>NC_058021.1:8433247-8808007 GCF_019176455.1 Solea senegalensis | reverse complement strand
TGTATCGATAAAGTTCATTTTGCGTTAAAATGACACATGGGCCGCAGGTTCGCACCTATTTCTCCTCTCCCTCTCCCTGCTTCCCTACACACACCCAAGGGCGTCGTACCCGTGGGGGATGTGGGTGTTGCCACACTTTTCCCGTAAGAGAGTTCAACACCCAAACTTTTTCTGCAGTTTTTCCTCAGTTTTGCACAAACGCCTTACTACAGTCGCCCCGTTACTCTGGCCGCTCCGTTTCTGCTCTAGCCGCGACCGTCTCCTCCCCCCTTCACTCTCCCGTTGTTGCCTCAAACGTG
The DNA here is from genome assembly GCF_019176455.1 of Solea senegalensis. NCBI lineage: Eukaryota > Metazoa > Chordata > Actinopteri > Pleuronectiformes > Soleidae > Solea > Solea senegalensis. The sequence continues at coordinate 8,807,708 of NC_058021.1, read as the reverse complement.
ACACCGGCTTGAGTGTGACCGGCTGATGATTGGCTGTTCTGCCTTAAGTCCCGCCTCTCTTGGTGTGTTACATTTACCGTTCAGCTCGTGCTGAGGAGGCGGGAACTAGCTGGTTCATAGTTCACACACTATAGAGTTTTGACTTATTTCCCATTACTGTCGGTCACTTTTAGACATTTGGAAGCCCGAAGTTGTCAGTATTGATAATAAAATATAAGACATTATTTAATTATTATATCAACAAGCTGTGTTAAATATCTATGTGAAATAATAGAGAAAATTGTTCTAACCCAATAAAGCATTAATTTTCACAAATACAATTTTTATTTTATTGATCATGTTTGTTGCATTTTTATTTCAGTGACCTCTGACATTTGGCATGTAGCTTAAACTTATAATGGACTGTTTGTTTATTTTTTTAAAGGGTTTGCCTCTGGAAAACATTTGATCTAATATGCTATAATGCTTTGGGGGAAACCCCAATTACATCACAGAAGAAATATCGAGATATATATCGAGTATCGCCATTCAGCTAAAAAATATCGAGTTATGACTTTTAGTCCATATTGCCCAGCCCTCCCACTGCCATAGAAACATTTTAGAAACGCACACAAATTTCTCTATTAATTCGAGAAACGTCTGTCCGTCGTTCAGAGACAAACCATCCTCTCTCACGCTCACGACTTCCAGCATTTAGAGTGTCTTTGCAGCAAGAAGACCCTGGTTTCCTCACACAGTCCAAAAACATGCAGATTTGGAGATTAGGCAACTTGGACACTAAATTGACTGTAGGTGTGAGTGTGAGGGTGAATGGTTGTTTGTCTCTCCAGGGTGTACCCCACATTTTGCCCTATGTGAGCTGAGATACCAGAGTAAAGCAGTAGAAGATGGATGGATGAATTCAAAATCACCCATCTATTATTCAAGGAACAAATGTCTGTCCGTTTGTCGGTTAATCACACAATGGTTCACTAGAGAGACTTCAAACTTGGCAGGTGACTTATAGACACCAGTGTACACAGTGCGGTAGAAATGCAACAGATCACTAAACGAGCCGTTTCAGCATGGCCAGAGACAGCCGTACCAAAATAGAGAGGATACGCAAGGCACATCATGCTTAGTCAAATGTTTATATATATATGTATATATACCTATATATATGTGCTGTATATATAATATAAAAACTGCTGCTACAAAAAAGAAAGCAAGAAAACACTTCCCTCCTCCTTCCCTCCCCCAGGGTGTGATCACTGCAATTGAGCTTCTATTTCAATCACATGCTTTTGAGTTAAAGAGTGAGAATCAAGGCCTGCAGGGGAGGAGGAGGAGGAGGTTGGTGGGCTGGGGGAGTTGCAGAGTGGCAGCACTGATATGGTCTTTTTTAACTCTGTGTTTGGTTTCCTGTTCCAAGTCAGTGTTTAGCTTTGTGTTAAAGCACATCAACACTGTCCTTGTTTGCCTCTCACTTCAGTTTTTCATTTCTCAGAAAACTGTCAGTGTCAGTCAGCACATGAACTTCTTTATACTGCACGTACTATTTATGAGATGTGCGAGACTGACCAACTGAATTGTGACCTCAGTCACAGAATAAAACTAGTTACCAGTTTAAATGTAAGTTGCCATTTTGAGATAAAGTCTGAGCCACAGGTACTATTATATAAACTTTGACTTCTGTTCTCCTGAATATGCCAATATGGTAGTAAAAATATGATGAATAGCCACCAGGGGGCAACCCCACTTGTTGAAAAAGAAGTATGTTTCTGAATCAAAATCTGAACTCACAGAAACTGTCCCTGATGCTCAGTCTGCTTAAACCATATATGTCTGCTTTATCCGAGATGAGATTTATTATTTTTAATGAGGAAAAGAAAATCACAGATATGAAATGTGGTCTTGAGTTAAATAAGTCACAAAAATAAAAGTTCACTGTATAGTATATGTTTAACTTATTTTATTACATATTTTCAAGCATACACTTCCAGGTTACCTTTTAACTAGAAATGTCAAGTTAATTTATTTTAAGTTAAATTGTATGTAAAGGCTTTCTTTATCTGAACGTCGTTAAGTGCCTTACAATCACACTGAATCAACAAAGAACCCTAAATTCTAACACAAACAATTATGTTATACTTTTTTGGTTTCCTCTGTTTGTCTAATCTGTGGATTCATTGTCTGGACAGCACCAAACTTCAGTATCATTAGTTTTTTAGATTTATGTGGGAATGCCAGCTTCAGCATCAAGACAGAGTTTAATGAATGTTGACCACTTGGACACAATTGTCAATTAGTCAATATCTGATAACTTTAAGTATACAAAAGAAACAACAGCTTGTATTTCATGTCCCATAATAGTCATTAAAGGTGCTACTAGATAAACATCACACTTAATGAGGGCAAAATATTTGACAGTTAGGGAGTTATACAAATGTCCAATATACAAAAGACAGTGACACTGGTGGACCTTTCAATGCATGAATCAGTGTTTTTGTTTGCATGTCATGGCTGAACTACAGGGAAATCATATTTGAGAGAGGGAGGGAGGAAGACAAAAAACTGAGGTGAGAGAGAAAGAGAGAGAGAGAGAGAGACCTTGAGACATTGTGCTTCGTGTCCACAGATCAGGACTGTCTGTCACAGTGCGTGTGTCTCCTCACAGCTGGGATAGTGGCTGCAGAGTGTGTGAGTGTGAGTATATGGGACATGTGTGTTTTAGTTTTATTCCACTGTTATCTGCGCTTCGCTTGCAGGTCTCTCACTTGCTGCAGCTGCGTCAAACAAACTCGGTTCCCACGTGGGACAAAAAAAAGAAAGACAAACGTCGATAACGCTGTGCTTTGCTGCGACCTTGAGCTCAAATATTCGCTATGATTTGTGTTTGGACTCTGACAGATTTCCACTGAGAACATTTATTCCTTACATACATCCTATATTCTTTTTAAAAACAAAACAAAATGGTCACATCTGTGACTTTTCCTCCGCGTCCTCCTCAGTACACAGAACCTGCAGTCGGACCCTGCGTATGCTGGTATGGATGGGGGTGTAATTGGTGCACGTAGAGGCTGAAGCAGTGTTAACTGTAAAAGGATACTGCAGCTCTCCACCAGCAGGCTGTTGTTGTGCGGAGCGGCCGTCTCATTAACAGGATCACTTTACAAGCGGCAAACAAACGGCTCATTATCCATCAGTGCCTGCTCTGCAAACACTTCTAATAAATTTAACAGCATCACAAGAGACTCCAAAGTATCCACATATGTTATCATGTGTATAGTTCTAAAACATTTTGATGTCTTACAATTGTATTTATAACCACTGCTGCTACTTACAAATTAATAGACTTAATATAATTTGACATTATATAGGCCTATATATATATATATATATATACAGTATATATATATTACATGATGTATACCTGCGAACTGAGTCCCTTTTATAACAAGTTTACTACTGACGACACAATCCCTTGTTCAGACCCTCAGAGCAGGGGATGGTGGTCTAGCTCTGGGCCACCTGCACCCGCAACACCTTGTAAACGATATGACCTGCGCATGCGTAATAGGTTGCCAAAAATCCCAACGCTGTCTTGCCTTTCAACCAATAGTGTCTCTCTATCTGTCCAGAGATAAAGTCCGAGCTGCGCGCAGAGGAGGTGAAGTGAGGTAGAAGATTTCAGAGTTGAGGAGCTGAGACTGACTGTAGAAGAGAAAGAAAAGAAAAGAAAAGAAAAAACCGGAAAATCATGCCGAGGTCTTTTCTTGTGAAGAGTAAACGGGCCCACAGTTACCACCAGCCCCGCTACGTGGATGATGACTGCAGTGGACTGGATACGATTCTGGCTCACGCGTGCTTTGGTAGGTTCGTCTGTGCGTAATTACGCATGGAAACTGTAACTGTTGAATTTTGTCTGCTTAGGTCTTTTATGAATTATGAATAGACTGTTGCATTAAAGTAAAGAAATCGTTGTCTCACAAAAGTGAGTCATATTAATATTTGTCTTAAATTTGTTACCTGTAGAGACCAAATCCCAGGCGGAGAACTTGGAGCCGCAGGTGAATGTGTGTGCCGACATTGACAGATTGGCCCACGGGTCCCGGCTAGTGTCCCCGAGGTCGCTGTCCTCTGGCTCCCCGCTGAGCTGTGAAGGCAGCGTGTGTCACCGATCATCCGACTGTGATTTCTGGCGTCCCCCGTCTCCTTCCTCCTCACCAGGTATGCTGCTCAAATATGATATGTAAAGACACGTTAACGCCGTTAAACTTTAGGCCTTTTTTTTGGTTGTCATTATTACGTGGGCGTATGTACATTTTTATTTATTACCGGTTTTGTGGATTATTGTTTTTAACATGTTCATAACTGTTAGGTAATTCAACTATTAGAATTGTTATTGTTGATGATATACTTATTTTGTTACAACATATCAAAAATCTGTAATGTGCTAAAAATTTGCTGAAACGATATTTTAACGTATGCTTTTCTCATTTCCATTTTGGCCTTGTGCAGATTTCAAGTGTTTGATAGAAGTCACACTGTAAAATGCAGTTTATATTGATCAGTTAGCGTATAAACTCACATTATACATCAAAATTAATTCCCAGATTTAGAGAAATGCTCCACTCCAGCAGCGGAGGACGGTCATCACTTCAACACCCCCCTCTTTCCCTACTCTTGGTCAGCATACTCCAACTCTGAGCTCAGGCATCTGGTCCAGGGACCATATCACCACCAGCAGCACCAGCTCCAGCAGCAGCAGGGTCACCACAAAGAGCCCGGCTCACCCATCAGTATGTACGGAGCAGAGGACAGAGGCGCAGAGGCGCTTTACGCACAGCGAGGCCCCGTGTCCGGATGCTACCACGATTTTTCTTCAGCGGCCCAACAAATCCGCAGGATGCAGGACGCCGGCGAGCTTTGTCTGGATGTGAAGCCGAAGAATTTCAGCGTGGACATCAAGTCTGAAACGGATTTCATCTGCTCCAACTTTGAGTCAAATGGGTCCTATAAGTGCGCCAAATGTTACAAGGTTCGTTTTATTTCGCTTTTAAATAGTTGTAATCCAATATGATCGTTTATGTTTTTTTATATAGTGATTTCAAAGTAAAAAAAGAGCAATTTATGAACATTTTCCAAAAGGTGTTTTCCACTCCTCACGGCTTGGAGGTTCATGTCCGGCGGTCGCACAGCGGAACGAGGCCGTTTGAGTGCGGAATCTGCGGGAAAACCTTCGGCCACGCAGTGAGCCTGGATCAGCACAGAGCCGTTCACTCGCAGGTAAAGGCCAAAAACCCATCCCAAAATCGGTGTTTCCAGGCCTGTTGTGTGTCTTCGGTTCACTGAGGCCTTGTACTCTAAACCATGTCGATGTTTATTTCCTCAGGAAAGAAGCTTCAGCTGTAAAATCTGCGGCAAAAGCTTCAAGCGCTCCTCCACACTGTCCACGCACCTGCTCATCCACTCGGACACGCGGCCTTATCCGTGCCAGTACTGCGGGAAGAGGTTCCACCAAAAGTCAGACATGAAAAAGCACACATTCATCCACACAGGTGAGAGACACTGTCGAAAAGTGTCCAAACACACTCTCATTTAAAAGCATTAATTGTGCGTAAAAATCAAACCAAAAACTGACAACTGTGATTTTGTTTGTGTGTCAGGAGAGAAGCCGCACAAGTGCCAGGTTTGCGGGAAGGCCTTCAGTCAGAGCTCCAACCTGATCACGCACAGCAGGAAACACACGGGCTTCAAACCTTTCAGCTGCGACCTGTGCGGGAAAGGCTTTCAGAGGAAAGTGGACCTGAGGAGACACAAGGAGACGCAGCACGCACTCAAATGAACAGACGCTTTAGAAACGAGAAATTCTGCACTTTTATTTGACTTGACCTGTATGCATTTTATTTTATTCTATTTTAATTGCTTGCTGCGTTTGCCTTCATTTTCATTTTTCTATTGTTCAGTGTAGTCAATTATTTAGACCAAACTATTATGTTGGTTCATGGAAATTAAATTGTATTTATGGAGTGTGTTTTTAAATTATTCATATTTAAAAGGTTGAATGATTTATCATTTTTAAACGCCTGCTTTAAACTTTCTTAACAGTGAAATGGAAATGCAGCACATTTAGTCAATCTGTTGGATTTATTGTCAGTCATTATTAAAAATTAAATATTAACCTTTAAAGCTCAGTTGTGTGGGTTCTTTTTGCAGCTAATTTCCTTACAACTTTGAACAATTTTGTGATGTTAGATCGACATGCTTGAAAATATTGATCAGAAATCCCTCTACCTTCCTCCACTGATTGTTTGTAGACTGTGTAAAAAGGAGAAGCAGTGTGGAGCCATGCAGGTCATCAATCACATCCCCAATCTGCATGACAGCTTAAAGTTATATCTCCACCATGGAATAGGAAAAACGTTTTGCTGCGTGCGCCACCTGGTCAAAACCAAATATTTTCAGACACATGCATTGTTAACATACCCATATCACAAATGATATTATGGTGCCATAAAACCCTCATGTGAAGGAAGTCTGCAGGAATAGCTTCACTTTTATTACCGCAGAAGAAGCAATAAGCAGCGTGTCCACATGGCAGTTTCACTGGGAAAAAGCTGGGTGTGATTTATTTGGCTCTGCAGAGGTTAAACATCCACAGCTCAGGAAAGTCTCTGATCTGATTTGCACAGATCTCGCCACAGATTGTGTGCACATACAGTGCAGCAGATGCACAAGTTCAAAAGTCTTCACTCCTACATCCTGCATGGAGAGTGTTATTGACAATTAGAAAAAAAACACACACACAAAAAGAATTAAAGCTATTGGTACTTTATCAAAGTAACAATAGTTAAGTAACAATAGTTACACGTTATCAAAACAAATTTATTTGTGGGAAAAAATACACATATGTCAGAGTCACACTCTTAAATCAACACACCAGTGTGTGTACTATCATTATTATTCACACATTCATTCCTGATTGTGTGTGCGTGTGTCAGTGTGACGGGTTTTTAAACGCCTGGATTAAGTTCAATAGATCGTCCTCTTTTAGGTCAAGCTCTTGCATCAGTGTGTTTAAATACTCGGTTGATGTTGTCGCCTCCAAGGCCTCACGCACCACTGGAGACACTTCTGACAACCTGGAAGACAAAATGCACAAAAATCATCACACACAGCGTACGCGGACATTCACTCGGCTCACATTCTAGTATCGAGATAAATCCAACGCCACAGTAATTTGCACTTTATTTAGGATGTTCACTGAATTTCCAAATCATTAAAAGTAACTGTTTGTGGCGCATTTCAGGGAGAGGTGTCTCTAATATCTATCCACTCCATTTATCCTTCTACACAATGTAGAAATACAAAAATATTTTTGAATTGATAAACACTGGCAACTACTGTGGGCATACAGCACATTTGGGTCTGTAAATATGAGACATTGACACAATGGTTCACATTCCTGCCTCTGACCACTTCCACTTAACCCATAGTTCCTCCCTTTTCAGAGGCTAAACAAGTAATGGACAGTGTCTTGTTTGTTTCTTCATCATCACAGAACAAATGAAGAAGAAATAAGGCCAAGATTTGTTTCAAGAGGTGAATTTGAAATCTCAATATGTGGTCCAAAGAGATGTCAGTGCAGGTGCTGAAAAATGTGAAAAAGGAGAGAAAGATTATTTTGGATATTCTTCAATTGCCAACTGACCATAATCCAGCTGAGCCTGGCTTTCACTTTTCACTTAGTGAAGACTTAAAGTAGGACATTCATTTGTTCCAGACTGATTTCATGCAGTCACTGGTTTTCATTCAAGTGTCCTTATATTCATAATTATGTTGCAGCCATTCTGAGTGGTCAAAGCGGGACAATCACAGGTGTAAATATTCTAATGGACTACGGCTTACATGAGTTGAACAGAGCCATTGTTAATGTAATCAGCAATGTAAATCATGTCAAAATGGCTTCTGTGCTATCAGGGCCGTTTCTATCATTGCCGTGATAACTTTATCACACTTCACAGTATTACTGGATTTGTTGAAAATCCCATTGTGGCACAGGGCCGAAAAAAAGATGTGGCACTCTCCAAACACACAGACTTCACTTGTTTGCCTACCCTCAACATTAAAACAAAAAAGATTACACGCATGTCTACACAGTGGTGATTTCAACTCAATCAACCACTTTTTAGGGTTTCAGGTGGAGCTGGAGGCTCACAGTGTCGAGTGTCGAGTCAACACAGACTGACATCACTCCAGCTTTAAATCAACTGTTTGTAGCTGATCTCATTTGCTTCTCTAACCCCCACCAGTCTCCTCTTCATCCCTTCCTCCCCCCACCATCTCTACCTGTTGTGTCCACCTCTGTGGAGGGGCACTGCTGGATAATCTCCGGTTCACCCCGGGGTCTAGTGTTGCAGGGGGGGCATCCATTATTCAGCTGGCCTGAACAATAGAGGCCAGACTAGCTTCACAGCTGCCATGCAGCAGACAGATAAGACAGCACAACAAATTATTCATGATGGAGGAATGAAAGGATGGAGAAGCTTGAAGTTAAACAGGAACTAATAAAATCATAGAGTAATGACAGAACGGACAAAACGGAATAAATGTTTCCAAAAGGGAATTATCACCTCACATGGAAGTGTTTTGATGGTCAGTCTTCACTTGACTTCTCCTTCAGCCACAGTCATGGTCATGTCATTAATGGTTTCTTAAATCAAATCCTGGTTTTAAACACCATCTCTCCAAACTACAAACAAAAAGATCCTGTCCAACGTGTATCAACAAATGTATTTCTGTGATGTTTCGGTGCTGAGACCTTCATCCGACAAATACCTGTTGCTGCAGGCCTATGCACCTGTCTCTGAAAATAGACATGTGAAGTAGCCTTTTCTTTTTCTGAAATATCTATCTCCCAATATTACAAAACACCTTCAAACGGGTCAAAGCTACAAAGCACAGATAACAAATCTAGAGAGTTCTTGAACATTTTTATTGAACTTAATTCTATTTCCTTAACATTTCTGAGAAGTTGTGCAGGATAATTATATTTACAATAATAACTTAATCTTCCATTTCACAGCCTACAACCAGGATGTCACATTTGCAGCCTAATCATTTTTATGTAATGCATTTTACGGGAAGTGTTTACAATCACAGGACTCTAAGTGTGATAGATTTGTGTTACCTACTGCACCTCAAGTACTGTATTCTTTTGTTAAACTCAAGAGAGCCCAGGATGTAAATTATGATTCTGATGTAAACTGACCAGGGGCCGAGTGAAGGACTCATAAATCAGAGTCAGTCAAGCATCAGGTGAAAGTTTTCCCACCCACGGAAATTTAAAATGCCCAGTTTTGCATGAATGTGTACACAGGAACTAGTGTGTGTGTTTAATTTGAAAGTGCAAAAGGCTGCTTGTGTGTGTGCCTCCTGCTTTACAGATGTAGAGAGGGGTAATCAGGTGGAGATAAGGCCATGAGTCGACTGTGTGTACTCAGACAGGAGCAGCACGGATCTGAACTACCAGCAAAACACACGCACACACACACTCACTCATGCACACACCATATGGCATGGGCTAACACAATGCCACACTATACACATCACAGTTGTTAAGCAATGTTAATGTTTCCTTTGTTGCATTCTTTAAAACTACTGTTAACCTGGTGATGATTCAATAGAAATTTCAAAATGTATGTCGATTAAACTTCATTTTTACAAACTACCTTCTACTTTAAATATATTTTTTTAAAACATCTTTTACATATTTTAAAACTTTAATTATTTATAATCTCAGCTTGAAGTCAACTTTGTATGGATTTCTTTCAATTCTGCCGTGTTGTTCTGAAATGTCTCAGTGCTACACCTTTAATCTGCTTTTGCGTATGACAAGTGCTTTATCAATAAAACCAATGTGAAAAACACTCGTCATGTTGGAGTGACACAAACAGCAGCACCGTGTAAAGTTCCTGAGAGAGTGCATTTCCTTGGAAACCACGGTGTTTGATTTCCTTGTTACACTTTTATCTCGCTACCCTTCTTCAAAGATTCGTTCCAGCTGAGGAGCAGCTGCCCAGCTGTCATGTGGGTCTTCTCAACACCGCAGACAGACACACAAACAAACAAACACAGTTTAAACTTACAGATGGAGAAGCAACACAGCAATGAGGGTCCACTCTGGAGTTTTATGGATGATGTTGGTGTTGGTTAACCTGTGGTGAAAAAGTGAGCTACAGGTCAGCAATCTAACTTAGATGTAACTTAGATGTTTATGTGCATGAGAGAAATTCAACCACAGAGTACCTATATTTTATGAATACACGTGAAAATAATAATGAGCAAGCTTCTTTAAGCAGGTGACAACAAAAACAAAATATGCACAAGACCAGAACAAACAGCACAAACACTGGCTGCAATAGTGCAGTGATGTATGCTACTCTGACAGCTCTGTGTATATTCTCTGGCTTCAGCCTCTCATCAGTGGGGCCTCTCGACAACAAAATAAGAATTCCTGGAAGCAGGACTCTGGATGTGTTGCTCTGCTGCCTGTTTGGTTTTTTAGATCACTGACACAGTGATTTAAAAACAATCCTGTTGAAAACAACCCAAACAGACAATGGGAATGCGCAACATGGCTACAGCAGGAAGTGCTCAATTAAGGTGCAAGTATATGTACTATATATGAGGCACTATGGGCTACTTACACTGGAAAATATGTATTACCTTTCTATTATGTAACAAGTGTCTCATGAAAATGCTCTAATGATCTAAATAAAAAACGCAATGTCCCACTTATCTAGACGCCTGCTGTGAAAACAGAATTGTACTGAAGTCTGAATCCAAAGGAAAAAAATAACTGTAATTTCACAAAAACAATCAAAACAAAGAAGGCTTACAATTATAATCAATAACTAAAATAATTACCAACTATTGATCTGTTGGAAATAGGATGCATTACACTTATTTTGTTGTCTAACAATAATAATTATTATAATACACATACAAAACAAAATCGCAAGAGTGAGGTATATACCAAATTGTTACACAAATATCTGTAATATTGTCTGGAGACCCGATGTTGATTTGTGTAACTGACCTGAAAGTCCTGACCAGGGTGTTCAGGTTGTCAGAGACGTCACTCATGGTGAGGTGCAGTGGACCCACAATGGTTCTGAGACTGAGACACACAAAGAGACAAACAAGACACAGAAAGACAAGTGCAGCTGTCAGTAAACTTGAACTTTTAGGAGAGCTAAAAAAAAATACAAGAAGCATTAAGCATATGAATAAATATTATATTACACTGTAGCTGAAGGTGCTTTAGAAAGTGAAGAATTCCACTTCCAACTTCATGTCACCCATATATGTTAATAAGAACCTGACTTAATAATATAGTGGGACATATATGAACCGTGGTATTTCTGGACAGCTTAAACCAGTGTTTCACAAACTATTGTGACACAATTTGCGATATAAATTGTGAGCAGAGCAGATTTGTGACTATTTTTACTGCCAAATTCTGTTTAAATAGTATTATTTTGAATAAGCAAACCTTACATTTCTGTTTGATAAATCATTTGATAATCACAACTTCATTGTTATGCATGTGGGAAAACAAACAAACAAACAAACACACACCAGCCAGTGAGCTTCTCCACTGCAATTCGTTTCTGGATGAGGTGCTGAGCATGAGAGTCAATGAGCGGCAGAACAGGTTCCTTCATGCCCTGGTCCTGGGATGTCACCTGGTGGAAGAAAGCATCAAAAAGTATTTAGGGTAACATAGTTAATAATGCACCAATTGATGCATACACAATACAGTGCCTCCATGTGGTGAACGCCTCTTAGAACAAGTAATTCTACACAAAACCGTCCCCTCTTTCTCTTTCACTCACCTTGTTTTCATTAGGTGCCTCTTCCTCAGGCAGAACCCATGTCCCTTTGTAAAACTCCCTGACTCTGAGCTCCAGCTGCTCCGTCTCCTTCTTCAATATCCCATAATCTGGAGCGACTGCCGATGGTTTCTTCAGCACCACAGAAAGAGCTGCAGCACCATCCTCCTCTGTCACCTCTTCCTCAAGATCATCTTCATCAAGCTCCTCCTCCTCCTCCTCTTTAATGTCAGCAGACAGAGTGCCTGTGGAATGGTGAGCACCATACAGGAACTTCAAAGTTTCTGCGGTGCGCCATTCCTTCAGGGTTCTTCTCAGGCCCTCAAGGAGATTCACTGACTCAGGTTTGGGTGGAGCTGTGTGATTCTTGAGTAGATCTCTTAGCCCAGCTGCCCCTTTTTTGCTCATACCCACCTGTGTGATGTTGAGCTGGGTGGCCGTTGTTGTACTGTGACTGTTCTGGCAAGTGTTGGTGAGTGCTGAACAAGAGAGAGGTTTGTTCTCTGCTGGGCTTTCTGAGTCAGTAAGTGGAGGACAAGTGTGCAGTGGATTGTGTTCCATGTGTGCAGCAGTAGAGTCAACAGGCAGAGAAATAATGTCAGTGACTGTTTCAGACAAACTGCACAGATTCATCTTAGCTGTAGTCTCCACAATGGGGTTCTCTTCTGGAAGGTTGATCTTCTTGTGCAGGTGTTCGGCAACAATTTGAGTGTCTGTTTTCCACTCATGCGAGTCTTTCTCTTTCTCATCCACTCTTGCTTTCCCTTCTTTCTCTGCTTCATGATGCTGACGATACTTGTTCTTCTCCTCATCCACGTCTTTATTCTGTTTCTCTTTCCTCTTCGACTTCCCTGGTTTTTCTTGCCTGTTTTCATCTGCATCTGTGCGTTTTGGCAGGTCACCCCAGTGCACCCGCGGTCCTTGCCGCTGTGAGATCACACTGGAGACAAACTCCTGCTCTTGTTCTATGTCGCTGCCATCGCTGTGGCTGAGGCCGCCTGCAACACACGACGGCTGAGAGCTGTGAGGATCTTTGGGCTGATCCGTCAGTGGATTCTCGACGTCTTTCTCTTGGAGACACCTCTCTGACAGAATCACCTCCTCTCCAGAGCTCCCACTAAACACACATGAGTAAAGCTGAATTAGTAAATCCATTATAAAGTCTACATTACATCTGGCACTGAACTACACCTAGCACTTAAAAGCAGCAAACTATTGTTAACATAATTAGCTCTACAACAAATCACAGATATGTTGGCATTTTAAAAATAATGACATATAACACATACCTATCTCCTTTCTTCATCAGTTTAATATCTGGTGGCCTGTTATAAATGATGACAACAGTGAGCATGATATCATTATCTAGTAAATGATTATATGTGTATATTAGTGGTTTAGGAAAGAGATGATTCAAATGTACCTGTCATGTTGCCTGAGCCATAGAGGTGTCTTTGATAATTGTAGTTCAAACTCTTTGGAGGCCTTGTAACAGATGTTACTACAAAAACACTAAATGTAAAACAGAAAGGAATAAATTGGGTTTCATATTTCCTCATATTTTTCCAAAAATATGTAGCAGCACTTACTTTGCGCTCAGTGATGTCGTACACTTTATTCGTCTTCGTAGAAATTTTATACTGTTGAGTTGGGATCTATCAGGTGAAGAAATTAAACACATTGAAAATAATGACATTTACTTCATAGACAGAAAAAATCAAAGACAAATAGCCTCACCTTGCCCAGTTTATTTGAACATATGGGATAACCACACAGTTTTGCAATGGATCTCTCCTCCACGGCATCTTTGTAATTATCTGGAGTGATGAATTTGGCCTACAAAGAAAGGAGAATGAAAAAGGGAAGAACACAACAACTTAAGTAATTTTAAGATTGAAACAGGGAAAAAGCAAACAAAAATGTGGATCAGTCATCAGCTCACTGTTGTTTTACAACAATGAGGACTGTTTTCACCAATACAAGCTAGACCAGTGCAGGTAAGCAAGGAATGGGCCTAAGTATTGTCACTGTAATATTTAAAAATGTAGATCTATACACATTCTTTCCACACAACAGTAGGCGTAAGAAATAATTCTCTCACCCCTTTCTGTCCCCCACCTATCCTCTCTCTATCCCCCATTTTCCCTTTCATCCCAACTGGCCGTGGCAGATGGGTACATATTATTGGGTCTAGTTCTGTCAGAAATGTTTTCTCTGGTGTGACTTGGTGCTATACAAATACAATTTGATTGATTAAAGGTAATTGTACTGAAAAGGACCATGACTAGAAAATAACATGGGAAATACATTTAACTTCACTTTCAACTTTTCTACTGAATCGAGCCCAGAATATGAGACAAAAATATGAGCCTGCGTCTAACAGATGTATCAGTGGAGCTGCTGTCAGATATGCATTGGACTCTGGAGATTGTGGATTTGCAGAAGTAAGGGAAATTCCCCTGCCAGATCCAAAGTATACACGCTGTTTAATGTCTGAGTGAGATCATGTGAGAATGCAGCAGGAAAACTCAGGTGAACAAGTGAATGGTCTCCACAACAACAACAACTCCTAATGTCTCCTAATTGTGTGTGATCATGTTTCACCAATATGATGTTCAGACATGTTAGACATCCATGGGAATTCATGACAGACAATAGTTTTAGACATGTGTCTGAATGTCTAAAACCCATTACAGGAAAAAGCTGAACTCAAATGACACATACACAGTCAAGCAGGAAGTCTTCAGCCACACTATCTTCCATGAGACGCTCCACTATTGTCAGAGCTCTTCTCTCCAGCTCCAACTTCTCCCTCAGCTTCTCCTTCAACACCTCTCTTCTGAAATCAAGACAAATACAAGCATAGAAGTATAGCATAGTATGGAAGATTATGTTTTTGGTTATGTTTTTCTGAACTCAAAAACAAACAAGAAAAAGTTTAGGGAAAAACTTTCTGTGGATGTAAGTCATGGTTCTGGAAACAGATCAATACTTGGGACAAAAAAGTATTTTTAAATGAAGATGTTTACAGTACTACTACAATGTCAGTTCATCACTGTACAAAAATAGTGCAACGGTTTCACACCTTCTTGCTTCTTCTTCAGCAGCCAGTGCTTTCACATCATTTCCAACTGTAAATACATACAAACAACAAACATACGCATACAATTAACAAAAAAAAACCCATAAGAAGTTCACCCACTTAATAAATACTTACAGACAGCTAAAGAGCAACGACACATGGTTTATTTACAACAGTAAAACATGTTTGATGTAAGTGTCAATTATGTTTTGCCTTATTTCTACATGTAACGTGGTTGTATGAAGGTTTTAAAAGCCTACTACCGTTTCGGGAGAATAAATTTAGCGTGTAATCGAACCTTTTTTTGAGGTTTTAGAGGAGCCTCCGCTCTTTCGTTTCTCCACCGTCGCCATGCTAGCTTTCAACTTTGACCTGTGACGTATTACGGCAAGCCCAAGCTGACAATCCAGCCGTTAGCGGTGAGAGGAGTGAGTCCGGCGGCGTGGTAATTTTCACAGAGCTGTTTATTTTGGACATGTAGCATCGGTGGGTATCTATTTCTGTTAGTGCTGGAGAAGCGGCTATATAACCGGCGATAATTGCTAACGGTTTAATTCCTGTTTAAACCATTTTCATAGTCGGAAACGCTTTAGCTTCAGTCTCACAGTGGAACTAAATGTTATTTATTGGAATTTAACATAATACATGTTTACCGTAGACTCACACACCGACATTAACCTTAACGGGCATGGGTGCATGATGATATACAGCCAGCTTTAAACTGTGTGAAACTGTGTATTATTAGTTAGTGTGCTGTCCTTTTCTAACATGAGTTGTTCTATTTCTTTTGGAGGATTGTTGTGTGCAGATAAACCTCATTTGAAGACAGCAAGAATGGCTCTGGATATGCTCAGTGATGTGGTCCAGAGATGTGTGAGTCCACCACAGCATCCTTCATCTACCTGTCCTTCTATCAGCACACACACTTATTTATTTTCTACTGCAGCCACTTTGGGCTCATAACTGGAAGGTCAAGGGTTGAGATGCCCCTAAGCAAGGCACCAAATCCCCCATCACTACCCAGACACCATTAGTAGTTCATTAATAGTAGGGCTGCAGTTAATTTCCTTCTATGTTTATATCCATAAAATCAATATCCAGTTTTAAAAGCATTGGTGAGATGTATTAAAATACTGTTGCTTGTTTGTGTTGCACCACCAGTCCAAAACTTCTTAGGATTTAATTACAGCGATCTAAAGCAAAGAAAAGCAGCACATTTATACAGTTGAGCAGCTGGGACCAATAAATGTTTTCTCTTCCATTTAATAGCAAGCGCTTCCTGTCGACAGCTACACCAAAGAGGATCATGATGTCTTCATGACTGCTGGGCGTACCTGCATCGAGGAGGGAAACAGTGTGCAGGTCCTCAGTATCATCCTAGATGAGAAGAATCAGGTACACTGCTCAGAGCTTTTCATCACAAACCATTGTTCATGAATGTGTAGCTCTACATAATGCGTCTTTATCCGTCTCCCTTGTAGGACATGGTGAGCTGTATGGGTTGGAATCTGCTGCCAGCTTTAATTCAGGTTTTACTAAAGAAAGAAGACAACCTCCCTCAGTGTCTGGGCATTTTCAACCACCTGCTAGAGGTCTGTTCATCTGCTCTACTGGTGCTTTACAATATCACAGTACTGAAAGTGGTCTATTTGTGTTCAAAATCAGGATCATAAGCAACACTGACAGAGCAGTAGAATATGACCATGTCATTTTGGATTAGCGTAATTACTGCCCTTTAGCTGTACCCACATCTCTGCCTGTCGCTATTTTTTTAAAAAAACAAACAAACAAAACAAAAGGTTATACTGTGAGCAAATCAGAAACTCACTCACTCACTAACATAAAACAGCCGGTTCTTCTTAGAGCTTTAGAAGAGAAAGTGGTCAGAGGTACATGTAGATACTATTATAATACTATTACTTGATTTTCCTGCCAAAATCGAAACTCCTTTTTACTTTATGTCTGCTCACGGACAAACATAACGGAAACTATACTGATATATTTCTAAACCTCAGTCCTCAAATGTATTATGTTATTGGATATCATAACGTCAAGTTAAACACTGGAAAAGTGAAATATATGGCCCCTTTAATGCTTAAGTTGATTCAATTTTCTTTGGTGTCCAGACATGCAGGCCTAAGGAGCTGCTGATCGGCCTGTTGGAGCTGCTGGAGCAGGATGACCCCGACACCATCGCAGAAAGTCTCCATCTGCTGTTGAACCCTCTACAGAAAGGTCAGAAATACAGTACTGTGCAAAAAGTCTCTGGCCACTATAAGATTTGTTGTTTTAGCAATGCTTTGAATGACCCAGTAAAATTATCATTGGAGTGGAACCCTTATTAATGTTGCACATAAAAAGACACCAACATTCAGTCACATCATTCCAATCCAAATACCAGTGATCACAGAATTTGACAGACATAACAACAAAGCTGGTGGTGTCCTGAGACTTTTGAATAGCACTGTATTTCTTTAAATATGCTCTCCTTTGTATTCATGATCAGCTTATTATTTTTACCATTATTCATTTTCTTCCTCTCAGTGCTGCTACGACTGGGCAGCCGTAAGGCTTCGTCCCTGGGGATGGCCCTGTCCACTGTGTTGGACCAGTTGGCCAAACTTCCTCTGCCTCACACCAAAGAGCAAGAGGAGGACGATGTCTTCTCACTTTGTCGCTGCTGCACTGACCTGACGACCTTTGTCAGACCCTTCGTCCAAGAGGTCAGACTTAACCTGCTGACCAGTGAAGAGCTGAGCGAGAGCACTACCAAGATGACGATAGGACGGGACAATGATCGAGAGGACGAACTGCGGACAGAACTGCTGAAGTTGTATGTGAACAATGTCACCACTGAGACTTGCACAAAAACATAAAGCCCATATGTTATCTGTGTGCTTCTCTGTTCTGCAGTTGTATGAAGACTCTAAGTTACCCCTTGTTTGAGGTACAACTCAAGGATACAGACTCTCTTGCTGTGTCTCCACTCAGGAATTTTGCCACAGAGATTCTGGTATGTCATGCTCACTGAAAAACTAAAACTCTATTCTCTATAGTGTTCTGGAAATGTCATTCTGTAACAGCTCTTTAAAAATCACCATGTGTGTTTGTTTGGTGCAGAATACCCTCAGTGCGATCAGAGAGTCCATCACCAGTCTCGTGTACCAGCCACTGCTGAAGAGAAAACAGGTTCCAGGCTTCCTGGAGGAGGAGGTGCGTTATCCTCAAGAGTCTTTGGCCAGCGTGGCTCACCTGGTGTTCGTCCACCACCTGGCTGCTGATGTGTTCCCCTGCGTTTTCAGGTTGGTCATAGGAAATGTGAAATCAAACATAAAAAGAACATCAGGAATGACAGTTACACGAACTTCCTCTGTGTCTCTCCAGTCCTGTGTTCTCTCTTCGTTGTAACATGGAGCACGTCTGCCCCCTCTTGTCCAGGTGAATATACAATTATTTATATCGCAATACCTCCTCTCTGTGCTCTGTGCTGTCTCTGCAGCTTTTTGTATCCTTATTGCTCACTAATGTCACAGTTTAGCAAATTCAGGTCACAAAAAACTTTTTCCTGCAGTGATTTTTCTTGACACGTTTATATCATCTCAGTTTGTAATAGGTTCAACATGCATCACTATCCAGACACTCAAATTGTAAAGTAATCATGTAGAACTTTGAATGTCATTGTCATACAGAATAAATAAAAGTGGTGTTTGTAGTTGGAGATTGTTAATATAACACAATCTATCCTTTTTTGTTTGTTTTTAGGAGGGAGGAGACCAGGATTCAGAAGGGACTGGTGCGTCAACCTGAAACACTAACTGTTTTTTTAATTATTATTACATTCTCAGAATTAGTTTTGTGGTTGTCAGATTTTTCAGGCAGGTTTTCACGTTTGTTCTAAAAACATGCTTGTTTATTTTAGAATTGTGCAAACCAGGAATTTTAAGTGGCCTGGTGTGTAAAAGCTCACAATTTTTAGATACATCCCAAAAGGAATGTCCATAGCATAGTAAAAATTCACATACAAAAATAGGCACATTAAAAGGCACCAGTGTTTTCAAATGCTAGATTTTAAATGTTTTTAGATTCCCATCTTGACTGACCCAAGTTCAAAAAACAGCTTTCCACCTCAGTTGTACTTCACAGTATAAGAGTCACTTTGAAACAGCAGCAGCCAAACAAAGCAGCAGTGCTCATGAGATATCAGTAAAACAAAGTATGTATGGATAAATGAATGGATATGGAGAGAACTTGGGCCTTACTTCTAGTGAGGCAGTAAAGTTGCTGATGTACAGTCAGACTCAGTTGGTCTGGTTCAGCTCAGCTGTCCACTGTTGTAACAATGTTGTATCACGTGAAGGCTACATGTTTGCCATCATACAGGAGCTGTATGAGAAGAGTCTGGTGCGGGTAGAAGATGGCAGTCTGCCTGTCGACCTGATGGAGATCAAAACTTTCCTCACACTCCCTCAGGTGAACTAATTTTTCCACTCAGGTTACTCATACAAACTCATTTTCTACTTTACTGACTCATGTAATTTGTTATCTTTTAGAACTTGGTGAAAGTTATGACGATGTGTCAAAGGCAGGATTTGGTAAGTTTTATCATTTGCACTTAAATCTCATTTTCACACAATGTGTATTTACATACAGAAGGTGTAATTGTAAATAGGGGTGTGAATCGCACATGTGGCCCAAGATGATTTCAAGATAGAGATTCTGCAATAATAACAAGACAGTTATGTAACTTTTTCAGTCTCCAGCTGATAAAATATAACACTATAATATAACAAATTATGTGATTTATATATTAGGAAATAAGCATTGTGTGTCTGCACTGCCATGCACAATGTTAAAATATTAAATACATCAAATAAACCTTTGGAAATAAAGTTTGAATGACTTATTAATGATAAAAAAGGCAAATGTCATCTACCTCTAATTCACATATTGATATTAAATGCCAGGCAACTGGAAATTATATATTCTATATATAAATTATGAACTGAATATACTTTCCCAATAACATACATTCAGTTTCATTTGAAAATGAATTTGTTGGATTAGTAATTTCTTTGTTTTAGGGATTGTTGTTTACATATATATTTTTTTGTACAGCACTTTAGTCAAATGAGATTAAACCTGTAACTAAGTGAAACATTTCATTTTTCTTTTTGTCACCAGAGGTCCAAAGGTCTAAAGGTTTTCCAGCTGAGCATTGACAAATTTGACACCGAAGCCAAGCACAAGTTTTTCCAGTAAGCTCCGTTCTTGAAATCTTTGTAAAGATTGAAAAGTTTAATTTGGCTTCACTCCTGACTTTAATTCCCTGATCTGTGACGCTGCTTCAGGTACATGTTGAAGACGAGTCATCACTCAGGAGTTGAAGGCTACATCATCAAAAATATCAGGAACCAGATCAACGTTGCCCTGCAGGTGAGTTTCCACTGCAAATTCAGTGGTGACTGTTAACTTTGCTGCCATTGATGGAGCGGTAACTACGAACTCAATGACAGTCTGGTCAAGATGAAAACTGAATTTTGTGTTAAATTATCACTATATTTGGACCCCATGTTTATAGAAATGATAAATATGTCAATAAAGTGGTAAAAATCTCTCTCACTCACTCACTCTCTCTCTCTGTCCTCAGTCAGGTGACGGCAACACTTGGTTTCAGGGAGTTCATCTGCTCCCTCTGCTGCGAAAGGTTCTCATTCTCCCTGACGGTCCAGAGACAGACCTGCTGGAGAACCTGGACAGGTGAGCACTCGCACATACTGTAACACTCTTTACTATTGAATATGGAAGGTAAATGTTCTTCCAGACTGAACTGCCATGCTCTTGTTTTTGTGTTGTTTTCTTCAGACTTATGGAATCTCTGAACCTGCTGCGTTACCTGATCATCAGAGACAAAGTGACAGAGAACCAGGTGAGTGCAGCCTCATCAGAGTCACACAATGATGCACTGGGTGTTAATGGTTCATTAATAGGATACTGAGGTTACAGGTGGATTTAAAACATACACTAGGATTTTTTGGTATTGCTCTATAATTCCATAACAGACTTTGAGCAAAATATAGGTGTGCAAACTGCTGAAGAAGTCTGAGTAAAACAATGCATCAGCAGCAGTTGCTTTCAGCCTCACCTCAACTATGCTCATGTTTCTCTGCTGCTGCGTCATAGACGGGGATCTGGACAGAGCTTTATAAGATCGAGGATACGTTCATGAAGCCTCTGCGTGTTGGGCTGAACATGTCAAGAGCGCACTATGAGAGGGAGCTGCACAACACCATGGATACCAAGAGGAGCAAGGACAAAGGTCAGACCAGTACTTCCCCATTGACACTGACATCTGTGTCTATTTCAAATGTAGTAAAAATAAAAGAAAAAGAGAGAAGAGTGTGCAAATATCTATGGCATATTTTGGACATGAAAGCTGTGGGCATCTGCACTTGACCCATGACTAAAATAAGAAGTCACTGGTGGCGATGGTGGTTAGTGACCTGACAAGACTCAAAGGATGTAGAATGATGAGAATGTGAAGACTTGGTGGTGATGGGTAGGTGGAGGAAACACATGACAGCAGAGCGAGAGAACTAATGCATGAAGAGATAACATATTAAAAAGATACGAGTGGCTGATGAGGTAGGCGTGTTCATTACAACTCCAACACATAAGACCAGCTGATAAACAGCTGATCACACCAAAGGTCAGCTAGAACTATGATCATTGGCTGTGCTTGACAGGACATAAAAACTGAAATTATGAGAAACCATAATCAAGGATTAACTTGAGCTTCATTTTAATCCCATTATACTGTCACTCATCCACAAATGTCCCAGAATCATTAGAACATAAACATGGAACGTGACAGTTAATGTTCTGACAGCTCGGGTGTGTTTTCCACAGAGGAATCGAAGATCTCCGTGTTGGTGGGTGGCGAGAACCTGCCTCATGTTACGTCAGAGTCACAGATTCAGGTCTGCCACTGTTTAATGCTGAAATCATGCTCATGTCACATTTATTTGCATTTGTATGGCATTAATGACGGGCAAACGTTAATGTGTCTCCTCAGGCTCTACACACAGCTCTACACACGTTTGACATGATGGAGAGCGTGTTGGTGCGGATAGAGGAACTCGTCAATGTGAAGGAAAATGTCTAGACAACTGCACTAGCCTGTCCCGCTCCCTAACAGATGACTGTTATGATCATGTTTCTGAAAAAAAAAAATCCTTTTTTTATATTTAAAATTGTTCAGCAGGTCTGCTTGTTATTTACAATTCATCATGTAAAATGATGCAGACTGTCACAAACAATGGCTGGTAAGTTTTTACGGCCTCTATAATGCACATTCAATCTTTTGTACCTGTGCCTTCTTGAATTTAATGGAAAACCATGTGTGAGGTCACACTCAATTAAACATAATTATGGCTTCACCCTGTAAATGATGGGAGTTTGTCACTTGCTTTTGTCTTTATTGTGCAAGGAGGAAAATATGAGTATTCACTTCAGTGGTTTAAGTGAACAGCTGAAATAGACACTCACATTCGTAAGTCATTCATGAGTCAGTTCATAGATCTTTGACAAGACTGAGCCTAAAAAACATTTAACATTAGTTCTTTCATCTTAAAACTGATTTGCAGCTGATGTAATGCTTTGTCACTGGAGCCCTTCAAATTGCAAATCCTCAGTTCTCTGGTCTAGTTACATAGCTGCCATAAGAAATCCAGTGTGTAATAAGTAAAGTGTGAGTGAGCATGAGTGTAAATGCTTTAAAATAAAATGTTTCAAAGTATTAGGTTTGGTTTTAATAGCCTCAAAATAAACCACTTATATGTGCATTTTAGCTTAAACAGACAAACCAGACAGAGGGTGTGTTTTGAAAGCTTACTGCAAAAACAAAGAGTGACATCCTGTCTTAGATGTGAAAACGATTGCAGTTCTGTAGGAAGGAGCAGAGGAGCTCTGCATTTATTACAATCTGCAGTCTTACCATGAGATGTCACCCCTTCTTAGACACTGGACCTTTAAATTAATATTTAGTCTGTAGAATTTAAAATGTCTTACTGGGAGGGAAAAGATTTAATTAGATTCTGGCAGGTCTTTGAACATTGGGTACTGAAGAGCCTGAGCAGCTGTGATTCTGGTGGCAGGGTTCAGGTCCAGCAATCGGTCCAGCAAGTTGTAGGCCTCATCGGGAACTCTGTCCCAGCCCCTGTCAGAGTCCTCTGCCTCTGAGCTCTGTTCAGTGAAATGACTGGAGGTTTTTTTGCTGCTGCTTGAGACCTCCTGGCGTTTTGGGAGACTAGAAGAGACCGGCAAATGAGATTCAGCCTCGTCATCCTGATGTTGCTTTAATGTTCCTTCAGTGGGATGACGTGTAGGAGTATCATCTTGGATCTTCTGATGGTGAGTGGAGTCTTTGGTGGCTCCGTGAAGTGGTGTGACATCATCTGGCGATGGTCTTCGTCCTCTGAGCGTCTCACACAGTGTTCTGAGATCCTGCTGAGGAAATACCTGACTGCAAACCACTGCCTTCCCTGAATAAAACAAAATAAATTGACAATAAGCACGCATCCTTACATAAAAACATATCAATAATGAGTTCTTTAAATATGCAGCAGTGACTTCAATATGGTGACAACTGGTTTATCAACAATAAAAAGAGGTGTTCACATGCAGCATCTTTTGCACACACAAACTAATTATTTCAAATGGAGACACACAACAGATGCACGCACAGTGACATGCATCCCTTGCAATGTAATTGTTTTTCTCTCAAAAACTAAAACCATGATAAAACAGTTCTCGTCTGTTCAAGGGTTAATAGTTTACACACTGGACACTGCAGGCTGAACGTATGACAATATTGTCAAAAACTGTCAACTGTTCCTCTGGATCAAATCTGATGACCTGTATTCATACAATGTCCCTTAACCTGAAAGGCATCAGTTAATCCTGAAATAAGCTTATTTTTTCCTCACGCTCATTAAGCAGCAAAGTGAGGGAAATGTAGTGCTGATGTTGTCCATTATCTTTTTCTTAGTTTAATGTGCTATCATTTATTTTACAGAGTCTGCAGCAACTTCAGTCTTCCCACCAGCTCCCAGGTTTTGTTCACTGAGTCATGAGAGACTACACTCAGGATTAAGACCATTGTCAAATGGTCGTATGGTTGCTACTGATACAATGACTTTTGGATAACTAAGACCTGGATGAATGACAATCTATGCATACAAGTAACAACAGATGAGACACAAGTGCAACACGTAAGTTAAATACACCCCTGGCTTCTTCCACATGCTGAAGAAGCCAGGGGTGTACCACGTTCTGAAATAAAAATATGAATACGAACCAAATGACTTGGCAGCCTGTATGGTCTCTCTGGAGCCTCGTATGGTCATAATCTGTGTGAGAGCAATAAGGTCGTCGCTGGCTTTGAAGAATGGGTAACGACCACTGAGCAGTGAGAGCAGTATTACACCAGCTGACCACACATCTATGGCTACAATGCAGGATAAAAGGACAGAGGAGGGTACAACAGTAAATATTAATGACAGTACAAAAGGTCAATAACAGTTGGCCACAAATAAAAACCTCAGTCTCTTCAGGGTATTCATGAGGCATGAGAGAGGAATGAAAACTATATCATCATCTGTGGTGTGAGATACCTACCTGTCCCTTGGTTGGGACACTTTGTAAGAACTTCTGGGGCTCTGAAGCCTGGAGTTCCAGCTCTGGGTGCCACCTGCTGCTTCCTTAAATCAAAAACAGAAACATTAAATTGCCGTCCAGATTAGAATAACATAAAAACAACACGTTTTATGGTTTTTCAGAGAAAAGAAAGTTATGCTGTTTCTATAGAGTTAACAATAACATTTTAAAGGTATTTCTGATGAGAACATAACATTTGTCACCTGGACATGCAGACATTGCAGACGCGGTCGGTCATGTAGCAGTTACAGGTGAGGCCTGGCTGTACAGACCTCTGTGGCTTCTGACCGCTGCTCTGGGTCCTGACAGATGGAGAAACCCGATTGGGTGGCGAGTACCTTCTGCTGGCTGAGTCCTCTGTTTTGACAGGCTTTAACAGCTTAACAAAAACAAGGTGTGGATGGTATTTTTAATGGGATACATTTCAGAAGGTACATTTTTTTAAGCAAAAAAACAACCTCTTAACAATGGGTGCAAAACTTTCAATTAACCTAATTTTAACGGACTGTGTGCAACACATGACTACATAAGTAATTATTTCTTAAAAAGGTTTATGTCAAAACACTGCACTGACATGTCTGATATTGGACCTGCAGCTATAGTAAAAAAGTCAGAGATGTGATCAGAGTGATCAGTAAAAAAATACAGATTGGCTTCTACCGATAGCTGAGATTGGTATCGGGACATCCCTACCACTTAACTTACTTCTGTCTTGACAACCGATTGTTTGGTGGTGGAGGCAGCTGGAGGGCAGCTGTTCATGTTCTTCTCTCCAAAAACGGGCCTCGGCTCTTTGTGCAGTTCTGCCAAATCCTAGGGGAAAAGGAATGGAAGAGTTTAGCAAAAACAAACATATTACTACAGACAATGTCCACTAGCATATCCCAATAACCAGTTAACTTTAACAGATTGAGAAAGAACATGTGCACCTTTATGTGTTTTGTGCGGGGTGTGGAGGTGGTGGTGACAGAACGTGCTTTTTTAACTAGTGTTTTCCTAGAAGCTGAAGAAGATGTGGTGGTGATGGTGGTAGTGGAAGAAGAGGAGCAAGATGGCAGGGCCGTGGATTGTTTGGGAGGCAGAGGTAGTGAGGTTGAGGCTGTGGTAATGCTTGTGGTTTTAGGGTGTGGTCTGGGTAGTGCTTTGCTCCGCTGTGTGGCATCTTGCTTCACTGTGGACCCTCCACCTTTATGTGTTGGCCTCTGCCTCACCACCTTCAGCAGTTCAATCTGGGTGTCTGCTGTTCCCTGAGCCAGGCCAAAGTCCACCAGGGCATACCTACACACAAATGCATAATTTAAACAAGGAAATTAATAAATGCTTCATGTGCATACTGTCCGTTCTT
The DNA here is from genome assembly GCF_019176455.1 of Solea senegalensis. NCBI lineage: Eukaryota > Metazoa > Chordata > Actinopteri > Pleuronectiformes > Soleidae > Solea > Solea senegalensis. The sequence continues at coordinate 8,781,688 of NC_058021.1, read as the reverse complement.
CAAAATAAAACAACACACTAAACTATCTCATGACCCAACTACTCACAGAAATGTCCTCACTAACAGATTAAACAAAAAATGCTGCTAAAACAGTCACTTTATCAAATAAACCCCCCAGTTGTCTCAGAATGGCATTAAGTGATTTTTGACCTTTTCCCCATGGAATATTTAACATACTGGTATAGATGGAAACCTGGTGTATTCTATCATACATGGACTAATTTCTTTCATTGTGTGGGGCCCAAGTTGCCGGACACGTTCTGAAAAATACTCCCTAGACCAAAGACTGATGGTTGAATCCTTTGTTATAATAGAAGCCTTGTTGTCTGTATGTTTATTTTATTATTTTCAGTTTCAGTTCACTAAATCCCACTATGCTTTGGAACTCTGACTGTGCTGTGCTTTTGTGATGGGAATGTTCAACTGAAAGGAGGACAGATTAATTGCAAAATGTATGTATACATGAATTAACAATGTGTTAATATATATATAATATAAATATATATATATATATACATATATATATGTATATATATATCACTTTCTCTTGTGAAACTAAAATTATCACTGAGAGGAGCAACTACTTACGTTCTGCTGCCCCTGTTGAAGAGGAAATTGTTTGGTTTGATGTCACGGTGAATGATGCCAAACTGGTGGATGTGCTTCAAGGCTTTCAACAGGTGATAGATGTACAGACGGACCTCATCAAAGCTTAGTGAGCCAATGATGTCCTGATAAGAGCATGGTGATCAGAAGTTAAATATATGAAGTAGAAGTTGGCAAGATATATGGTCTAAGATAATGGCGTGATTGTTGTTTTAAAGATATACAGTACAAATTGACATTATTGAGTATTTAAAAGGACTAAACACACACACTGACACTCCACACATTGCCTGAATACATGCAGCAGAAGCCCTCCCAGTGAGCATGATTCAGTGCCACATGACCAGTAGTGGGTCAAAATAATCACATGACCTCTTGCTAGCATCCTCCCTTCCACGCAGGTTACCGCATGTGGTTATGTTAATAGGGAGAAAACAAGGAGACACCATTCCCCGCAACTAAGTCTTTGAAAAACTATTATTATTTGCTTGATGCACAATTTAGCTTACAGCAGATCATCTGAATGTTTACCGAGAGTTCAATGTTTCTACACTGTAGTTCAGTTATACAATAAGTCTACACATTTTTAATTGAATGCTAAAGTGTTAAGAAAATAAGAGTGTTTTAATATCAAGATATATTTCTTTTCCGATATCAGCCACCCCAATAATAACTACTATATAAGTGACATTTGGAAAGACAGACTGACTCAAGAGTCAGAGCATCATTAAGAAAAGTCACAGCCATTTGCGCAACATATACCATATAACTTGCAACAGTGTACATACCACAATAGCTTGATGCTCCATATAGGGCATGACAATCACCACATGATCTTCCTTCCTGAAGCAGTATGACACCCCCATCACATTTTCTCTGCCTCTATATAAAAGAGACAAAATAACCTATTTCAATGCATCTCCAAGTGAAGGAGACGATTGTGGCTAGTCTCTTCTAAAGCAAAACAAAGAAAAAAACTGATTCAAATAAGGGCAAATGTGCATTTTTTAAGAGTGTCGCTACATTTCTTCTGTTCAAAGTTTGTATGACATTTGGGGCAGAGTATTAACTTATATATATAAATATATATAAAAGCACAGTTGTAGATAGACTCACCCAGCAACATTGAGACACTGAAGCTCAGCAGCAATGCGTGTAGGATGGCTGGTCGGGATGAGATGCTTTAAAGCAAACATTTCTTTCCTTCCATCTCGCACCTGAGCCTCACCCAGGTACACCGAGCTGAATGTACCTGTGTACAGATCCACATCATTTATTCTGCCACCATAAATTCAGTGTGAAAGTCTCCAGCAGACAGTATTTGAACTCGGCACATACCTTCACCAATTTTGTCTATGATGCGGAAAACCTTGGCCAACTGAGGAACGGCTTTGTAGAGGAACTCAATGTCCATCTCCACATCTCCTGGAAGAAAATACAAAACGTAATTCTTATACATGTACTTTCAAGTACAAGTATTTTTGTTTGTGTACCCCAGTGCTTAATATTTCTCTTATATGACTGGTCCAGTAAAGTATGCACTGGTTTACAAGTGCAGGTTTACAGGGCAACAGCCTGCCTTCCTCCACTAGGGTGGTTATGTGTTTGGCTGTTTATCTATTTGTCTGTCTGACTGTGAGCAGAATAACTCAAATAGTTCACAGATTGTATTTATGTTTTCTGGACATACAGGTTATGGCCCAAGAGACGATTGAGATTTGCTGGTATTCTCGATACAGATATTTATTTTCTTTAAGAACTTAGATAGGGGATGTAGACAATTGTGTTAACGCTGCTGAAATTGTCAGTATTAATTTGAAAAACACAGTGAAATAGTGCCTCATTGTACAGTGCAGTTTGGTGAAAATCTTTAACAAGATCCAGAAACAATATTCTTAGTTGTAAACAATGGTTTGGAAAATACTGTGGCTTTCGTGGAGGTTTGGAGGAGTGCTTACTCTTGTTTTATTTCCTACTGTGTGAATAACAACCATTTACCATTTGTAGCATAGCACAGATTAATCATAAAATGTCAGCTTCACAAACTCACTTGTAACATTTCTCTTCCTGTAACCTCGGTCATGTTTGAAATTGCAGCCATCTGTGCTGATGCTTTCAGTACACACAGGAGACAACGCCATCTGGAAAAAAAAGCAATAGTCCCTAAACTTTATAAACGATTTTTAAGATAATTGACATACAATTAATATGAAGTCGATGTTTTCTCTCACACTGATTATACATCCAGACGTACAATGAGTCAGAACAGTAAAAACTAAGTAGCTGGATCCTGTCTATGATGTCGTTACAACTTATCTAGCATGCTACAGCTACTTTTTTGAAGTAGTTAACAAGGCTTTGGACTCACCACTGTCGTTGCCCGTAAGGTAAATAGTTGGTCAGAACACCGTGTCGTAAAAACACAGTGCAGTCAAACGATACAGCTCAATTAGTCAATCAATAAGCACGTAATACTAACTCCGTCTACAACTGAATCCAGAAGAAGACTGAAGCTTTCCGCCAACAATCTGCCCGCTAAAAGTGACGTCATATTCTCGCGTTACATTCACAAAGATCACGCAGTGTCAAGCGAGACACACTCCGGAAGTAGTTTTATATTGAAATCCAAAATGAACGGCGCATTAGGACTTTTCATCAAAACATATTTCATACAAAAGCAGATCACGAGGAACTAAAGTAAGATTCAATAATACAAACATAAAATTATTACAATCTGAAAAGTTAATGCACAACATCTGCCAAAATATAAGCCATCTCCTTAACTTCCGGTCAGTCATCCAAAAATCTAAGTTGTTTATGTTAAACAGCAGTTGGTGTTTTTGATTTTTACCTTGCTGAGTCTCCTTTCCTCATTATATTTTAAAAGCAAACCTAGATTCCATAGTGAATTAAATTTGTTCTTTGACATCCATCAACTCATGAATTTACAGCACAAAAAGAATATGACTCATAAAATAATCCTTTAGTGATTAAAGTTCCTTTCTTTAGAATACACTGACAATAAATTTAGCTTTGACAGTACTGTAACTCCCAATGAATATATTTTATTAAACAAGTACTTAAATAAATCACTTACATTAAGAACAATTACAACCAAAAACCAACTTGTTTTGTTTATAGTGTTAATTTATAGCAACACAGCTTTAAAACAGCTCCTATGACTGTTGGCGTAAAGCTCACAATTTATAGAACTATAAGCACAAACAGAGAAAAAAATGAATTAATATCAGTGTAACATGGGCACATCTTCTAAAGTAACCCATCAAATATCCCCAGGAACGCCTCCTCCTCTTTGCCGTTGATGCTGAAGAAGCAGTTATAAAAAGAGGGAAATTAAATTAGGTTAGGTTTAATTTCATAAAAGTGTATCCATTCATTTGAACAATTATTAAAAACAAACATTTCTCTGTATTATACAGTATTTTTCTCTACCTTCTGCTGATATGTGAGCTGGTATTGGCTGAGACTCTCATTGTTGAGAAGAAATCAAACCCTCTGATTGCTGGGGCCGTGCACTTCGGTGGGGAAGTTTCTGGTGGTTTTAATGTGAGCTCTTCACTGAAGATGCTAGGTCTCTGCACAAGAGTAGAGGTGAGTCCCTTGGTCATTGACCACATTCTAGTTTAAATTAGTGGCACAGGCAGATACACTATATGGACAAAAGGATTCGTACGTCTCATCATTACACCAACAGGGACTGTAATGACATATTCAAATACATATACAGGACTTTAATATGGAGCTGGTCCCAACTTTTGCAGCTTTAACAGCTTCCACACTTCTTGGAAGACTTTCCTCAAGTGTTTCTATGTGAATTTGTGCCCAATTATTCTGAAGCCAGGCACTGATGATGAGAAGGCCTGGCTTGCAATCTCTGTCCTAGTTCATCACTCACTGGGGTTGAGGTCTGGTCAGTAGAATTCTTCCACATCAAACTCGTCAAACCGTGACTTTATAGTCCTTGCTTTGTACACTGGGGCACAATCAACATGATTGAAAAAGAAAAGGGCTTCCTCAAACTGTTGCCACAAAGTTGTCCCAAATGTGTTGGTATGCTGAAACGTTAAGATTATCCTTCATTGGAGATAAGGGGCCGAGCCCAAAGCCTGATTGAAACACCTGAATTCAATACTTAACATCCATCCATCCATCATCTACCACTTTATCCTTCACCGGAGGGTTGCGAGGGGTGCTTTGTCAATCTCAGCTGACATAGGGCGATAGGCGAGGTACACCCTGGACAGTTCACCAATCCATCACAGGGCCACACAGAGACCAACAACCATTCACTTTCACACCTATGGTCAATTTAAAGCAACCAGTTTACCTAATGCTCATATTGCATGTTTTTGGACTGTGGGAGGAAGCCGGAGAACCCGGAGAAACACAGGGAGAATATGCAAACTCCATGCAGAAAGGCCCTTGCACAAACTCACCTTTTTATTACAGTCAGGTGAGACTTTATTCTGTGGTTCGACAGTGACCAAGGAGGAAATCCCCCTAAAACAATAACAGAGAAAAAAATGATTTCAATATTCTGTAAATATTCTGTCTGTGTTTGAAAAAGAAAACCATAATCAAAGGTAAGATGAGCATCATTTACTGGCCCTACTTCAGTGGTGTCCTGGCAGAGGTTATAGAGGGTTTGACTTGTGAGGAGGTGAGGAAATGTGGTGTTGCTGCAGCGGCAAAGCCTAGACAAAATATACAAACAGTATCATTATCAAAATTAATAAAAGTGGTTGAGTGTGTTCATATATGCAAATGTAATTATAATATGAATGTGTGTATGTTACGGCAACATCTGAAAATCAGACAAACCAAAACCTCTCTGTCTCCACTTTACCTTGAATGTTGTTCTCAACAGACTTCTGGATTGGAGGTTCAGGATTTTTCAGGCATGTGTCAAACGATGTCTTGCTGGCATTGACCAAGTTCTCATCGTCAAAGTCGCCCCAGTCATCCCAGTCATTACCCAGGTCAAAGCTGACTGTCGGTATTTGTGAGAATGAGTCAGTGTCAAGGTGATTGATCTGGTTTGTTACTGCAGAGGACCACTTAGAGTAACTGGAGCTGCTTGTATTGATCTGGCTTCGAAGTTGTTCAGGATTCTGACTCCAACCACACATTCCAGGCTTCTTCCAGACAAAGGAACCTGAATACAGACATATTCATCAAAGGATTCAGTCCACTGTGAGTGTCTGTGTGTAAGCTGGACTGTATGTGGATACTGCAATAATTAAATAAAACCAAAGACTGTTTGACTACCAGCAAATCATTTTCTTTGTTGATATTTTGTTGGAGGTTCTGATACTCCAAAATCAAAAGCTTGTGACCAAAGAACAATCCTAGTCATTAATTACAAATGCACAAACTCATGAATGCACTGCTCTGTGCTACAAATGCAAGTTCATGAATTACTGATACTGAAATTGACTGATAACAACAGCTAGGAAACCTCAACCTATATAGTAATAGTATGCACTGAAAGCTAACATCAATGTGCGAAGTATATGAGATCTGCTGTCCATAAAACACAACCTGCAAAACACTAGTAAAATATGTCTACTAATAAGTTGGAGTTAAGTTGTTTGACAATACTTTGATGGTGAGCACGAGATGCAGCAGGAGTTTGGGTCACTTTTTCCATTGCATCGTACATGTCCCCAGAATAGTTGTTATAATCTGATAAGGTGAGAGAGGGAGAAAATGACAGCGAGGCAGGGATTACTGAACATGTGATCATTAAATTGAAGTAATTTTCTCTACGCTACTCACCATTGACAGAATTGTCCAGATGAACATCGTCTGCTGGTTGGTTGCAGTCTTGTCCTGTTAGAGCCACAGTGTCCGAGTGCAGTCTCACTGAAGCCCCATAGTGATTGGTCCCATACCTTCAGATCACAGAAAATTAATATAATTAATAACAGTTTTCAGGAATCAAAATTGCAGCACTTGCATCGGGACTGATTCAATGTGTAAAATGTCAGTGTAGTCCTGTGAATACCTGGAAACAGTAGTAAGCCTGTCTTTGGGTTTGTATGCAAACCCATGCATGTTGACAGACAAAGACTCCTCATTCATTTTCATCTGAGGAAAAAAAACAGAACATCAAAAACAAATTTCTTTTTTAGTCACAAAGATTATGTTTTCCATTTTCATTTGTAAGATAAAAACATAATGCACACATGAACGTCCAAATATATTCTGTGACAACTGCATCTGGGGTTGTGCAAAGAATGTAAAAAGACACATACTGTATCTAATCTGCATATATTTATAAAATAAGACAAACATTAAATTCATGTTGACATATAATTATGCCATATGTTACATGTATTATTTGTGGATAGTATGTTTTTGTTTTGCAATTATTTCTGTATTTCTGTATTTTACACATCTTATCTTTTTGCAGTAATTCAACATCGTCACCTTGAGTCTTTTGACAGGAGTCTGTGCCAGTGTGTCACATCTGCTCCTAAGATCTCTTAAATAGGAAGAGAAACTAGACTCTTGATTTGCTGATCTCTTCTTTGTCACGGTTACTCCGACTTTACCTTGAGGGAGAGACGACACAGATGCATTCTGATTGACAGACTGGAGGATCATGATAGACAAACACAAAAATTATGAAAAGAAAGACTTTTCTCACAGCAGTCGTGGCCACAGAGATCCTTATTCTTGCAGAAGTGGTTGCATTGTCTTTTGTTGTCTGAATCTGCAAAAAAATATGTTTGATATCAATCTTCCTTTCAAGGTAGGTAGTACTAGATCTGCTGTACATATAGAATTTCAGTATGAATAAAATCCTCTGTAACAAAGCTACAATGCTCATGCCTTGGTCTGTCACAGAAGTGGCATTTTCCCACTGAGGTGTTGCCTGTTCTGTGGACGGTGGATTCAGTACAGACTGCTGCCGACTCTGTCCAGCGCGATCATGTGGTCCATTGTAGGGATTATCAGTACCAAACCTCCTGGCTCCAGAGTAGTATACATTGAACTTTTGCTGGATGTCCAAGCCCACTTTAAGAGAGGAAGTAAGTACTGTAAATGTGTCTAAACTGCCTAGAGAAACAGTGATAGTCAGTTCAACACAGGATGTGCAAAAACAAGATATACTGTATATTACAAACATGTAACACCAAATAATATATGGTCTGGTTTGATGAATTTGAATGTATTACGAGACTAAAAAATTAATGCCCTGCATAAAAAAGGGCTGGACAACAGAAGTTCATTGAATAATCTGTGAAGAATTTTCCATTATACCATATTCTGAACTGATGAGATTGACACTGATTTCCTCTCCTTTTGAGGCCTTTGCCACTTCAATTTTCTTTGACCATGTGCCACACTTCATCAGCACCAAGTCCCTGAAAAACAAAAATGGAGGAGGCCTCCTGAAAATGAACTGTAAACTGCTTTTTTTACATGATGGCGAAGTGGCAATGTTAGCCTGGGACACAAATATGTTTGGGGTTTTTTCTCACGGGAGTTTCTGTAGGAAGACCAAATTGTTGTCAGAGTCTCCAATGATCAGTGAGACATAGTGGTGGTCTGGAGCTGTTCTTCTGGAGAGCAGCTGTGCTTGGTTTTTGAGGTTCACCTTCACCACAATCTCTGCTGTAGCACAACTGTACCTCGGAAGCTGCAAAATACAGCAACAGTTTAAGGAAAAACAGTGAAGAAAACAACTACCCAGTGACCACCAAAAAGAAAAATGTTCTGTTGAATAACATAATAAAATGTACTTTAACCTCTTATAATAACCTTTTGAAATGGTTTACCTGCTCCAACGTAACTTCATACTTTGGGAGATGAATGACAGATTCTTTTATTTGGTTGCCAAAGGGTGGATGTCTGTTTACAATCTGAATCAGAGAAAGAACATCCAAATATTTTACACATTACTTAACAAAAAATGTAGTTCAAGTGTTAAATATCCTCAAATATTGAGGATGATCAGAAAGTGTAAATATTACACAGACTGACCAGCTCCAGATCCCTGGCATTGGTTTGCTCTATTTTGCTGAAAGTTGTGAGTCCAGCATTTACCATGGCTGTTGACAGAGTCTGGCCTGAAACACACAGTATGTTGTGATCACATCTGCAGAAATGTACATCAACATGAACGTTTACCGGAATATCAAACAGATAGCAATCAAATCAAATGGCAACATTTAAAATAATATCACCAGTTTATTCAGCTGGCAATGGTGTCCAGGACATGTATTTTATTTGGTTAAAGAACCACTGAAAATATACTTCATTCCTGTAAAAAAGTTCTGTGTTAGTACCCACCTATCTTTTCCAGCTGTTTGGAAACGTATGGTGAGTTTTCCCACAACTTTGCTCTAAAGCTCTTAGCCAGGATCAGGGAGTTGAGCAGAGCAGAGAAACCTGTGTTGGATCTCTTACTCAGAAACTCTGACAGACCTTATGCAGATTAAAAACAATCAATGTTTATAAAACTATAGAATATGTGTAGAATGCTTTATTTTTTATTTTTGATATATATGCGACATACATTTGCTGATGCGCAAACCATTCCTGAAGATCTTTGCTGCGTCCTGTGTAAGTCCAAACTCTTGAATAGAGATGGAACCCAGCTGAGCCTGAATCAAGCTTAAGACAAAGCAATGACAAACTTATTTGAACATGGGACAGTCAACTGTATCACAAAACAGAATTGCATTTATATTTGAAATTGTTTTTCCATAGGGAAATCACAGAAAGAATGAACCTACCAGTTCACTTTCATCTCACTGGTTTTGATCTTTCCTTCAATGGGAAACCTAGTCACATACATCTCATTTATTATGGACATTGCCTACCTCCATCACTATGTTATTCCCACCCTAAAGTTAAACACATATTATGACACTGACCTGATGGTGGTCCTGTTCTTGTCCCTGTTCAAAGTATTCAAGGGCTTTTTCTCAGTCACTCTCAACTGGATGTCACTGAACTCTCTGCTCTTGGACACCAGCTCAATCTATATGTACAAGCACTAAACTGAATACTATGTTATACAATGTAATGTGTTGCATTAACTTACACTGATTTATTTTGCAGGAAACCAGTATAACAACACAGAAATTGTGGTTTCAGTTCAATCAAACATATCAGTCGAGTTCATCAAGAAACCTACCAGGTCAGACAGGTTCTCAGTGCCAGCTACATTGCAGAACTGTTTCATAGTGTCAAAGGCAACACAGTATCTAGCCATCAACCTCCCGGCCTCTGTTGAGATGACTTACTTAATAATATTTAATCCACAATATCATGTTTAGTTGTAATGGAAGAGCATGGTTAAATGTAAATCATCCACATCATTAACAAGTTATATAAAAGGAAATCAACATTTTTCAAACTATTCAGACACAGTCTCCACTACCTGTTGGTTTGATGTTGATATCTTCATCCATGTTGATCAGACCAATGGACGACAGAGAGTTGAGGTTCCTTAGACACAGCTCTAAAGTGAAGATGAGAAAATGTAGTCAAATTCACATGATTAATTAATTAATTAATTAATTTAATCAATCTAAAGAATGTCCTCCTCCTAATGTGCTTCTTAATGGATCTTGAGAGTTGTGACACCTTGTAATTTTGCTTCGATTCCATGTCTGTCTGAGTTGGCAGAGAACCCTGAAATGGGAGGTGAAACATGCTGCACTGACTGATACACACACATTAATGACAATAAATGTGGAGAATTATCGAGATATCTTATACCTAAACGTAGTTTGAGCTCTCACCATAATGTGCAGGGTTCTTGAGGGCTCTGATGTACAAGAAGGTGGAGCGAATCCAGTCAAGAGCCATGTTGACATCACTGATGGTTTGGAGAACAATCTCGGCATTAAGGTGCTCCACCAGGTGACCATGTAGGCTGAGGAATTGAAGCATACTGTTACTTCTGTCACTACTACCATACAATATCTTTCGTCAATGTATTTATGACTTAGAGGAGTAAGAACAGAGCTACTATTAAGAATACCTGCTCTCAATGATTTCCATTCCATTCATAAGTTTCATATACTTGTCTCTGGTTTGAACTTTGGTCATGATCACTGCAGTTGCTGATGTGTCATACTAGAGGAAGAAATAAAATAATCAAATGTCGTGACTTAATAATAAAGCTAATTTGTATGTTTTAAAGCCCAAATTTGAGCCTAAATCCATGGCTTAAACTGCAATACATGTACCATACGTTGTATGTGAGCTTCCTCTGGGTACTTGGAGAAAAATCAGAAATACCATTCATCTGTATGTACTAGGGTATGTGATCGGAGTGAAGCTGAGGAATTTTAACCGTAGTGCATAGAAAATGAAACAAATAATAGTTAGAAGCCCCTTATCGCTCACTCCATCTTGATCTAATTTGGCTCTGAAGCATGTGTGAGGAAGAGGATGATGGGAGAGTGAATTATCTTATTTAATATAAATCTGCCTCCTGTGAAAAGACTATAGCTGATTTTGCTCGGTCTATTTACACTGGATTTCAACGTTGGTGATAATGGTGTTACTTGCAGAGATCAATGTTTTCACAGGTGGTACTTGGTATAAATCGTTTGAGAACCACTGACCAATATAACAATTTAAAGAAAAATGTTGTTCTCCTGTTACCTGTGGTCTTCCAGCTCGGCCTATCATCTGCAGCAAATCTGCGTCACTGTACTCCTCACAGGAGCCTGCAACATACTGCATCGTGGACTTGATCACCACCAGATGAGCTGGAAGGTTCACCCCCATGGCCAGAGTCCTGGTGGTAACTAGGATTCAACGAGTTAGACCACAAATGCAAATTCTGATCCACATTAATATAATAAAAACTAGTATTATAAGTATTTTATCATTTTAAATCATACTAGTTATCATTACCATTTGACTGTTTAATACTTAAGTGTTTTTTTTGGTTTGTGGTTCCTGGTAGGTGGAAGGTGGCATAAGAACTACTGTATATCGGTGGATAACAGCTTTAAAAGGAACAATGTGAATTGGAACCTTCTGTAGAATTTTATCACAATATGCAATATTGTGATAACTTCACAATTTAGTTAATTCCATTCATTACCATTCAACATTCACATTCATTTCTACACATAAACACAAAGCTTGGACAGACGTCTCATAGTAGTACAGCTCAATATGACTGAAATACTGTAATCGCCTAATACGTGTTTATGTCCAATGTGTTATAAAGTAAATATGAACCCTTGATCGTGTGGCATACTTGGTGTCGTCTCATATGTGTGTCAGTGACCAAGTCTCACAGAGAACAGGAAGGTCTCCCAGAGTGAAAGCCTCTTCTATCAGCTTCCTATCGGACAAAGCAACTCCTGCATGGTGGTAACCAACTCCTAACATCACCAGATCTACAGTACAAACACAACACAAGGTTATGTTATACAGTTTGTAGCAAGAGTTACAAGTACATCAAATGTACTTTCTGGACTGAAACTGGTTCCAAAGTCTGTAGCTGATGGGATGAATCATCATCATCATTTATTTTAGAGTTTGGGTGCTACTCATAAGACTCACCTCTAAGTTTGGAATCCAGAGTAGAGTTTGCATATTTTAACAACCTAAACAGAATTGCATATTAACCAAAAAATAAGGAAGATTGAGTTGCCAGTGAATTGATTTAAAATGAACAATAAAAAAACATTTTGATTAACAGTTATATATGCATGAACACAATAAGCATACCTTTGCTTGTGTTCAATGTTCATGATGAAACGTGCATCCTTGGCCAGAACTGCAGCTGACTGCTGGACTCCTTTCCTGGTAGAACAAAACTACAGAGAAACTAATGATTGGACGATAAACAAATCAATATTAATTCTATTATTATGCTGTTTGAGGGAATGTGCTTTCTTGCCCATCAATTCAACTGTTTCGGATGGATGTACTGTAGCTACAATTTTATGAAACAATTTTTAATAAAAAAGTATAATCTGAATGCAATGTATGTGTGTGTGTGTTAGAAAAATGGGATAGCATGACCAGAAAGTGGAAAGACAACAGTCTGCTGCAGCTGGTCAGACTGATGATGTTTTGTATTTGTCTGCTAACAAAAACTTTTAATATAACATATATAATATACAAAATATAATAACTTCCCATCCCTTTAATTTTAACATATCACTAAATGACTATCAAGAAATGAAACAATCTTTATTCTAAAGATTCTGCAAGCAAAAAGACATAACCAAACACCAGCTGGAGAAAACCTGTCCCACTTCTAACATCTTTGTTGACATTTTTAAACTGATCATCTACAGTTAAGGAAGCAAATGACCGATTCTTTACACATCCAGGGGGAACTGGTAGAGGATCATTATATAATATTATAGTATAATTATTTAGCCAATAATTCTTCCATGATAATGGCATCTGCTATGTATTATATTTCAATTCAAACACCTCAGGATAGATCATCCTGTTATCTTTTTTTGCCCTGTTTTGTGATTTTGTTTGCTGTTTATTTTGTGAACTGATTTAATAACATAAAAAATGTTAAAAAAAAGAAAGAATCATAAAAAAAAATGCATAAACAAACCTACCACTAAAGCTGGCTTCTGGTCAGAGTAAGTCTGTATGATGTTGGCCATCTTGTAGTTGAGTGACAGATCAAACTTGAACTCAGTTTGGTTTGGGTTGCAGGGGAATCCCAGCACCACCTTTCTCAGCTTCACTGGGCGATGGCTCTCATCCATTTCCAGATATGTGGCTGGACCGCTCTCATTAGAAAGCCAGTCTGCTATCTAAAGACAGACAGGCAGTTCAATAAATTGTCACAGGTTGATATTAGAGATTCAGTGCAATCATATACAAGAGTAAGTGGAGGCTGACTCTCTTTGTCTGGCACTTACATCAGAGATGTTGGGTATGGTGGCTGATACAGCCACAAATCTCATAGAGAGGCCTGCGTCTGGATTCTGTACTGTTCTGTAAGTGTGTACTGCCTTCATTCTGCTCACCACCACTTCCAAGGTGGCACCACGAGTTGCATCTTTCACCACATGCACCTGGGAGAATGAACAGCGTCATCACACAGTTTAATTCAGAGACTATGAATGAGAACATTAATTCCTTGCATTCTATTATCAACAAAAGGGAATGTATCTCTTGAAGAATTAGACAGGATGTATGCACCAATCACATAGTGGCAGTGATTTACATTTCAATTGCTATCATAATGAAATAAAGTGAGGCTGCTGGTGTGCCATCATGCAATGTGGTGCAAAGGTACACAATGTGAAAACTACATCCTCATCCCTAATGTGAGCTAACTTTGAGATGATAAAGAAGAATGAAGAAAATATCTGACAAATACACAAACCTCATCAATAAGGAAGAGTCTGACCAGCTGCAGCAGACAGTTGTCTTTCCACTTTCTGGTCATGCTATCCCATTTTTCCTGACAGAACACACACATTGCATTCAGATTATACTTTTTTCACAATTTTCATTCCTGGTTTAGGTGAAATGCAGTGTAGTGTCACACACAGGTGTGGTCAGGATGATGTGCGAGTCCTGAATCTCAAAGAAGTTGTCGATCTCTGTGTCTCCTGTGAGTTCCTTACAGGTCAGTCCCAGAGGACCAAATTTCTTTGTCCAGTTCTCAAAGCACTGGCTGCACAGAGCTTTGATAGGTGCAACTGGAAAAACAACAGACAATATACACATAAGAAAGCAAATGTTTGGGGGTGTTTTGAATATAATTTCCTGAAATTCAGGTTTGTTGTACAAGCTCCAATAGGTTTGGATTCACGTCATAGTACAACAGCACAAGGTTTGTTTACACTGGCAAAGGGCATTAACAATTAAACTAATCACATTTTATATTAAAAATATAACTATACAATACCTTATATTTAATGACTACAAATAATTATTTTAAACCATGTTTCCCTTGTTCGTTTTCTGTAGTTGTATTATAACAAGTTATAGGATATTACAGGTTATTACTGTTTGCTCACTATACACAGCTTTGACATCTCTCCAGGGCTCAGCTGTCTCCATTAGCATGCGAATGATGGCCAACTCAAACAGCACTGTTTTACCAGATCCAGTAGGAGCACATGCCACAAAGTTCTTATCTGTGTAAAGAACCTGTGAAAAAAAGCAAATTTAAATACACTCCAGGGGACTTTTCCACTCCCACATGGCCACAGATTGGAACAAAACAATAAAAACTACCATAATATTCATAATCTGCAGTTTACTGTTGATAAAGGGATTGAAATAATGCTCACGTCATCGAGCGCTTTGGACTGAACGTAGTTGAAAAATGGGAACTCGTTGAAGACTGATCTGAACTTAGATGCTGTAGTTGCATAGTTAAGAGAAACATTGGCTGTAAAATGAAATTCCAAGCTTAAAAGCAAAATGAATGCTTTATTTATTTAACACTTTAAAATTGTATGAACTAACACAACAACAGAAAGGATACGGATTTCAGAAACAGGTCGCAAAACTTCACACCCAGAAGAACCTAAAATGTGCACAATTCAAATAATATGAATTTTTCATATAAAGTATAAATTAGTCTTCATGTGCAGTAATTTTATTTTCGTTTCAAAAATTACTGTAGACTACAAGGTTACTATAACTGCCTATTGCTTCTATCCTCCACCTAGTGACCAGCATGTTTCATTACACTGGAACAGCCAATAGGGAGAGCTCACCCCATTTTACCACACCCTAACACAATGTGGCAGCTGCTGCCACAGCTAGGTTCAGGTACAATCATTAGCTGCAAGACTTAACATAAGCTGTATGAGTGTTATTTGGTACACCAGTCATAGACTGGGAGCACATGCCTGTCTGAAATTGTGCCAGTGCAGCACCTTGTATGCAGAGCGGCTGAGGAGTCATAGGCGGGACGAAGGCTCTCTTTGTGCCCTTGTCCGGCATCTCTGAGTGTGTCGCCTGCTGTGGGGGTTGGCTACTCGCTGCAAATGAGCCTAAAGGAGGGGGCGTAAAGGGGGGCTTTGGAGGGAGAGGGGAATCTGCCTGGCAAACTGTCGTCCATGGCAGCTGAAGAGGAGGAGGAACTGTCACCATGGTAACCCGAGTGAGAAAAGTTTGAGGTCTGGACGCTGTCTTGCTGCCACCACCGCTGCTGCTACTGAGGGTGTCTCTACTTGACGAGTCACCTTCACTGTTCAGACCCTGAACCTTGAACAAGCTGTTGTGTGGAAAAAAGGAGGATGTGGAAGTCAGAGGCAGGATGGAACAGGCATTCTATCCTCTGGCATTAAGGCAAACACAGTGGATGACTTGGCATTTTCTTATTACGGGCCGCACATTTATTGAAAAATTAAGCCTCCTTATGATTCAGAGTAGTTCCCAATCATGTAATATAATAATATATATAATGTATAATATAATGTCATATTTCATATTCAAAGAAGAATCCAGATGTGAATCAGCATTTTGTTCATTATTACATTTTTGGAAAAAGATGTCGAATAAAGATGTTGTAATGATATAAACCCTGCTAATTTTGAAGCTTGATTAGATATGGGGGTTGGATTATTATTTTTTTTTTTTTGTTAAATCAAGCTCCATATCCCCTACTCAGAATAACATCCCTGCTGTTCCGATTGTTAAACTTAACCATTATGTATTCAAGGCTCCATGTCAATCATAAACTTAAGTTAAACACATTTGAATTAGAAAGCTGTTTCTGTCCACAAATGTAGATTTTTTATCTTTCAAAATATGTATGACAAGTCTCCTTGTCATACATATTTTGAAAGATAAAAAATGCACACACACTCTTTACTTCACAATGATGTGAATATTGTCTTGACACTTACCTCTTCCGTAAAGGTGGGTCTTTAGTGCTATCCAGAGCCAAACACCTTCTGCTGATACCCACATGACCAGAGTCCTGCAGGGATTCATCTCCACCTCTGCCACTCTGAATGGCACCCGCAGAGTAATCCCTGAACCCTTCACCTCCCCAAAGGCCATCACATGTGCTGATGCTGCTCCTGCTCTTGGCAATCTGAGTCTCTTCAATCTCTTTCTTGTCATGGTCAGAATTAGATGGGACTTTGAGGCCAGCGGATATTTTAAAGCGAGGCAGGGACACATGTTTATGTGAGAAACCTGTGAGTGATACAGAAAAGGCATAGAGTTTCCTTGAATCAACTTGTCTGCAGCTGTAGTTCTTTCAAAAATGATTTGACAATGATTTGGTGAGATGAAAATGTAGCAGATATTTACTATACTATACCAGTTAATTTAGAGAACACATCAAACTGTAAGACCCAGATATTGGTTTGTTTTGGCAAGTCAAAAAAACAGGAAAAGATTTCAAGCTATAGTGTCAATAAGTCACAGGGTCCAATTTAGCAGGGTTTCAATTGGCCAAAAACTGAGCAGTTAACTCAAATGTACACAAATTAAATTAATCTTAATCCAGGGCATAACATACTGGGTAGGGTATAGAGTGATTCTGCCTCCTCCTGCATATACTGAGTGGCTGGAATCTGAGAAAGGGATGGCGGAAGTTCCAAGTGCCATGGACTTGCCTCCTGGTGTAGTGGCGTTCTATAAAAAACAACACATAAATGAAAAACATTTGTAAGTTGTCCAGAAGAGCAAGTGAAAGGGGAGATGTGCTGTATTTTTCACTCACACTTTGTGCACAATGGGCTTCTCAAAAAACAGATTGTCCAGAGACAAGGAGCTGTCGCTGGAGTCCAGCATCTCAATTCAGATTATGACCCACCTTGGTCTGTGGCAACAAGGCTAAAATGAGAGATAGTTACAACCCGGTCATATATTCCATGAAGGAGAACCCGATTAGTGCTTATCTCTGAGTAATGCAGCATGTAGCGAACATTTCTACTACCCCATATAGAATGCTTGTCCATTGCAAAGTACCTCCCTTAAAACTCCCTTAATACTTCTTTCACACTCATATACATATCTTCAATATCACATATCTACAAAACTCAAGTAGTTCAGCTAATTACACCTTAATTAAATGTCCAGTGTTTAAACATTAGTGACATTTAATCGTGGGACTATAAAAAATGCAGAACTTCTCTGATCATTCCTCCCTTTCCCAAGTGCATCAGAGAACTACAGTGGCCTTTACATGCCACAAAGAAAGAATTTAAACGTAGTGTATTTGCATAGTCAGTTTTAGTAGTAGCATTGTGGCACAAGATGGCAGCCCCTGTAAAGCAAGGTCCTTGTCTAAAGTAAACAGAAAAATCTTATTCCAATGCTACAAAAATCGAACTTTTTTTTTTATCTTAAAGTGATTATGCACTTACTAATATGCATAATATGTTCAATTTCTGCCGATAAACCCTCCTAAATGTCACACACTGACTGGACCATTAATTAAGCAGTGTATGGATTTAAGTGATTCAAGACAAACCATTTCTCAATGACAGTTTAGGACACAAAAAATTAAATATTGAGTTTAATTTGGGTCTTATTACACGGCTAACTTGACTTAGTCACGAAATGCAGTAATGAATACTGGTATCCACCTGCTGAACAGCAATAAATCCAATTTGTTTTGCGGTTGAGATGGTTCAGATACCTTGCAACTGCTAGCCTTCGCCATATGGATAAATCATACACAAGTAGCTTCTTTAAAAAAAACACTTATCACTTAGCATTAGCTGCTTATGCTAACAAAACAGGTTTTCAATGTTATTTCTTATTGTCAATCGCTTTTACCTACCTGTACAATGAAAAATGTCACTTCCCGGGTATTACCAGGTTTATGCAAGTTAGAGTGAACCCCGTGAACCCTCAGGATCTGGAGTTTCAGCGCCTCTTCATCGTGTTTTCACAGACTGCGTCATTCTTAACAACTTTATTCATTAGCGCATGTTTCATAGTGACAGACACTGTACTTTGACTTAATAAATGAATACAAATGTAAGCAGCAGCTACATATTAACATGTTATTATTTATAGGAACCTGTAACAGATGGCTATGGTATCATACATTTCTGTGAATGCTTTCTTCACACTGAATTGCCGTGAACCGGCTAACTACCGGCTACGAGAGCAACAAAGACCTCTGAACAGAAAAGACAACCATGGGGGGTTATACTGGCAAAATCTCTGTACTGACGTACAATTCGTAGCTGTGCGTCAATGACATGTTTAATTGGCAAAACCAAATATATTGTTTATAAAGAACAAACCAAGTATAAGTTGAAGTTTTGTTTATTTTTTATAAATAAAGTGGCGATTTACTGGTGTAAGCCTTTAAAAACCTACAACCCCAAAGAAGCAACACTCATTAACTCATTTTTTATGCCTCCTATCTGGAACCAACCATTACAATCCTTTTGGAGGGGGGGCATAGCGTCAACTTTTGACATTACGTGGCGAAATTATACAAAGTAATGTATTGACTAACATTTTAACTGTATCTGTGTTATGAAATCGAGCGCACAGTCTAATGTAGTTATTAAAAAAATATTTGCCCCCTTGTCGCTGAATAATAGTATATATTTACGGTTCCCCCTACAAAACGAGTGATTTGGCCCACACCAGACCACCTCAGAAAATGGCGACTGTGAAATAGATGGAAGACGAAAGTAAGAAATTATCAAATGCAGCGTATAAATTGTTCTCTGTCTCCATCCACACAGCTCAGAGGTAACGTTGTTTTGTTTTTCATCCTTTTAGTCGTAGCTGAATAGTGAGTAGCGAATTACGATTACCATTAGCTATAGCTTAGCCTGAGGAATAGGTTCGATGTGGAACAGCCTTAATGGAATGGTCTGCAGATCCTGCAAGCAGCATCTAATATGCCAGCGTGAAATGAACGTCAAATAAATACAACGAAATCCTCGTCACAGTATAAATAACCTAGTTTGCTTTGAAACGTGCTCTGTGGACGCTGTAGAAGCGTGGTCCAACTATTGTTAGATGGCATATAACCGAACAACTGAGCTTAAAGTTTTAGCTCTGTACAAAATCAACAACCGCTGATTAAACGCATTTCACGAGGTCCATCCCTTAACAGTTTCGATGTTTCGATGTTTTAGATGACTGTCACGCCACTGCCACAGCCAAAGTGTCACTTGGTATGACACTTTTATTGCCCTTCAAATCTGAGACATCTCACTCCTGACCTTGTGGCATTATAGATGACCATATTTAATCATCTTACCCAATGTCAAGTATGTTTAGCTTTATTCGTTTTGACGTTGGTTTCGATTGGGCTAAGGAGGTAACTCTGGGGACACTGAAAGCAACTACATTGTACTTTTGTCATCTAACAAGCTAATTATAAAGGCTACAGTATTATAGCAAATTGTATGTCCAAAATAAATATTCAGTATTGGAGTTGTAAACTCCTGCAAATACTGTCAAGACTTAAGTGATTTGACAAAGTTTGATAAAAGTATTAAACAAATGATCCAGATAGTTAAATATTTTAACCAACATTGGTCACGTTCTAAATGCACAGTGTAATCAAGCGAGTGGCCATAGTCCGAGTAAGACAGGCAATCGGACAACTTGCAGAGTCTGAGTATACATGCAGAGGAGAAAATCGATTTATTTGGCCGTACGTCTGACTCCGCCTCTATAGGTGGTGCTGTATCTCTCTGAGCCAGTGCATATAGAATCAGTTTCCTGTTGACCTTTACATCACAGAGAAACAAACAGCAAACCGTGAGATGGATCGTGCTGCGGTACCTGCTGTACAAGTTAATCATGATACAAATTAGATGGAGCATGGCTCTTGTGGTTGTGGTACTGTTCATAGGAAGACATGGCCTTCTTATGAGTTACGGAAACCGTGCTGCAGTTTATATGTCATCTCCTTCTACTTCTGTGTCAAAGACTGGAAGAAGAACATTTTGGTGGATGTGCAGAACGCTATGTCCGATTCCAGTCCGACTAAATCTATACATGCAGGAGTAATCGGACTATGAATGGCTTAATCCAGATATGTTATGGCGCATTTCCACCGGCTATACTCGCCTCGCCTTGCCTCGGCACGGCACGATTAGGTTGCATCTCCACTACAAAAAAGTACCTACTTAACGTGGGCGGAGTCATCACTGCACGGCTGAGTAAAACTGGGGTGACTTGTTTTATACGCGTCACACGAGTGTCTAGTGACTTTACACCGGATTTCTGCAGTTGTTGGAGATTAACCCACGTTTTTAGGATTGTTAAGTAGTTTTAACTTATCTACAATTCAGCACTGTTCGGCTTGATTTCTGTCCACACATCTCCGGAGTACAGCCTCCTACTCCACAGACTACAGCGGCAGCGGTCTGTGACGCCGCTCATGATCGCTAAGCACTGTCCCTAAATACGCCACTCCACTTTAAAAGACTCCTGTTAAATATAGAGGTTTCACTGGTAGTTGTTGGAGATTAACTCCAACAACTTGGATTATTAAGTACTTTTAAGTGATGTACAGTTCGGCGCTGTTTGGCTTGATTTGTGAGTGGGACGTCTCTTCCTGTGACGGGACTCTGGCCAGTCAGCGGCCGGCAGTCTGACCAATCATCGCATAGTACTTACTACTAGCACGCTTGGAACCTCGCCGGAGCAGGTACTAAAAATAGTACCTGGTACCAGGTACTATGCTAGTAGAAACGCTAGCTACTTGAGTTGAGCCGGTGGAAATGCGCCATTAGTCTGACTAAGACTAGCTTGATTTTATTCAGACTAACATGACATTAATAAAACTGAATTATTGTCTTAGTTCTACCTACTTAATCAGACCTTTTAAGATGCATTTAAACGCTCTGATTAATTTGGATTAGTTAAATGCATAGGACTGCTATCTGCTGAATATATTCCTCAGTAACTGAAAAATCACTTGGTTGGTACTCTAAAATGTTTGACAAAAGGGAAATTCAATAATATAATATAAATTGAATTATATATGTCTGGGATTACAAAACCTAATGCTGCTATCCCAAAAGTCAAAAGGGTAGTAAATAAAATGAACAATCAACCAATCTTTTAATCTTAATTTGTATAATGACCAGAATTTTTAGCTGTAGTCGCAGCTTCTAATAATGGCACTGTGGTGTTTGCTTATGCTATGGCTTCATCACAGACTAAATAAAAATGGATTTGGTCTCCAGGTCCAGAATGTGAAGCCATTGCTTATGTGTCCTTTACTCTTGTACTATACAAAATTAATTTGTATGCAAGTCTATGTTGGATAAATTTTTTCATTGTTCAGCTGTTTTGGGTTATGTTTACAAAGGTTGTGAACAAAAGTCATGTGAGCAGAAATGCCATTTGGTTATTGATCAGATGTGTAGGTGGGTAGAAAGACAACGGAAACATTTTGGACCCCCTGAGTGTAAAATGGTTAATATTGTAGGGTATGTAATGAGGTATAGACACAATTTTAAAGATGGTTAGTATCATCCAATAAGCATATGTTTTCAGGCATAGGTTGAACTGCAGCAGATGAGCTCTTTGCCAGGCCCACCCCCACAAGTATATTACAATTATGGTTATTTTGACTTTTAAAAACCCAATACAGTACTGGTCAAAAGAGTTGAACCTGATGTTTGAAAACAGCAGTTCACAAACCAGTGGTTGATGTTACAGTGGGTTGCTAATTGGATTATACCAAGATGCCGTGTGTACTGCGTACAATCTCCTGTACAGGTGTATGCACAAGCTCCTCAACATTTAATCTTGGTACAAGTTGGGTTTGGTTCTCTAAGTGGAATTTGTTGTTGTTCAGCACTGTGGCTGTGATTGACAAATCTAACGCTGTACCAAAAGCGAAACTATTACTGCTCCTTTGCTTTGGGATGCCCCAGATTTTACTAATTTTACTAGTTTGGACTTTTGCTAATTATCTTAAAGGCTTTACTTCTCTTTTCCAGGCCATGGCAGCTGAAATGTCATGTCTGACATGTGTTGATGAAGATGACAAGGGTGCTGATTCTGAGATCAATGCCCTCTCACTCCTGCAAGTGCCATTGAGAATGGCTCAAGATTCAGCCTCTTCTACTGATTCTTTTAGCAAGTGTTCTCTGAAAGAAAACAATGTCCTAGATGTTCTGTCAAACACTGATGTGTTGTCTCCAGTTGGCTTGGGAAATGGACCTTCTTCGCGTCAGGCTACACAAGCCAATGAACTCAATAGCCTGTCCATGGAGAAGGAGGAAGAAAAGAGCATCACTCCACTAAAAACTGTACAGGAAATTGACACCGCATCAATTTGGGGCTTTGATGCAGACTCACCTGAGAACACAATGGATAACGTGGATAGTGCCGGAAACCTTCAATGGGACCCTCACAAAGAGTTTATGCAGTTTCTGTGGGAGAATGGGGATTCTCCTTGTGTGGAGCCTAACGAGGAAAGTCCTCCTACTAACAGCCAAAGGAGAAGA
Organism: Solea senegalensis; assembly: GCF_019176455.1. Taxonomy (NCBI): domain Eukaryota; kingdom Metazoa; phylum Chordata; class Actinopteri; order Pleuronectiformes; family Soleidae; genus Solea; species Solea senegalensis. The sequence continues at coordinate 8,758,670 of NC_058021.1, read as the reverse complement.
AAGAGGAAAATGGACATGGTTGTCATGGTGGATCCCTCAGAAGACCTTTACCCTGATCTGAGCCACAAGTCATCTGAGGAATTGTCTGATGCTGGAGACCCAGTAGACTCCAGTCCTGGCAAAAAGGTTGAAAACTCAAGGAACTTCCCTAATTCACAGTCGTTGCCAACAGAGAATATTTCTAAGTATCCCAATGGCACTGTAAAGGCTATCAAGGAAATTCTTTACAGTGCCCCAACAAAAAATTCACACTTGAACATTGTGAATCAAGAGCTTTCACCATTGAAGGGAAGTTTTACAATAAATTCGCATTCTGGAGAGAAGTCGTCATGTTACCCTTGCTCAAAGTGCAAGCTCGTTTTCAAGAAGGAGTATCATTTGCATAGTCATATGAAGTCTCACGGTGACCCAAAGCCTTTTATATGCTGTGAATGTGGACAGTCATTCAGACAAAGTGCTTCACTTTTAGAGCATATGTCCATCCACCAGAATAAGAGAACAAGAGTTGGTGATGAAATCAAAGACAAGAAAGCTAAGGCAAAAGAGTATAAAAACAGGAAGCTTTTCTGCCCTCAGTGCTCATTTGCAACAGCTTGCTCTAACGCATTTGTTCAGCATGCAAAAACACATGACAAAAACAAGAGAAAGTTAAAATGTCTCAAATGTAGTTTCATGTCTATGAGTGAGAGTGACCTTAGGAGACATTACATTATGCAGCACACGGTTATTACGGATAGGACCCAGGTCCAGAATGGTGATTCTGGAACATTCTCATGTAACATTTGTTCTTATAGAGCTTTTAGCAAAACTGTTTTCAGGAATCACCTTCTGCGGCGTCATCAGCAAACAGTTGAGGAATATGACGCTACACAGCTTTCTGAGAAAAGGGCAACGATCCAGAATAATCACTCTGAAACCATCTCCTGTTACATTTGTTCTTACAGAGCTTTTAGCAAAAATGTTATGAAAAATCATGTTCTACGTCGTCATCAACAAAGTTATGAGGAATATGAAGCTGCACAGGCTACTCAGAAAAAGGCACAGCCATCCAAGGAGCAGCATGTGCCCACCTGTAAAAGTCCTGTTGAAAATGCACAATTTACTTCTAAGATCTCATTTAAAAATCAGATCCCTTCTAAAATAGCTTGTTCTACTAGTGAGTCCAGTGACCTTTCAGACTTATTCAAAAATAGCAAGATTAAGAGAGGTTTCAAGTCTCAGCTAACAGAATCAAAGCTTGACAAATCCATCAATGTTCTCTTGTCCAGACAACAACATGGAAGGAAGAATTCTGAACAAAAGAAGCAAAGCAATAATTGCAAAACTTCTGCTCATGATTCCAAAAGTGATGAAGATGGTTCTTGTCAGTTTCCAGAATCACTGACTGTCAAGGTTGAAGATTTCAGTGTATCCCCAAATGGCCATTCCATGCCCTCTGGTGCAGCTGAAACATATCTCAATCATATAAGTGAACCCAAGGTAAATGTAAATCAGTCAAGTGTGAAAAAGTCACCATCTAAGCGAAAGATGTCAACCCCATATCACAACACATCTGATCAAGACTCAAGCATTATCTTATCAAACCCCTTTCCAAGTCCGAAGAAAATAAACCAAGGACAAGTGGAAGACTTCGATATTCTCCACTTTAAAGATACAGATCCTAATGCAAACTCTTATGACAATGGTCTCGAGAAACAAAAACAAAATGTCATCTATACATATAGCAGAAGAATGTCCATGAGGGGGGCTATGCAGGCATCTAAAAGGCTATTTGAGAAAATAAAGACTGAGGAGCAAGAACTGTCTGACCCTGAAATCAAAGACGAATGCATTGAAACAGAAATATCTCAAGAAACATTTGACTCTCACCAAATACCACTGGAGGATTCCTTCGATGATTTATCAGACCTGGAAGCGGACCACAAGAACTGTCCATACTGCCCTGCAGTCTTTGAGTCAGGAGTTGGATTGTCCAATCATGTCAGAGGACATCTTCATAGGGTTGGACTAAGCTACAATGCACGCCATGTAGTTTCTCCTGAGCAGGTGGCTTACCAAGATAGGAGGCCAAGAATTAGACGAAAGATTTCAGCCTTACGGAGATTGAAGAAAGGTAATTCAGTATTTTTTACATGTATATGGTTTGAAGATAAACATTGGTTTAAATTATTTAGCTTTTTGTTTGCAGCTAAATTCATTCAAATCCACTTTATTCTACAGTTGCTACTCATACTTAGCATAGCTGTATGCATGTTTTTTTGGGCAAAACATTATGACATTATGGGTGTCCTGACACTGACAAAATTGGTCTAAAATGACCGTTGATTATCCTATAATTCTATAATTCAAAATGTTCTCTGTAAAAGAGGGTTGCCTACTTGGCAAACCAGTTTACCCGAGTGCAAATCACTGCCACTGAGTTGGGTTTAATCTATTTTCTATCATCATGTATTGTAACTATTCTGTTTATCATCATCAGTAAATTCATCAACCCTTAATTTAAACTACAGTTTTCCCTTTTATTTATTGATATAAACATACTTTGAATTTTGAAATCTACCAGTGTACTATCTTTCTAAAATCTATATTTTGTCCTCTCAGCATTACAGATGGAGTCAGATTCTGAGACTATGACAAATATTCACTCCTGTCCATTATGTGGAGATTCATTTGATAACAGGACTGGGCAGTCCAACCACATCCGAGGCCACCTTAAAAAGCTTGGTAAAAACATTTCAACAAAGAAGAAATCCCCATTAGTTTTACTCCGTGAATTGATGCGTGACAAGAAGGAGTTCCAGCGGGCTCTTCAAATTGTTGGAAAGAGACGAAACCATTTCCAATATGGCGGTTCACCAAAGCTGTCCAATGCTGATCGGTTTACTCCACCCCCCATTGGAATCCCAAAAAATAATTCTATTACAAGCATTTGCACTGATGCCAAAACACTGTCTACATTTTCTTTAGAGGATATGAAATCTGAAAGAATGCAAGAAGAGACCAAGTTGGATGTCTCTTCAACTGCCTTGATAGGAATTCTGAAGAGAAGAAAATGTCAGGAAGACGCAAGACTAAAGGGATCACAGATCTCCAGAAACATGTTAACGGTTTCTTCAAACAGTGAGCACACATTAGAATCAGGAGTTGCAGCGTCATTCATATCTGGTAAGTATATTTGACCAGTTAAGTATTACCTACAGTGTAACCCCCTGTGGACATATGTTCTTTTAAAAATTCAACTTTAGATCAGTTACTTGGAATTATAAAATGAGGATAGGTAAAAATCCTCTGTGATGACACCTGATTACTTACTTATCCCCATTATGCCGGTTGGCGTACAGTGCAGCAAGTATACACCTGATTGCAAGCAGCTAAAAGAAGCAAATAATAAATAAAACAGTATATTTAAGTACCTGAAATTAAAAAAATCTACATATTAACATCAAATACATGATGTACTAATGGAACTTAAAGGAGTAGACTCATCGCAGTCATCAGAACTGTGGTTTTGAAAATCTTCATGCAGAGTTTAATTATTTAGAGTATTTGCTTTTTAACATACATGTCAGATGAAATTGATATAACTAGCATAATTGGAAGGATTCCCCACAGTTTGCTATTTGAAGATTTATTTATTTTTTGCAAATGTGCGCAAAGAGAACATATTGGAAATGTTATGACACATAAACAAACCATAGATGCTGGTTGTACTTTTTTTTAAAAAACATCCACAAACTGATCAACAGTTCTTATGTATTGTAAAAATGAGGTGTCATCTGCATAGAGGGGTATATTGTACATTTATTGCCTCATAACCATAAATGTCAAATCTTAAAAAGAGTCAACCAGAATTAAAAAAACAAAAAAAACCATTGCAGGATAATAACTATTTCAATACATTTTGTAAAACACACAAAAAGGGCAATTTCTGATGGACTGTTGGTAATGTATTGACATGAAATGAAGTAATGAAATGATAAACTGAGACCTGTAGTTTATGCCACTGTTTCCTCTTGTTAATGTGGAAGTGCATAGTCATAATTTATATAATTTTCCTAAAGATGTGCACTTCACTGCTGTATAATTTTTCAAAAGTCTATTTACATGTTGCAAATAGATGGTTAGCATAATATGCTTTTGTTTTACATCAAAACACAAGTTCACTTCAAATTATGTCATTTGTTTGTTTGTTTTCTTCTTCCAGAGAAAGGCGAATTCAACAGGAAGGTGTGTGTCCATTGCAATGCATCTTTCCACAGTGGAGTTAGTTTGTCTAATCACCTCCGGGCTTATGCAAAAAGAAAAAGGAACGCCTTACTTGAAGGAACTAGTAAGTGACATCAATTTAAGTAAAAAAATAAGCAAACTAGGGGTATTTATTCTCCTACAAGCAGTATTTTTTTATTTGTTGTAACAAAACATTGGTTCTATTTACCGATAATCTATTGCAACTTTTCTTTATAATTGGTATACTGCTAGCCTTCATCTACACTGTATAACTTGCAGAATGTGTTGGCGTTCGAATCAGTTTTTAGTTATCAGTCATATTTACTTTACCCATAGTGATAAGTTTCTCCTTGCCATCGGAAAGTAAGAAGTTGCAAAGATTTTAATTGGGGGATATGTGGGAGAAGTAATCCCTGTGGGCACAGATCATGAGTTCACAGATTGAAGTAATATCTTGGTAATTGCCATGTTTTACATAGTGTTCACCTTTGAAAGTTCCATTAATAATATGCATTTAAATAAGCCTCAGTGCTCACCTAAATGCCAGATCTGCAGAATGAAGCTCTGCATCTGCCAGACAGAAATGATTTTCCAGTAAAAAAAATAATGGATTCAGAGAATCAAAACGCTAGTGCTGCTATCTGTAGCATATGCCTTGCTTTACAGAACTAATGGTAGTTACCCCATACTTCTGTCCATTGAAGTGTTATATTACCAGGGCTGTGTTGTGAACTCAAAGGTTCTGTAAATTAAGTACTTGAATTCTGCCTTTCAGCATTTGACTGTAAAGCAAGGAGGCAGCGTTCGAGACCTGGCTCTAAGAAGAAGACACTGCCATTACTACAAACCCCAGAGGAAATGTACAGACTGACCTGCAGGTACAGTGGTGGTATTTTTTATTATTTTTTTTCTAACAATTCTTATAGGAGATAAAGGTAAAACATGGACAGCAGCGACCTTTAACAATAAGGTTACCAAAGTTTCATGAACAAGGGAACACAGAGCTGCACTTATTTTACACTGTAAACTCAAGTATAAACACATGCATAACTGAGCCACCGTCTAAACGTATTATATCCATTTGGTCAGTTGTCACATGTCAGCAATAGGTGGAGATTTTAGACTGAGACTCTGCTGAGTAACAGCATCACAGATGAGGGGAGTGGCTCAGTGGTTAAGATCGGTACCCTGTGTGCAAAAGACATCATGGTCGCAAGTTCGATTCCACCCCTGGCTGATTGTACTCAATTCCATTGTAAGTCGCTTTGGATAAAAGTGTCTGCTTAATGACATATAATGTAATGACAAGGCAGCAATAACGGGCTTTAAAAATATTATCTATGTTACATATCCATCTACACTGTGTTTATGGTGGTGGCAACCTTGACTATTTTATATCCACACTGGTATCAGTCTTCAACTTCCTTTTTTTTTTTTCCTTTTCCTTTTTGTAACTCCCCTGTAACCCCCTTGTAATCTCCCCTGTAACTAGGTCTTAGTCTCTAGGTTTAGTAAAAATCTGTATTTCCAACCTATAGTTGTGAATGTATACTAGTTGCATTGTTGATTTGTGACTTCATTAAATGTATTTCTTACTGAGCACAATTTTTTTAAAACAGTTTCCAGTCAAAGCAGGTATCACATCAGCAGACGGTGGCTGATGTTAGAGCGAGTATTTGGCACATATGCTTGACAGTGTGATTATTTTATGGACAGATCAGAATTAACTATATGATGCACCCCAAGTTCATTGCTGTGCATTTGTTTTTACAAAAGTACAGTAGAAACAAATGCAGAAATTGGAGGGGAAAAAAAATTATTTTGTTTGTTTTGTGTGTCATCTTAAGTGTCTCTTTCTCTTCACAGGTTCTGTGACCTGGTCTTCCAAGGTCCTTTGTCAGTCCAGGAGGACTGGATTAAACATTTACAGAGACACATTATGAACACTAGTGTCCCTCACACTGGGCTGGGCATGGTAGAGGTCACCTCACTGCCCATGGACCCCCAAGCCCTCAAAACGGATCAAGACAGCTCTCTGACACCCACACATGCTGCCTCATGAAGCCAATGGGGACTTGTTTTATTTCACTAGACTGTATGTGTATTTACATTGGATGTTCTTTCACTTTTTTTTAATGATTAAATACTGGCCAAACGTACAATATTACTCAATGATAGAGGCATTGTACATGTACTGGACATTTGGACAGATGAAAATTAATTATTTTGGATAATGTTACCTTTTTCTGGTTTTACAGTCCATTTTTCCTAATGGACAGTGTTTTCTTGTTTATGCAGTAATGTAGTGTGGAATCCATTTTTAATGAAAACAACTTTTACCTCAGATTTTCCATGGTTTGAGTCTGTTTTTCTCATGGTTTGGGAGCACCTTTTGTTTTATATCAATATTCACATTCGTAGGATACATATAATCATTTCTTTTATACTGCATCATGTTTAGATCAGAGCCCACAATCTGTTTTAGGTCACAGAATTACTGAGATGATAAATTTCAACTGAAAATGATAGCATAGTGAAGTTAAAAAAAATAGGAATGACTGCAAACATGTTGTGCATAGAAAGTGTTATATAGTATTAGTGAATGCAATGTTCCTAATACAAGTCCAAAATCAGAACTGAAAGTGGTGCAGAAAGAGACTTAACATGGACAGCCTGTGCTTGTGCTGCCCTTCATACATCTCACCTATATTTAATGTTAAAATATACTGTGTTGAAGTAATTTAATTTCAAATGTACAATATCTCACAGATACAATGCTTAAAAACATTTGTTGTTCAAAATAAAAAAAATGCAAAGAAACACGTTGACCTTTTTTGTCTTGAAATGTTAGACATGGATCTGTAAATATAAAATAAAACCCCACAAGCCTAGTCTCCTTCAGCATAGATGAACTGAAAACACATAAGCACTTTAACAGTAAAGTTTCATACTTTGCAAGCAAACCTGCACTCAGGAGTCTCTTCATTTGTTCTGCAAAATCCTAAATGGCACATCATGTGTGCTCTCTGGTCTACTGTAAGGTACAATTGATACAGCATTTAGGTGGTTCTGATTCAAAGTGTGCTGTTGTCTGAAGTCCATTACTGTTCAACAGCAGCCAATGACTTAGTCATTTCCATCATTCAAACGGCTTGTCCCCCTGAAAAATGAGAGCAAACGTTTTAGTATTCTGATAAAAGCATTTGGAAACATTGCTTATAACTAGAGGCTTTGCTCCTTTACACTTGCTTGTGCTACAAAATCAGACATTAACTTAATTGTTACACATTGTAGATGTACATTAATTCATGACATGAACTCTGGGAAATGTCTTAAGATGTGAGTATGGTCTTTCTCTGGGGTTTGCAGTTTGTTCACGTTTGAAGAATTCACAACCGCATTAGAATGTGTGGAAATATCCAGATGATGGGGTGACACCTGGATCATTGATGCACAAGGTACAACGATCACATAATCACTGAATTAATCAGGGCTTTTACTGCTAGGTTTCACATGAGCTCACTCAGAAACTCCTGAGATTTGAGCTGGTAGGAGACGTTCCAGATAATGTCCAGAGCGACTTTAGAGGATAATTGCATTCTCACATACAGTACAACCCCTCAGCACCCCACTGACTTCAGTGCATTTCTAAAAGCGGCTAGAGTTATATATTTCCCCATGTTTTTGTATGACACCTGTGTAATTCTTGTCACAGTATCTATGTATCTTTAATAATGCATGTGGGTGGCCTAAGGCTGGAGCCCATCTGAAATTAGTTAGTTAAAAGTTTAGTTTTAACATTAGTTAAAAGCCACTTGGTATCCTGTTTGTTTCTTTTGTAATTTGGAACTTCTAATACTTGAATGAATTCCTTCAAATCAGTAGTTTGACATAAAATAAAACTAAACTGACCTATTTCTAAGTTACAAAATACACTGAATAAGGGAGGTCACAGAGAAAAGAAGTACTGATTTATGTTATGTTACAAATGTAGGTTGACACTAGATTAAATGTAATCAAAGTAAATCAAACAATTGCGACAATGCTATTGATTTAACAAACAAACCACAAAACCTGAACAGTGTTTGGTGTGTACCTAATAATGAGAACTAGCTTTTCTCAGTATAGGGAATTATTAAATGAATTAAAAATTAGTGTTGCACAATAATGTCATGCATAAATTAATTTATAATGGTGCTCAGTTCTGCCAAGTACCTTTACGAAGAGTTCAAACTGAGGTTTCAGCTCCTTCATTATGGTTCCTGCTTTTTCAAGGCAAGTACGTCTCTGCTGCACTCCAAACTCCTTCACAAACGCAATCAATCAGTCACCACTTCAGCTAATTCTTCTAGGACCAATGTTAAATTCACAAGTAACAAAGACAGATTTTACTCATGTTAAAATATGTTACTTTACAGCAGCATTTACCCTTGTGTTGGCGAGGTGTTCCTGAGAGGTGATGTGGGTCTGAACGGACAATGCTGAGGTGGATACAAAAATGTTGCAAGCTGCACAGTGGAACATTTCCACCTTTGTCATGTGGTCGTTTTCCTGCAGAGCTGAAAATGCACACAGTATTTACACTTTAAGTTTCTTTACACATTAACTGTAACCAGCCGAAAGATTTGTTTTTCTTACCACAACTCACACTCATTTACCTAGAAGAGCACTGTCCTCTATGGCTCGGCTGCAGTGACGGCTTTTATATATCATTACGTCCTGGAGTGTTGATGGTATTAATCATTAATCATTAATCAATTAATCAATAGGACGTATTGATCCATTTGATGTATTAACCTACTTGCAGGAAAGCTATCGCCAGATCATCATAGTTATTATTCTGCTGAATGTACTCCAATGTCACCCAATGGTTTTTACTGTCCAAATGATCCTCCAGCTCCTGCCCATTGGCCAGCTCAACATCACAGAGGTCACAGGTGACAGGGCTCCTTAAAAAAAAGATTCAGTGAATACACAATATTAAATCGTATAAAGTTGAATAACAGACCTTTTAATAGCCTGGGATCTTCATTTGGGGTTTTAAAGAAAGTTTCTGACATTAGAGGCATTCAAATTAAAACATCCAACTTGAAAATATTGGGCTATAAAGCTTAATTTGGAATAAACAAAGAACAGTGAAAGTGTATGTTAATAAGAGACAACTGGATTTAGAATTGCCTCTGTGAAAACATGCAGTCAGGTTTAAAGAGGATCATCTCTCTAAATGAGTTAATCCTACAAAATGGACCCCTTAAACGGCAGCCATTTTGTCATATTTTAGCAGAGCACTTACTGATCTAATTAAGTATGGAAATGGTACTCTAACCCTAACCTGTGGTTTTTCTGTTGGAACTTGTCAAAATGACTGTGCACAGGCCCCATTGTAGAAAGACAGTGTCAGCTGACAATATAAAACTAGAATAAGTGTGTGTTTAATTCATATTCATATGTATTATATATAGCAGCCATTCAGTCAAATAAATGCTTTTTCAATGTGACACTGCTCTGATGTGCATGAAATGAACAGATCCATATTTAATGTCATCAGTAGCACCTGTGCTTTTCCTGCTAAATCTTGACAAGATGGCTGCTGTGCAAAGGGCCTATAGTGCATCAGTATGACGGGTGCTTACTCGTCCATCATTACAGTTTTGATTCTGTTTCTCGTCACTTCTGTAGCAGGTGTGACTGGATCCTGACCTGCAGAACATAAAACACAGAATAACTTCTGTTCACTGCCAACACAAACATGGTAAAGACACTGCATTGCTCGTTAAAATACATTTGTTAGTTAATATTTAAATTTTCAGACTATATTCTCTAGTTTGCAGTGCATTCAGTCATGTCCTCCTTTATTTAATTTAAAATTGGGGTTTATAATGTGTATATAGCAGCAGATAAACTGGTGTGACATCATGAGCATGCCAATTTACCTTTTTCCTTAAGCCCCAAGTGATGTTTAGAATCATGTTGTACCTTAGGTGGAGATAATCTAACAGTAGTCATCTATAGAGAGAAAGGTTACATCATTGAATATAAAGAAAGAAATCTATGTATTTTCTATAAACATGAACATGTATTGCTTTAGACTACAGAATTAACATGATGACTGATCCCAAACTAGATTTCTTTCTTACAAGTCACACACTGTCTTGATTTAGATTCATAAAAACTGTTCATCACACTCGTATCAATGATACCTCTCTTCTGTGTTCTAGGACTCTTATCCTCTCCTCTCCATTGGCCTTTTGTCCTCCATAAGATGCAAGACACTCTTGGGGGGAAGAGCTGTGAATAATCATGTCAGGGCTGCAAATCCTGTGGTCCACATCTCTACTTAAGGAACCAAACACTGGTCGATCAAGTGTTTCAGCGTGTGGGCTGTAAGCTTGTCGTTCAGGCAGCCTGTGACCTGAACTAAGACCTTGACTCTCGGTGGTTCTGGGTTCAGGGAAAAAGTCACGTCTGACAAAGTGTCGGCTCCCTGGTTCTGAGAAGGTGGAGTCCCATCGGTTGTTGTCACGGCAGCTTATTCCTGGAGACAAACGCTGACGTTCCAGTTTGTGATCCTGATTCTGCTCAGATGAAGAGCGGTTGTAATCTTTTTTCTCAATTTCCGAGTCTGGCGAACCGGGATCATACGGGTTGTAAAGTTCAACTCTGAGGGAGAGGTCAAGCAGAAGGAAGTAGAGTCATCACAGAAAGGCAGAGATTATAGAAAATGTTGAATAGGAGTTTCATTTTAATTATTAAGGCCCCTGGCTTACTTTCCTGAACTGCTTTGGTCATTTGCAGCATCATCATCATTGCCACCATCATCACCATCATCACCATCATCATCTTCATCTCCTAGTGGTTTGAATGAAGACCTCCATTTATTAGCAGATGATTGTGCTGTAAAATACACAAGGTAAATGTGAAAAAAGTTTATTTTAACATTGTTCATATCACCCATGGTTGTGTGTTATACCAATGGACAGCTCTTTCTTGGAGTGTACCTTACATCCCAAAAAAGTCATCAAAATCTGTTGTTTAATTTTAGAGGTATGCTGCTCACAGACAAAAAAGACAGACAGACAAATGTGGCCAAAAATAATTGTAAATTTAAAAAAAACTATTTACCCTAAACAGGTATTTACCCACGTTGTATAATTACCTCATATAATTTGACACATTGCATTAAAATAAATAACATATTCTAGTTGTTAAGAACAAGAAATGCAATCTCTAGGTTCCTTTGAGAGGTCAGAATTATCATTACCTCAACTAATGATGTCAGGATTGCATCCACGTTTGTTTGTGTTTATCTGGCCGTCCGTCTATTTTTGAGCAGAGCAAAGAACAGATTTTAATGAAATTATCCAAGGATGTAGCTTTTGGCAGAGAGAAATGAGTGAGTAGATTCTGGAAACTGAGCAGCATTGTTGGGGCTTTTCCCCTCTTGAGTTTTTCTTGTAGTCGTCAAAAGAACCGCCAACGTAGACCTTTTTGAGAAATGATTTATGGGTGTGATAGACCCTGTATAAATAAATTGTATTATTATTATTGCGCCTCAATCAAACCTCCGATATGTGTTTTGATTTGTCAGTATTTGATGCTGGACTCTATTTTTGCACTGATTGCGTGACCTTCTTGCGACACCTGTTCAACTGCTCATTTATGCAAATACCTAATCAGCCAATCATCTCAACTCAATCCGTATCATACTAACATGATTAAGATGACCTGATGGACTCAAGTCCGCATTAGAATGGAAAATAAAAAGGGTAATTTAAGTGACTTTGAATATGTCATGGTTGTTAGTGCTTGACAGGATAGTCTAAGTATTTCTGAGTGTAAATTAGGGTTGTAACTAATTATTATTTTCATAACCATTTAATCTGTCAATTATTCTGAGTAATTGTTTGGTCCATAAAATATCAGAAGACACTGAAACATGTTGAGCAAAAACCACACTGGTCTTTTTATTCATACACAATATCTGAAGCGGTGACAGTTGAGTCAGCATTCGTTATATGTATGTGTATATATATATATGTACATATGTGTGTATCCATATATATATTTACATATGTGTGTATCCATATATATATGTATATATATGTATACATGGGTACAATGTCATTTAAAAAGATATAAGTAGGTTGAGTTACCTTTACCTTTCTTGGTCTTTGGCTGTGTTTTGGCAGTAGGTTCAGGAGTCCTGATATTTGCGTAGTCTGCTGCCTTTGATGGAATTCGTTTCATAGCCTCCATGAACTCCTTGGGTACTCTGTTCATCACAAACAAAGGTTAGAGCACTGCTATGAAGCATGTCAGCACCAATATAACAAGTCAACGGCAAAGTGACTGTGCTAACGTCTGCAGAACAGGACAGTAACAGCTTAGCAATGTTGTGCTACTAGCTTTAGCTACATTGCTAGCGAGACAAAGAGCCCTTGACACACGATAAAGACAACGGGTAGCATTTATTTACCTTGCGGGCACCTGTTTGTATACAGGAGCAACTCCTTTTGGCGTTGCTGAATGCGTGAATGGAACATTATTCTGACGTTTCATTGTTTAGTGGCGTTACAAGTGCAGATAAGTCTGCATTTGCCTAGAGTGAAGCTTGTCCACCTGGGGAACGAATACTCACACGCGCCGACAGGTGGCAGGATTCCGCAACACATAGCACCCGCACTTGCGTTTGTGCTGATATTGTATTTGTACACGACAGAATGACACATCTGTATGAATGACACACCTGCATTTAATGCAATAAATTAATAAAAAGCAGGCATCATGTTTATACATGTCATTTAATTGTCACCAGTAGGGGGCTCTCAATTATGATATTCATTCTCAAACAATAAAATTGTTTGTGTAGTCAGATTAATATTTTCCATAATTATAAAGGGGACGTTGAGGACACTGAGCTGGTCTTATGAATTACATTTGGGGGAACTGTGGGGGAACTCATTTGTACTGAGTTGTTTTGACAATGTTTATTTAAAGGCCTTAAGGTGGCTTCTCTATTAACACCTATCTTATCAACTTGTGTACATGTAAATTAGCATATTCCTCATGTCAATAGAATACTTTTTACCCTGAGCTCTTCCAGTGGATTGATCTTGAATTATTCCTGAAGCAGCGAGCACAGATGTTGTGGATTAAGTGTTAGTTCTAACATGTGTTCTGCAGAGGACTACGGAGGCATGTTCAGTTAGTTTCCACAAAGTTAACATCGTTAGACAAAATAAGTTGTGGTATGTAGAGATGCCTGTGGAGCCAGGATAGGATCTTTCAAGGTCGTCCACCACATGATGTGAATTCTCAGGACAGTATTTCTGTGAGACTGTTAGTTGAACTCTGTTGAGCAGAGATTAACCTCTATGACCTTGTCAGTCTACACAGACACAATAAGGTCATTTTTCCTGCCAAACAGGGACTCACTCACACAATCGGCTGGTTTGCAGAAAATCATCATGAGTTTCCTTTCCAACTTGAAGGTTATATTACATTTGGATGAAGTCAAGTCTTTGTCATTTTAATACAAGACATATGGTGCAAAAAATTATGGATCATGTGGGTTCAGCTTCTCATATCAGGACGACAAAGACATGTCTTGAATACCAGAAAACTGGACACACTGGACACACCTTGTGTGTACTGGCTGGAGTGAAAGCTGAGGTCAGAGTAAACTTATCCATTTTAGTCCTACTTGGGAAAACTTGGGAAAGAAAACACCACCGTTTTATAGGCAGTAAAAAGGAAAGTTTGGGACAATAGAGAAAAGAGTTCTGTTTCAGTTTTCTGACTGCTGTAGGATTCATTGCACATGAAGTGGAACAATAATGATGAGACATTCATCTAAAATCTTGTTTTATTGTGCCATAAAGTTGTGAACTTTGAACAAGGGACTACCAAGCTGGTACATCAGCTCAGAGAAACACATAGATACAGTAGGCTTGCACAGAAATACAGTGAGAAAAAAAAAATGAAGGCAGACATTCTTATTGTCAAAACGTGACTCTGACATGCAGGATAATCAGGAATACCTGTGAGCAGTTTCATCACACATTTCTAAATTCTAAAGCATGATTTAAGAAAAGGCAGTCAACAGATTTCCCTTTTATCTGCTCACATTGGTCTTTGACCATGTTATCACAAAGATTATTCATTGGTCTTCAAATAATTGTGTTCTCATTGTGCAAATGAATTGTTATAGGCCTTGGTATGCAATCTCTACAATGGTAAGGTAAAAGTTCATTTCTGGTGCTTAGTCTCCACCTGAGTTTTACAACTTTGAGATTATCCTGCTAGTTATAAAACAAAATATTAAATAATACCAAAAAAAGGAGCATCACCATGTCTGCTTCCACACCATACAGATGGATAATGTATGTTTTGGTTTTTTTTTTAAAAAAAACCAATGACATGGAAAAAATTAAATATTTCTATTTGGCCTGAAGTTTGTGAAAGTATTCTCCATAAAAATAGCAGCAGTTAAGGCAAAAGATTGTTCCCCATGGTAACAATTACACCTGAGTACCTAAAACCATGAAATCTCTACATACTGTGTCACCAGAGCAAACAGTTTTGGTCTATAGAGGAACTAGATTTCCAAAGTTTTATTTTTATTCTATGAAAAAGCTAAATGCCAAAACAAATTGCTAAATTAGATTCTTACACGACAAAACAAATAATAATAATAACAATAAAATAAAAATCTTGTTGGTTTATACATACATGTAAATAAAACCCATTAAAACAATCAAGACAATTCATTGGTTTTTGTTATATAATAAAACATATTTTCCATCCATTATAGTACAAGCCTGTTGTGATCCCGCAGAGCTGCAGGCCTGTGTGTGTGTTTGCTGCGTTTTGTGCTACAAGCCACTTGTAAAGGACACGTTGGTCTCTCGGCTGATGCTCTCCTTCACTTCCACAGGCAGCGCGTCAAAGAGGTGATCCTCCACAACCAGGCCATGTTTACGCAGCAGGCGGCAGTTTCCAAGCAGGGGCGGCAGTCTGTCAAGACAGTTTCCCCTCAGCTCCAGTTGAGTGAGCTGCACCAGCTGACCCACACTCTCTGGGAGCACGGTGAGTGCGTTGTGCCCCAGACACAGCACCTTCAGCTTGGTGCATCTGAAGAGAGGCTTGGGCAGCACCTCCAGCTTGTTGGAGTTGATGGCTAAGTGCTGGAGGTTTTGGAGGAGGCCAACATCAGGAGGGAGCACTGTGATGGAGTTATGGCCAACATCCAAGTGCCGCAGTTTAGGTAGAGTGAACAAAGCTGGAGGCAGGGACTCCAGTTTATTGTGTGAGAGGTGGAGAGACTCCAGAGACCTGACCTGGCCGATGGAGGATGGAATGGAGATTATTTTGTTGTGCCACAGTTTGAGGCACGTCAGCCTCTTGAGGTGCTGGAAGCTGATGATCTCCTCTATGGTTCGAATGTTGTTCGATTTCAGGTCAAGCTCCTGTAAGTTGATCAGACTGAAAATAGCATGGGGGATCCTCTCTAGTTCACAGCTGTGTAGCTCCAGTTCAATTATACTTGTCATCTTTTTCAAACTATTTAGCACCAGCAGTTTTGTGCCATCATTGTGCACGACTAGTTTTATCAAATGTGGTGAAAGCTCTGTGATGTTTGTGGGCATTTTAGACAGGTTGCTCTTCAGGCATAGTGTCTTTAAATGTCGCAAATCACGCATGGACTCGAGACCGATCATTTTGTTATTTTCAGAGCTCAAGTTGCCAATAAGGTTGAGCTCCCTCAAACTCCTTAGCATGTACACCCAAGCCGGGATCTCGGCAACATCAGTGAACTTCACATGAAGACAGCGAAGATGGTCACGGAGGAAAGCAAAACCTGTCTGCTCTACTTTCGCAGGACAGTGGCAGAGATGCAGCTCCTGCAGGCTGGTCATTTGGGAGACTTTGGCCGAGAACCTCACCTCAGGAATCAGCTCCAGTTTAAGCACTTCTAAGTCTGTGAGGTCAAACACTGCATTCGGGAGTCCAGAGAGCATGAAAAGGTGAAGCTCCAGTTGGTCCTGTGAATTACGGGTCACAAGCTGCCGTAGTTTTTCAAAGGTCCACTCATGATTGAGGCTGATCTCCCTCAGCTTGTTTTCACTGACCTCAGACAAGAAGACGCCAAAGCGCTTGGAGTAGAGTTGGTCATACTGGTCAACCATGTGTAAAAGGAATGCAAAGTCATTTTTGACATCAGGAATGTCACTAAAGCTGCTCTCCTCCCTAACCTTCTCAAATGAGTATTCTTTCAGAGGTCGTCGAAACACCCAGAAGAGAGAGTACAAGCACGCCATCCCATAGATCAGAATCAAAGCCATGTAGCTAATAAGCAGCTTGTTAAGCATGAAAGCCATGTTGTGCGTACAGAAAAACTTTTTGTATCCCGTTAGCTGTTTAATATCAGGTTCACAGTTATGCCTAAAGTTAATCTTAGCCATAAAGGTTGAGGTGTAAGATAATATCAAGATAAACTTAACAGTTTTGACAACAGTCTGAGCAACATAAAGCTTGTAGATGAAATCACTGTCTTCCACGTGAGCTCTGAATTTTCTCACTTTCTCAAACAAGGCTTTTGCCTGCTCCCCATCTTTTTTGTCCAGGATTGTCATACTGCTCGGGGCCTCTGCGATGGGTTTATCTGCAGAGAACTTCACACCAAGCATGGGAGTGGATGAGTTGACGCCCGTGCTTTCATCCTTCCCCTCTGAAGACACATGTTTTGGTGCTGAAGTGGTGCTGGTCAGCCTCTGCTTGTTCTCCTCCGAGTCCTCACAAGCAGTTTCAGACAAAGCCTTAGTAGTCCAGGGAGACTCGAAACATCGTCCCAGAATAGAAACAAAATGCTCAATCTTTGAGCTCGTTTTGGGGTATTTGAACCAGAAGTTGCTACTGACCATAAGAACAAGTGTGTGGATGAGAGTCAGGTATGGAAAGTACTTGGAGTACCAGGGCAAGGCAACATGGTAACACATTTGGTTGACAAAGATATATTGTTGATAGTCCAGATTGGTCCTGACTCCTGTCGGCTGAGGTTGATTGACATATTTCTCTGCCACCACTGCAGTGTGTTGGTGAGTGATGTGGATCTCGCGAACAGCCTCGTCCGGTAAATCCTTGGAGATGTGCGGGATTGTGGTTAACACCGGAGCCCCAGTGGCTGCAGATGTGGCTGCTTGGTGTGTGGGCTGCTGGGGGATGGAGTTAGGTTTAGGTCCTGAGGCCTCGTCAGGGTCCTCCAAACAAGGAAGGCATGCCACCTGGTCCTTGGTGATCTGCATGGTCATGGCGAATATGGACAGCATGAGCATGACCAGCCCCAAGTAGTCCATGAAGACGTCCCACCATGGCTTTAGGATGCGGTACGTTGGCTGAATGTCATTCAAAGACGCAACCTCGGTGAGTGTGAACATCGCTGCAACACACGGAGAATCAATTAAGGTAAAGCACTGGTGTGTTATGATAGAAGTACACGCAAAGGACTGACTCAATTCATTATTTAAATCATTTTCAAACAAAAAAGCAATCTGAACAATTTGGGCAAACTCTCTAATATTTCAGTGACATCGGGGTTTTTTTAAAGTCAAAAGTCAGTTCAAGATTCACTGTTATACTGTAGATTTCAAATTTCAAACTTCAAACATTATCACACTGGTCCCTTTAGCTATGAGTTTCAGGAAAGAAGCTTCAAAAACAACAACTCTTCTCTTTAAAGCACATGCCAACACTAGGAAGTTTAATTTTTTTAGAGGGAAATCCAAAACAGAGAGGCACATCATACTCCCTGCTAAAGCTGCTGTAGTGCCACATTCAACCAGCGCTGAACAATTTGAAATAGTTTCAATAGCAAATCACAAAGACTGCATTTTAGGAGATACATTACACAGCATATCTGACCTAAACTTTATACTTAACCGTTATATTGGAGTATGCCATGTGGTAAAAGATCCACCACATTTCAAATCTATCATAAAGTTAAATAATTATTGCATATCAATGTAAATTACACATTTTCCCCACGTCACATTTGACCTGCAGCTCTACAAGGTGCGAGTGTGAAGGGAAGGCACCGCAGAGTGGAAATGCGCATCATATTTTGATCATATCTTTAACATATTTTTGTGCACTCTCAATTCCCTCTCAGTTTCCTGTCTACTTTCATTCAGTAGTGCTTCAAAAATATGGTGAGCTTAAACGGTACTAAATTAAGACTTACTACGTACAACCTGTTGTTCCTGGGACAGAGTTAGTCCACCAACTGTTCTGACTCATTCTGGGAAATACGAGTTTCACTTAGTTAAACTTATTTTCCAGTGTTGCACTATGTTTAACTCAAGTATATTATTGTATGCACACGTGTTATACAGTAACAGGTTTCCCAGGTGTGCAGACAGAAACACTGCCACAGGTTTACTATGACAAGTCATTTTATTTGTAATTAATAATACCTGTGATTTTCCTTCTTCATGAAGAGGCCGATAGAGGTGGTTAGATTTGATTATTATATCTGGATTATTCTGGATATTGCCGGGCCGACAGTGAGAAGGAGTGCCTCACAGCAGGTCAGTTTTCAGTTTCTTTCCCTGTTCCTGACTCATTGTATTGAATAATGAAAAATGGAGAAGTGGTGCAGAACATCAAACATCCCAGTGTAGGATGTAACCTTTAACCTTCTGGATATATAAGTGTGCAGATTCTGGATAAAGGCCAAAATGTGTGACTTTTTGACGACTCCAAAAGGAAATGTTAGGCCGTGTCAAGAGCATTTCTCCAATACCGCATTTACGAGAATGGGACAAAGGAACACGCCTGCTGCCTACAGCTGTCTGGGATTGGAGGGATAAAAGGCTTTGTGGTGGGGGGAGGGGCTTCCAGGAGAGGGTGGAGCCTGGTGCCATGGAGGCAGGAACTGGCAGCAGAGTCACAGGAGTCCAGTGTACTCCGTTTCTGTTAAATACATTCAAATGTAGACTTAGAAGGTTTGTGTAAAGCAAGTTGGTATATATATGCTCCAGATTGGCCATGTGGAGAAAGGAGCTGTGTTAGCAGGCAGACAGGAAATGACACATTTCTGTAGGTAAATGATGAAATATCTGACTGATTTCTTCTGTGTGTGTATTTCAATGTTGTATTTGTATGTGTGTATTTGATATGATTTTATACTTTGTTTTGTATTGATGTAAGGTGTTTTTGAGCATTTTCATAAAGCCACTATACAAAAAAGTATTATTGCTATTTAAATGGAATTATTAGAATAAGTTGACTAACACAGGTTTTTCTATGGCTGATGCCCAGTCATTAAAAGTCAGGGTGGCCAAAAATGTGAAGCTTTGTTCTTCTTCTTCCTCCATCTGATAAAAACAAAACAATTAAATAACAAAAAATGATATACAGAATTGTTTCATTTGTGGTCAGTCTCACTGATTTTTTGCATTCTGTGTATGCATTGTATATACTTTAAAATAAATTAAATAAACTACTTAAATAAATAAATACATAATACATGGAAATACATAAAACAGTTCATCAAAAAAAAACCTAAACCTTCAAATTAAATAATATTTTTTTTAGAAACTATTAGAGCAACTACAAACAAGTTTGTGAGAGTGTCATAATTTGACTAAGGAATATTAAATAGGTCAGCCCCTGCTGATTTGTTATCACAGTAAGTTTGTGGACGGTGTGAGTTGGTGCACCACTGGTTCAGGTCAGGTGACCTGTTGAAACATTAGAAAACTGAGAATCATGCTGTTAAACATTCACGCCAGGTGACAAGTAACTGGACCACTATCACGCGGGAACAAACCAGCCAAGTTACGGGTGGTCACTTGACTTGTGACCGCTTATTTAAAAACATAGACATAACAGCAGAAATATACTCACTGCCTCAGTTGGTTTATCTCAATCCACTTATGTCTTCCTCTGGTCGCATGCCACTTCTTGCCCCCGCTCTTCAGGTGCGCCTCCACTCCAACCTAATTTCTCCGCCCTGTGAGAAACTGGCAGGATGGCGCTGGTTTGAGGAACATAGCCACCGCGGAGAGCATGTTTTTATGTCGGTCACATCCCTCACACCTGACACCGCGGAGCAGAGTGGGGCCGTTTTAGTAGCATGCGCATTAGGAGACCAACAGTGCGAATGTGGAGGAGAGCCGTATCCAATATGGAGCCGCACGGACGGACCGCTGCTTCTGCTACTGCTGTGGCTGAGATCGACGCTTTTCATTGGAGGATGACACGACGGCCAGTTCTCAAAGACACCGCCCGCCAGCTTATCTAATGCCGCCTTCACGGCCTGTTGGCGAAAAGCACAAGACAGAAAACTTACACAGTCTGATGAAGTTTTTACCTTCAGTCAATGTTAACAGCGTGGGATTTTTAAAACAACAAAAGAAAAAAACAAACAAGCAAAATAGACAAAAATAAAACATTAAATACTGTAAATATCAAGCCCATACTGTATATATTCTGATAACAGTCCATAACAGGGGTCTGCAACCTGTGGCTCTCGAGCCGCATGTGTCTCTTCAACGCCTCTGCAGTGGCTGCGATATTGAATAACTTCCCAGAACCCAACAAACTTGTGTTTGAAACGTGGAGAGACATTCTCAGCACTTAAATGAAGACATTTATACATGAAGCACACTTTAAGCAGATTTTCTCAAGTTAACTACTGGTTAATTCTCAACTGATATCTTACTTCTGCCATGTTTTAGTCCACACTTGGTTTCTAAAACAATTTTTTTAAATTCTATTTGTTAATATATTCAGTAAATTAAGTTGTCTGGAAAAAAATCTGTATGTGGAAACACTGTAATAAACACGATCAATCATATGATTTGATGACTGGTGTACCTTTCACCAATGACCTGCTTACCTGCACCCGTAGATAGATTGATAGATAGATAGATGGATAGAGTAAAATACAAAACACGGTTAAAAGAACAACAAGTCCTGTGCAGTGTGAATAAAGGACCTTTTGTAAATGTTTTTACAAGGCAGTGGGACTAGCGTCTGCCTGATTCCCCAGAAAACTTTATTTAATGATTGCTCTCCAGACGTGAAAAGGGTTTTCAGCATCTGGTGTCATAAACATGGCTGACTTTTATCAGAGTCACTTTGATATGACCGCATGAAACAATACTGAACTGAACTGCTTCAGTTTCTGTATGTGGTTGTGTATGTGATGGCTGATTGCTGTAACAAGATTAGATTAAACCAACTAAATAAAGCCAACAAAGTGTTGCCTATAATAAATGCTGTGACCTTCTAACGATTGAATAACAAATTAACTGTATACAGACCCTAACCCTAAAAATAACTAGAAGTGGATATGATTAAATGTAAACTTCCATCTTTCCAACGTGCCCTGAACGCAGCACCAGCTTCCCCCTCTTTGTTTCAGTGTCAAGACACCGCAAACTGTCTTTTGTGTTTGTTGAAATAACTTTGCTGACTTTGCTATACTAAAGACTTCTCAAGTGTGCCTTTTGTCCACAAAGCAAATATCTGTCACAGCGCAACAACAGTGTTACTTTTAATCCAAACAAAGCACACAACCCCCCATTAAGGCAACAATGTTTGTACTTTCTTTGTACAGCGTGTATGACTGCTATTGACAAACTCAACAGTCAATAGGACCCTGTGTGCTGAGCTTGTGCATCACTGTGAGCTCTTATGATGCACTGGGTGGAGGAAGTGTCTCTTCACTTGCAACTGCATACAGGTTTCAACCGGTCCTGGGCTGCTGGCTGCTGGTACTGGCAGCCTGCTCTCCTGCTCACGCTGCTCATGTACTTTGAATGTAAGGAAGAAAAAAGGGAAAGACAGACACACACACACAGCCCATAACACATGCAGACATGACCATTTACTGTAAGTTCTAATCTAGTCTGGATAAAGCAGTTTTATTGCCAAGTATTTAATAAACATATGAGGAATTTGCTTTGGTGCCTGAGACAAAATAATAGACAAAATAATATAAAAATAAATATTTAGATTAAGATTCTTGTGTCTGCCATGGAACCAAAGGCCTGCTTTGAGAGGAGACTTTTAATAACTAATGGACCCCTTAAAAAACAAAGACAGTTTTTTGTTCCCAGTATATTAATAATTAAGTGTTTAAATGGTGTAAATGTGTGCATTGACCTTTAATGACCCTAACTATGAACCACACAATCATGCCAGTGTTGCTCCGTTCTGTCTGTGGTTATAGTCGTTGTGGTGCAAGTGAGGAAACAGGACGTGAAGTGGGCTGATGTTGTTGCTGTTGTTGTCATAGTGGTGGATAGTATAGGTACAGTGGTTGAAACTTATTGGGTTTCCTGAATGTGTTAATGGTTATGGGACAGACAGCTGAGGGGCCCCGGCTTCCCCTGGCAACCAGCTCAGTATGTGGAGAATTAGACAGTGAGTTATAAATTATTTAATATGGAGGTTTAAAGCAGCTGTCAGTGAAATATCTAAATCAAAGAGGTAATAAGGTAGCAGTAGCTTCTGTTAATATATATATGTGTATGTGTATATGTATATATACATACATTATTAACAACTATAACTATTATAAAGCTACAGTTGTACCTCTAATGTTCTGTTTAACTGGACTACTGTTGGGAATTGATTTATAGTATGAAGTGTATCCTACTGAGTCAGCATTTTCAACCGTCCTGTTTTCTTTATTAGTTGGGTTGTGGTGCCACCCCCAGACAGGCACTGAGTTCTTCTATAAAATCTAATCTGTGTTGTCATTCCTCCTGAAGCAGTGAGTGTTGCTGCCGGACAAATGCAACTCAAATATTTTTCAAACCCTGTCCTCTCTTTTTATCTAGCTCCACCTGCTGTTGTTTTGATGCACTTGAGGTCAACTGACACATATGCTGTTGCATTATAAGTGTTGTCACTGTTTCAGAAGTAGAACAGTGTCTTTCTTTTCAAATGTTATTTGTTTGTGAAGCACTTGGCTGTCAATAACAATGCTGAAGCAATAAAGCTTATTATTTTCCTATTATGAAAATGTCTGTTAACAAGTTGCACACATTTTGTTTAAAAAATAAATAATAATAATAATAATAATAATAATAATAAAAACATTTAAGAATCAGTCTTGTTTCAGCCTGTTGTGCTTTTGTGCTCCAGTGTATGAGGAAACAAAAATTATGTTACTTTGTTTTTGTTTATTCTTTATATACAGTATACCTCTATTACAAGTGTTTGTAATAATTATTTATCTAATATCTAATCTCTATCTAATCAATTCATTTAGTCTGAAAATTCAAGCAGGTTTTTGTAATAATTACAGAGAAAGCAAAAACTCTGCATTATAAGTGAACTGTTAATTAAACTGATCACAATTACTAATGTAACCCAGAATCTCCCAGTCATCGTACAGCAGATCAACAGAACATGACAAAATATGAACAGTTTTACTTGACACGCATACAATTACACATGAAACTATTTAAATATTTGTTTGAATTATGAATTACTTTAGTTGGGTGTACATGCATATCTTTTCTGGTAATTATGATCTTGAAATTACAATTTCCTTCTGAAAAATGATTTATTGACTGATACAAACTAAACAAATTAAACACACTGATATTTTTTATTCCTGTAATTAGATTATTACTGTATTTGCATAAGGAAACCATGGAAACTGGTTATGTTTATTTGTTCGTCTTTTGTCTTGGGTGCAGCCTGGTGTTCAGAGCAACACAAAACCATCTTTATATATTTGAACACCCATGGGACAATATATTAACTGCCAAATAATGTTCTGGTTTTTAAAAAACAAACAAAACAAAAAAAAAAACGATAACTGTGAACCGATAGACAACAGAGCACTTTTTCATTGGTCATGGAGACTTTTTTCCATTTTAACAAAAATATTATTTCTCAGAAAATGATTATGGTTATTTCTCCATCCCATCCCCCATCCACATTCCCAACACACCCAAACGCAAAAAATGAGCATGTCTATGAATGTCCTTTGTTCTTCATGGATAAAATTCATGACTGTTCTACATGTTATTCAAGGTTACAACCATGAAGAGCATATGAAATAAAGTAGTAATAATATTTATAATAACTTTTTAATAAATAATACATGGACATGAAACAAAAGGTTTATTTTAGGGAGAAGCGCATTTGGTCTAGTTTGGGCTCTTTGACTGTCCGTACTCCAGGAGACATGTGACCTCAAAGGTTATAAATATGGGTGCTCCACTCATTTGTTTCTTTGACAAACGGGTACAGAGCGGAGAGTGACATGGCGTCGACCAGCCGGTGAGTAGCAACTTTTTTCTTCACGTAAAATCTGTTTTTGTGCGTGTTTAGTTCTCACGCAATTATTGATTTCAAACTACATGATTAAATGTGGACCTGGTGGCACAGTTTTGCCTCCAACCCCTGCGCAATTCTTCGTACACAAAAACGAACAACGTATTGTGCCGTTATTAAGCTAGTTAGCCGGGTAGATGTTGCCAGAAGTGGACGTCAACAGCTGCGTCAAGCCCGGCGCACAATAGCTTCAGCTCGTGATCGTTTTTACGGCGACAACGTCGCATTGTGGACTTGTTTTGCTTTGTCTCGCTAATGGAGTTTGAAGCGGAAACGTATGCTAACAGAAACTACAGCTCCGGATGGACGCTCTACGTTTAGCCTTTTCCTCAACATTCGTATACTGTTCTAATGGGACTTCTGTCAAGTGGTTAAACGCTGAATTTAACACGAGACATAAAATAAAAATAATTGTGTTTAATTGTCACCTGGTTCATGGTTGGTGTGTCACTGTTTTCTGTAATGCTTTTATTATGTGATCATGACGTATTGGTTACGATTGATCGAGCCCAGGATTTGTACTGTTACATTATGATACGAAAATACTATAATCGAGGCAATAGATACATTTATCTATTAGCCTCAAATAGATTATTTTCAGTAACACATTTTTAAGCAAAGATATTAAAAATAAATGGCGTGTGACACTAGAAACAGTAGTCTTGTGGTGGTGATAGCAATGTGTGAATTACTAGGGGTGGAAATCACAAGACACCTCACAATGTGCAAAATATGGTCCATGATACCAATAGTATCATGATACGATTCTTTGATGATCAATATTACTGTAATGATGAAGTAATGTTTTGTTTTTTAAAACAATAACCGTGAACTGATAGACAACAAAGCACATTGGACATGGAGACTTTTTCCTGAAAGCAAGTTGGCGTGTGACACTAGAAACAGTAGTGTCTTGTGGAGCTGATAGATTTAAAAAGCATTGTGTGAACTACTAGGGGTGGGAATCACAAGAGACATGCGTAACATGGTCCATGATACCAATAATATCACTATACAACGATTCTGTGATGATCAGTATTATTGCAAGACAATCATATAGCGATACATCATCTGTCTGACTGAAGAGACATCTAACTCAACTTTAATTCTCCCTCTTCGTCGGCAGGTAAATTCTGCCCAAATAGCGACTCGCAGGGACTATTTACTCTACCATAGATATCGATATATGCCTTGGTGTAACGATTCTCTTACGACGAGGAAGGACGACGATATTTTGACACACCCCAACAAGCTACAGCTTTGAATGTTATGATCACCTAAACTATTGCGATTCACAATATTGTTATTATTATTGCAATAAATGTAAAATAATGCCTTAAACTCTTAAAATGGCTTTAAATCACTGTGACATTTCCTAACATTTTGGTGATTAGCAAGAACAATTAACAACAATTAAGAATAACCTTAAAAAAAATAACTCCCATGTGAAGGATAAAGCGGTAGAAGATGAATGAATGCGATGACAACTGTCTCCTCCATTTTCAACAATTCGTACATGCATATTTTCCTGCCATAGGAAACCAATTAATAGGGCAAATCAAAGTCGGGCAAGATGATCAAATGCAGATCAAAGGCAACAGCAGATTACTCATACTGAATATAAGAATATAAATACACCCACATCAGGAGAGCACTCAGCATTCACAACTCCGTATTCTACTTTCGCTCATCATTATCTGCAATTTTAGCTTTTCCATCATTAAACAGATGTTTTCCTCTTCTAGTGGAGATGCCCTGGCTCTGCCCAGAGTTCAATGTCCCAACCACCCTGAAGCCATTCTGGTGGAGGACTACAGAGCGGGGGACATGATCTGCCCTGAGTGCGGCCTTGTCGTAGGTAAATGTGAATACAAACCCATGCTCTCACTGAATCAGAGCGCTTTCAGCAGAAGTACAATAAGCACATCCTTCCTTTCCATTTTGGTTTCCTGTACTTGTGTACTAGAAGATTTTAAAGCATTGTAAACGTAACACTAGTGTTGTATTTGAGAAACAACCTCTAAAAGTCTATTTTTTAAAAAAGTTTCTGTCTTATGCAGCATTACATTAATTCGCAATATGGTGATTTGACTGACGGTCTAGTCTGATATGAATGTGTATTAATCAATATGTTCCTTATCGCTAAGGCACGTACGTGTGTGAAAAGGGCAGGTAGAATAATCTTTTTTTAAAATGTGAGGTAGATGGTGTTCTCTAATGAGCCCCCAGAGGGTTAGATACACAACAGGTCAGACATGGACTCGGGAGACGCCACCTGCTTTCTGATGCAAGATGAAGCCTCACCTGTTTCTTCACTTCAGCACAGCTCTATGACGACGTGCATAAAAAGGCTTGATGAGACTAAAATATCTTATCCTTAATTCTGCTACATATTTTCATAAGTGGAAGAAGAAATAATGGCTCTGTTCACATTCGGTACAGGGGTGTGACAAGGGTGTTTGTCGCACCCTGTCACTCACAGAGAGAGTTCTAAGACAGTGGCGAAGAAGAGAGGGAAGAGGATGACGTGTAGAACGAGAGTGCCACCTTTAGTGCTGAGAAAAAGGCTTATTGGTGAAAAATAAAATACAGAGGGATCAACACAGTTTCTATATTTGAGACATGGACGAGTGTTAAAGTGTTGAGAGAATTGGGATTGTTATTGCATCATCTGTTAAATTATTCCAGAGGGATGTAATGCAATCAAACTAAAGTGCAGGGTGAAATTCACTTTTTTATGTGCAGGTGATTTGCTGTAGCTGAACTTGACAAAAAGAATGACGACATTTTATGAAACTGTTTGGTTAAGCCTTTAACATTAATGAAACCAGAAGTCAAATACTGTTATATTTTCTTATTTTAGTTGAAGAGGTTGTTGGATATTACTATTCTCTCAGGCTAAATTTACATTGAAATAAATTTAAAAGATCTATCATCGCCTTTTAGTTCTCTTCAGATTTAAGTCTCTTATCTATTTCTGTTCTGCACGCTCACACCATTTTTCCTCAGGTGACCGTGTGATCGATGTGGGTTCAGAGTGGCGGACGTTTTCAAATGAGAAAGCCCTGAAAGACCCATCCAGAGTAGGAGACGCCCAGAATCCACTGCTTAATGGAGGAGACCTGACCACCATGATCAGCAAGGTAAGAGACAGTGACCGCTGTTCGAGCACTAACAGTTTTCTATTGTCAATAGTTTGGGGGGCACAAAGCAATTTGAAAATATGAAGAAAGTACTAATTGTAGTAAATAATCTTTTCTGGTTTCCACCACAGGGAACTGGTGCAGCTAGTTTTGATGAGTTTGGAAACTCCAAGTACCAGAACCGGCGGACAATGAGCAGCTCCGACCGGGCCATGCTCAACGCCTTTAAAGAGATCAGCACAATGGCAGATCGCATCAACCTGCCAAGGAACATCATAGTAAGCTAATAATATCTAAGGTTTTGCTGTCATTCTCTCTACCTGGTTCAGTTTAGACAGTATCAGGTGTGTCTGTCAGCAGAGTAGAGAGAACTGAAAACCACACGCATTTGTCTTTCAGAGAATCGAAAGCAAAGTTTGTGGTAATTCTGTGCAAATCTCGTTCATCACTGAAGTGTATGGTCACACACTGGTGGAGCACAGGGCTGAAAGATGTGGGAAAAATATCAAATTTGTGGACTATATTTTTATAATTGGCCTTTCGAAAATCCATGCAGTACTGCAGTGGTGGCAGCTTGATGTGGGCATGATTGAGGTGATTAAAGTCCCCGTAAAGGGATAAAAATATAATCCTCTCACTCACCACTCTGGTCTGTCCACTCAAGTGTGGACCAGAAAATGCGAAAGTCGCGATTCGTCAGTGTTTGTTTGTACAGAATATTAACGTAAACACTGTAGTAACATGTTGGAAGTGATATTTTCACCATTTTGGTGGTAGTTTAATGACATATTGCACATAAACGGAGCTAGTTTAGCAGCAGTCCTCCACCCTCTCTCTCCCTCTTTATGAGCAAGCAGACTCCTGCAGCCTCACAGCAGGAGTCTGCTTCTCTTTATGTTCTTCATGTTCTTCTTCTCTACTCCATTTCCTCAAGACAAAGACTTAAAACAATTCCTTTGACTTCAGGAAGGTTGTAAACTAATTTCTTTGCTTTAAAAAATGTTCTTGCCCTGCAGGACAGAACAAACAACTTATTCAAGCAAGTTTATGAACAGAAGAGCCTGAAGGGCCGAGCCAACGATGCCATTGCTTCAGCCTGTCTCTACATCGCCTGCAGACAAGAAGGTGTACCAAGAACCTTTAAAGGTCAGAACAAACTACTTTTATTTTCTGCAATATTTTTGAGAGATTAGATAATATTATTATATTATACTCCACTGCCCTTTCATTAGGTACCTGGGATACTGTAGAGTGAAAAGAGTGAATGGTCTGTATTTATATAATACCTTTCTGGTCTTGATGACCACTGCTTTACACTAGTTTTGCCATTCACCCGTTCACACAGCACATCTATGTACAACACATACTCATTCACCCGCTGCCAGCTCAGCCGTCGAGAACAATGTGGGGTTGTGTTACCCAAGGACACATCGGCATGTAGACTACCGGAGCCAGGAATCAAACCTTCCAGCTGAAAGGACTCACTCTCCCACTGGGCTACCGTCGCCCCGTAGTGACACCAAAAACTTGGGTCTCTCCTGATTTTGCTCATTTCATCCACAGAGATATGCGCCGTCTCCAGAATCTCCAAGAAGGAAATTGGTAGATGTTTCAAGTTGATCCTGAAGGCACTGGAGACCAGCGTGGACCTCATCACCACGGGTGACTTCATGTCCCGCTTCTGCTCAAACCTCGGGCTGCCCAAACAGGTGCAGATGGCGGCCACCTACATCGCCAGGAAGGCTGTGGAGCTGGACCTGGTGCCGGGCAGGAGCCCCATCTCTGTGGCTGCAGCAGCCATTTACATGGCGTCCCAGGCATCTGCAGAGAAAAAGACCCAGAAAGGTGAGTGAGGATGTGGCACTGTTGCTCTGTTGAGGTTTTAGAACCAGCAGTAGTTTCCTTGACAATACAAATGTTGTATGGCTTAATTTGAAAATATTTTAAAAATGGAAATACAAGCCAGGCGTCCTTCTAGCTTCTCCGTGGTCAATGCTGATACTGATACTGAAAATGCAGAAGTGTGATTGGTTGCAGCACAAACATTACACCGTTGTCTCTCTAACCTCCACAGAAATCGGAGATATTGCTGGAGTCGCAGACGTCACAATCAGACAGTCGTACCGACTCATCTACCCGCGTGCCGCAGAACTTTTCCCTCCAGATTTCAAGTTTGACACACCGGTCGACAAACTGCCCCAGCTGTGAAGCAGATGCTGTCTACACTCTTATTTTTTTTCTGCTGTACTTAGAGGATCGTGCTCTTTTTTTATCCTATTTTTTTGTTGAACTTTGGAAGATTTTTGTCTCTTCTAAGGACTTTAAAAGCCTTTTATGAAGGTGCTTTGACAGGAAGAAATCAGACACACATTCCAGTGCTTAAAGAAACAAGCTTAGACTGTGCTTACAGTATTTCATTTGAGTGTATATACTGTACTATGTATAAAGGGCTGCAAGTAATGATTATTTTCATTACTGTTCAATCTGTCAATTTGTCTTGTACATTAAATGCAGAAAATGGAAAAAGATTTCCCCCAAACATCAAAATAACAATGTTCTTAAATGTTTTTTTCCCCAAACCAAAGATCTTCAGGTTACAGTCAGAGGAAAAATTACATTTAAGAAGCATATGCAGAATTTATAAAACCATACTCGATTAATTTAGTAATGGATGACTTCTTGATTTATTGTTGCAGCCCCCTACATGTATATGTGTCCAAGTGAGAAAGTGTAATTGATGCTTGTAGATTTTAGGCTGGTTTCATACTGTATTCATAATTTGTCTGTAGAAAAACCTTGTTTCAAGTAATTTAAAAAAACAAAACAATTTTCATTAAAGCATTATATGATCTGCTCATGTTTTGAAGAATACAATCTTTCACTTACATACTTTAGAACGTCAGAGCTACAAGTACACACAAACCCACTATTACAAATGTTTAATTTGTGCATTCATGGTAGGCAACAAACATTGACTGTAAAAAAAAAAGCCTTGTTTTTAACTGGGGTCATTGAGTGTTTGTACCATCCATAAAGATCTGTTCTGGCGACAACATGCACAAGCAAAGAATAAAAAAGAAAAAATATAACTGTACAACCTATTTATCTTTAAGAAATGTGAATAATTAAAACTGTTGATAAAATTAGTGCTTTCAGCTTAACTGTGTACATACAGTATGTATATATAATATACCCTGCCCTCCACTGTAGTGATTTTATATCAACAGGTCTGCAACGATAAGAGACAATTTAGATTTAGCATGCAAATTGACAAAAAGTCATCTGCTGTGTAAAGAACGTGGGAATCATTTCATTGGGCATCACGACAGAAACTTGGTGTTAACTTTTTAAGTGCCCTCCCCAAAGACATAAACTGGATTCACGTTCTAACAATTACATCACATTGATTTCAACACGGAAAAGATGAATTTGATTGTGTAGCAGAAACAATGCAACTCAATTTAGTGTTTTGTTTTTTTCTGTTATCACTGAGGTAAAGATGCAGCACATCGAGCACGGTCACCGACGACTGAACGTCCACAAACACAGAACTTTTTTTTTGTAACAGTCCATGAGGCTCAACTGAACTCAGCTCTGACACAAATTAATATCAAGTTTTGATTTTTATTCCTCAAAAAGATTCAGCACTTCAGAACCGAGTTCAGCTGAATATGAACCTGAAGCTGCAGCGCCACTAGAGGGTGCCAGGGTCTTACTTTTACATGACTTGTTCTGCTATTTGTAACAATTATTATCAATATGAAGTCATGGTCAATGGTTTAACAGGATATGTTACGTGTGCAGTACAGAGCTGACTGCGACTTAACGTGAATGTTCTAACAGTTTTGTTAACTGTGTGGATTATTTTAACTGGAAACGGGGCTTAAAGTGAGTTGTGGACACGGACTGAGCTCCATCACACGAGCAAATGTAGCGTGAGTTCTCTCACTTGGTCTTCAAGTCAAGAAGCAGCAGTAGTCGAGGATGTTTGTTGCAGTTCAGCGGAAATGCTCCGAGCAATTTAAAGTCACTGAACGCCAGACGCATACACGATGGAGGCAGAAATGTCAAAACTTTACAGCGAGAGGAAAAAAAAAACACGTCTATAAAAGCTATGGAGAGGGCTGAGCAAAATAAAGAAACAAAATGACATGACAATAAAATATATGACTGAATATAATCTGTACACACCCAAAAAAAAATAAACGAAGACAGTGACATTGAATAACATGATTGTGATGTGTTGCCGTCTTCGCAGAGTTCATATGAAAGACATTCTCAGTGGTCAGACAACGGACGCGGCGGCAGCGACGTGTGCAGGAGGAAAGCATCCCTCCTCCTTCACTCTCCAACACTAGTTTCTTTTGTTCCTTTCTTTTATTTAAAAAAAAAAAAAAAAAGTTCTTCATGTGTATTAAAAATGAGTCAGGGTCCTCAGGAGGCGTCTCAACTTTCTTCTTGATGGCACAAAGTATTTGCCCAAAAGGCTGGAGGAGCCATGTCCACTGCTGCTCCTGCCTTTGGGCAGAGGAGTTTTAAAAACATGAGCTACAGTCTCTGCTCTGATGTTGGTTTGTTGTTTCACAGTGTGTGAGTGTGTGAACGTGCGTGTGTGTGTAGATGGAGATTGTCACATGAAGCTAACACCAGTCAGCAATGTAATCAAAGTCAGAGAACATGTTCTGCTCGTCAGAGCTCAGCACTCGCGGTTCTCTGGGCGGAGTTAAGATCGGAGCCTCTGAGGTAAATTCATCGTCAAAGTTGCTGACGTCGTTGGTGCCCTGGATGGTCGGCACAAATGGCGGCTTCACCTTCTTCGCCAGCAGTCCGTTCCAGTCGATGTGCTGCAAGGAGACAGAGACGGTGACACTAGCGTCAGCTTTGTAACAAGCAACAAGTTTGACTTCAATTATGTCCTCATTCGCTTTTCTGCTGAGGTGGAGATAATGGTGCGTTCAATTTACATCGGAACTTCAGAATTAACCACATTCTAATTGAGAAAAAAATTCTACAAATGCATCTCAAGGCCTTTG
Organism: Solea senegalensis; assembly: GCF_019176455.1. Taxonomy (NCBI): domain Eukaryota; kingdom Metazoa; phylum Chordata; class Actinopteri; order Pleuronectiformes; family Soleidae; genus Solea; species Solea senegalensis. The sequence goes on along the minus strand of NC_058021.1, from coordinate 8,725,906 downwards.
TTAGAAATACCCGTTGATAACAATGCTCTACACAGTATTTTGCACACACAATGTGTGTGACTGACTTAATGTGAAACAAAAGACAGAAAATGTTAATTATATTTCAAGTAGATTGAATTTCAGAGTTAAAGGAACGCTCCGTCAACTTGAAAATTCTGTCTTCCTACTACGAGTGGAATGCACCATGAGCATCCTCTTCTCTGTTCATTAGCAATAAGCTATAGTCGTAAGATAATCTAAGCGGTTTATAAATTTGCACATTAAGAATAACGCAAATAAAAAGCACAAAACAACACTCTCAATATTTACATTAAGTACAACTTGCTGCACTGACTGCATGCATGTTGAATAACTTTGATAAGTGATCATTATTGACATTGGCATGTCTATTGTACAATGGCCTTTAGATGAGAAATAAAATAAACAGTCAGGGAAGATATCTTTTATTGGCTCCTTACCCTGAAGAACAGATGTTTCTTAACCTCCTCTGCGTCCCTTTCTCCTGCTCCAAGGCGTCTTTCTGGACTCCTTCTCAAAAGCTGAAGACAAAAAGAAAAAGAAAACATAAACATATAAAACTGATCAAGTCCTGGGAAAAAAAACACATGGGTGAACCCTCTTTATACAGTGAGTGGAAACGTAAGCAGAGTTTGCACTTTTATGAGGATTCTCAGTCCATCTACACACCCTCCTCATGATGGAGATGGCCTCTGTGGACAGAAATCGCGGGTAGCGTACTTCATCGTTCACAATGCTGTCAAAAACCTCCTCCTCATCGTCACCGGGGAAGGGCGACTGAGCGAGATGGATGAAACGTATTTCAGATAAAGCACAAACAGTATGATGGAAAACCAATCAGTCTACAGTTACTAAAAATGTGTTCAAATGTAGAAAAGTGCAGACTCACCTCTCCAACCAACATCTCAAAGATGAGGACGCCCAGTCCCCACCAGTCCACAGCGCGAGTGTACGACGTTTCAGTCAAAACTTCAGGGGCTAAAAACTCGGGGGTTCCACAGAATGTGCTGGTGCGATCCTTGAAACCCATTCCTGAACACAAAGCAGAGGCAGTTTAATATAAACTGAAAAACTAATCTGAACAACTCTTTACAATCTTAAGAATTTAACCAGTGGGACAAAGTGATGTTCTGTAAAGTTCCAATTTAAAGTGGGGGAATTTTTTTTTATCTTGAGCCGCTTATTATTTTCATGATCGATTATTATAAAATATTAATGTTGGAAAATATTTTCTTACATGGAAATGTAATGTAATATTCTTAAATGTCTTGTTTTGTCCACAAACCAGAATTATACAGTTTCAATGATTTCTTTGTCATAAGGAGCAAAGAAACCAGAACATATGCACATTCAGGAAGCTGAAAATACACTCAAACCCATAAATCAATTATCAAAATAGTTGGCAATTAATTTATTACAATCATTGCAGTCCTACAGGCAATAAAACACATTTGCCTTCAGGCTGATTTCTTTCAAAAGTCAAGATTCAAAAGAAGCTTTTAGGTTGATGTGATTTACCTTCTTTGCAAAGTCCAAAGTCAGCAATCTTTACATAGCCCTCTGTGTCCAGGAGCAGGTTATCCAGCTTCAAATCTCTGCAAAGAAATCACAACAAAAACAATTATAAACAAATTCTGTCCAAAACATCCAAATGCTTCTGATGGAGTTAGAATACTGCAAAGCTTTTACCTGTACACAATCTTATGATCGTGTAAAAACTGTAATCCCAATACAACACAGGCTGCATAAAATCTGCAAATGAACAAAACAGTCACTTAATTAGTTCACAACACACACAGGACATTGTTTAACTGGCAGTTTAACTAACTGCAAGGAGAAAAGAGATAAGCTATTTGAGACTTGAGCATGTGCAGCTGAGGCTTTTGTTAAACACACAGTATATTATTTTTGCCACTAGGGGTCTCTAAATCAACACAATAAGAGACAACCTAATTTGATGATGTTGGGAAGCAACGTGAGATCATGACAATCATTGTCCAGGGAGAACTTGCAACAAATGGAAATAATGTGGTCCATTATTGATATACGCCGCACACACACTGGCTATGTAGTAGTACCACATATTTCCTTTCTCACTCTGATGTTTCATTCTGGGTTTTTGCCCCAGATGTTACAGCTATCATACTCTGTAGTATACACATTGTACAGTTGCCATGTGCTTTACGGTACACAGTGAGGTATCGAGATGGTCATGCAGCTGAAGCTGTGGAATTCAGTCTCAGGACGGTTTACGGAAATACCTCATACAACCACACTCATTAAAATAACCTGACTGATCAGTTTAGAAATCTCTGATGCCGTCAAATGCAGAGTGAGAATTAACTTTGAATATTTAAGCCCACAAATAATGAAATAACCTTTAATTCAATGATTTACAGTGACAATAAGAGTTAAGGCTCGGGTCACTCACACGGCCCTTGGCTCAGAGAAAACATCAGCGTGGATGTGCATCATCAGATCGCCTCCCGCCGCGTACTCCATGACAAAACAAACGTGTTCCTGTGTCTGGAAACACGCAAACAGGTTGACCAGGAATGGGTGGCGGACGCTGTTGACTGTTTCGAAAATCCTTTTCTCACACATCAGGCTGCAGGAGAATAAAAAGATAAGGTGAGTCACGGCAGCGCCGCTGAATGACACGCACTCCAAGTATGTCACATTCACTCTGTGAGCAAAATAAACTGCTGTCAAAAAATAAACAAATAAGCACTTGCCCACGGCTGGGAGACAATGTTCTGACAGACATTTGTTTAAGCACATTTAAATAAACTGGATAAGATACTTTTTATTATAATAGTATAGTAGAATAGTAGCTTGACAGCACAGCAGAGGATATTTCACCTCACTTCATTACGTGACACACTGGTGTGAGTCAATAAAACAAAATATTTACCTGTCCACCTCATCACGGGCCACAATGTCTCCTTTCTTCAGAGCTTTGATGGCAAACATCTCACCTGTGCTTTTATATTCTGACAGCAACACCTGCAGGTGAAGGAAATCTTTATTTGCAAAACATAATGGACTACTCTGATGAAATTGACACATAAAAGTAATAAAGTGATAATAAACTTAACATAGCAATTAACTCATAAATGAACAAGACAGATATGTCAACAGATTTTTTATTTTGTAGGACGATAAAATATAATATACCTTTCCAAAGTGACCACGTCCGAGCACTGCCACACATTTAAAGTCTTGGAGACTGAAGTGGAACTGCTCTTCCTCCCTGGACAGAGATGATCAGTGTTTACATGACATGTAAATGTCAACTGAGCTGAACAAACAGTCATGCTTTAAAATACTGATGCACACAAATCAAAGCTACATTCACAATGCACAACGCCCTACACAATGTCAGTGTTATTTTTAACTGAAAGGAGCACGATGATGATTATAAATAGACACTAAAAAGCATTAAAGGAATACTTCACCGATTTGCATTTTGGTTTGTATTACTAGAATAGGGGTAGTATTTAAAGTAAACCTCAGTTTTTCTGTGTCAAGATATATCTTCATTTTTTTTTTGTTACATGCCCACCAGTGACACATGGTCCAAGCCTTGGTCTGAGGCTTGAAACTGCAACGTTAATTCCACACTTTTTAGACCCACTCGTAGGGGGAGTGGACCTCATTCCCAGAATGTAAACGGTGTCCGCCATCTTTGTTAACAGTTACACTAACAGGACCAAGTGTCACCGGTGGGCACGTAACAAAGAAAAGAATGAAGATATTTCTCAACTCAGGGGAAACTAAGGTTGGGAAACACTACCCCTATTATAGTAATACAAAGCTAAATGCAAATCGGTGAAGTACTCTTTTAACACTAGTGTTCGTGGGAATAATATTTGACAGCATTTTATAACATTTCCTCCTGCCCATTTTCCTTTTCAAATAAAACATTATAAAATGAACATGCAGCTTTGAAAGTAACACACAGAAAAAAAAGAAGAAGCAGCCCTCTCGTACCTAATATCTCCGTCCTTCTGGATGGCCGTGAGCTCCAGGTCCGAGTGCTGGATCTCCTGCTCATCTTCACCCAAGTCCGGTCTCACAGCTATACTGTTTCTCTTGTTCAAGAAGTCAAACGAGGCCAGGGCGTCCTGGAGAAGAAACACAAACCAGGAGAAAAGAAGGAAACGCCATAATAGACTTAATTAATCACAATTTTATTCCAAAAATAATTATGATGGATAATGGCTCAACATTGTGTATTATTACAGCTACTTATGATTTACATCTATTGTTTCTAATAAAACAAATATTTTTTGATGAAAACAAGAGAAAAGTCAGGGACATAATTATTGTAATTAATTAATATGGAATTAATTACACACAGGTAGATATCCCGCACGATTAACAGTTACTTGACCTTAACCTACATTCTCAGAAAATTCCCAAATGCATCCTATAATTTTTTTTTAATTATGCTGCTCACAGACAGACACACCTCCTTGGCAGAGGTAATGACAGTTATTTAGCAATTGAATATATTAAACAAATCAAGCTTCTTCAGTTACAAACAGCCTTACAAATGGCCCCAACAAAGATCAAAAATTAGTGTTTTTCTAACTGAGGCTCTCTCAACATAAACCTAACTTTTCAGGCTTGCTCTTCCTAAACTCAGGCTCTTCTCGTCTGCCTGGTTGTTGTCAGATGCAGGAGACGACATAAGGCACTTTTACTTTCACATACAACACTCACAGGAGCTCTGCTACTGCTCTGTTGTCTTCCATCTATGATTAAATCTGTTTCATTACGGTCTTATCGACACTTCTTGTGATTCCTGGAATACTTTCATACCTGCACTTCCTCCCTGTCTGGCATCTTGTCCTGCACCAGTGGTTCTCGGAGGTCATCAGGTACTGGGTAGTGTTTAGGTCCTGGGGTGGGTTCTTTGTCAAAGTCCAGTTTGGTCACCAGAGGGTCACTGAATATGGACAGAGACACAGCACTGACTAAGCTAGACACAGGACACAAACGCTATTGTTAATGTGTCACCTTGAACAAAAAAAAAAAGAAAAAGGTGTGTGTAGTGAAGTACCTGGTCGGTGTGGGTGAACCAGGCAGACTGCTGGGTCCAGTCTCAGCAGCCTGCGGGCTAAAAGAATTGGTGCTGACAGTTGGTATGGCTCTTCTCACCAGGCGACCCCAGGTGGCAATGTTGATGTTCATCTGAGGAGCTCGCAAAAAGGTTTTACCTGATGCAGATGAAGTGAGACAGACAGGAGAAGTCAATTCAAAGCCCATTTAAATTGATAAAGTAGCCACCCACAAATGTATGTACTTGTATCATATATCTGTTTAATTGGACTCATGTCCTTCTCCCAGTATAGAAGCCCGAGCAGGGAATGGATTTATTGAATGTGTGTCCAACTCTGTTATTCTAGCTGGCCGTTCGCCCCGTCAGCTTGTTTGTATCAGGTGGTATCTGATTCCAAGTCTTCGTACCATCCATTGCTGGCAGAGCATACACACTGGATTTCACCATATTTTTTCTTCCTCTGTCTATTGGTTTCTTGCATTATCTCCAGGCCAAATTCATGAGTACGCACAGAGCACCTAGGCCACTTTGAGTCCAACAGAACCTATACGTGTGTGTGTTGTGCCGACAGTAACAACTCACCTTGCTGCTTTGAGAAAATCTTCTTTTGTCTTTGTAACTTTGGTCGTCTTTCAATGACGGGATTGAAAAATGTAACCTGAACAAGAGAGAAAACAGGAGAGACATTTTTAGTTAAGAATCTAAACAATTTTAATACTATAGGGCTAATGCAGACATAGAAATGCAGGTTACTGTGCATCAATGAAATGTCCTCATAAACGTTAAACTATCACTAACAACAATGAATGAAGGTGACAAAAGATGGAGAAACTATTTTATATGCTTAATTAAATGAAGGCAAGCTGTGTATCTACACATTTCTTATAGATATAGAGAAATTAAAATAAAAGAAACCAAAGTCTTGTTGAACAAACACCAACTAGAATGAATAAGTGTGACAATGATGGTGCCGCTTGATCATTTTTCAACACTGGACATTTATTGACAACACTCACAGCAACATGCCCAGCTAAATCTCAAAGGTCTAGTAAAATGTTTATCTTTACTCCGCTTGATCAAAAAATCAATGAGGACAAATCAATATATATTTATCATGTGTGTTTTCAAATTCAGTCACTGAACTTGAAAATATCTCTCAACTACAGGCTGTTCATTTCAGTTTTCCTTTATTACCAACACCAAATTGCTCACTACCCTTTTATGGCCTACAACCAGGTGTGTGTGTGTGTGTGTACCTCAGCAAAAAGCATTCCCTGTGGCTCTAGGTACAGACACATGCCGTGACGCTGGTTGTCCAGGAAGTCTTCCAGCCGCAGGAACTTGACAGCACAGAGCGAACGCCAGTCACGCCAGTACACTGAGATCTCCAACTCACGAGACTACAGGGCAGCACGACACACACACACACACAACATCAAGTAGATATTAAAAACAAGGCTGTGTGGCAAAAGCACAACAGAGTCAACAGCATATATGAAGGTCAGGAGCAGGAATGTGTGTTTGTGTTACCCGGTCTAGCTCTAATGTAAACTTCTGGTCCCAGGCCTGGTTGCTGACCAGCCTCCAGCTTGTCTGACCAACTACCGTGTTGTCCAGCTTCAACACTGCACTGATCTCAGCTACACAACAAACACAAAAAAACATTTGGTAAGCATATGTTTACTAACAATGTCCCAACTGAGATATTGTTCAATTGGATTCACAGACAAGGACGTTTTATAGTTAACTGGTTTGAAACGTAACAAAATCACAATTATTTTTCTACTCAGACAGTAAGGCCAACTTACCGGAGAGCTCCTCGCTCTTCGTCAGGTTCCTTGAGCTCACGCCACGGTTTCTATTTGCCCTGCTGATGAAGGAGGAGCGTGTCTCACTGGGGCTCCAGCCGGGCAGTGGTACAGATGCAGCTTTGGAACGACCTGGGACATTTTCCAGAAGGTCCTGACAGCCCATGAGCCTGACGTCTAACGTGCCTGGAGATGAGGTACGGTAAGAAGATATAGATTCCTTATCACACATTATCTGCCTTGCTCCAGGTTGCTCATTTATCCCATCCTGCACAGTGTGAGTGGCATTCAAATTAGAAGACATGTTAGTAGAAGACACTTATTACTTATCATTGCTTTCAAAGAAACATGTTAGGATTGTCAACCGAGTCAACTCAATTTTAGGAAACCCTACTGACAGACCATCTCTCAATTTTTGCTTTTGACTATTGTTAAGATAATAATAATAATAATGATGATGGATATATTTTGCTAATGAAAATCTGTGTTGTCTACTTGTCAACAATGTTGTTTTAAAAGCAAGAAGACAGAAAAGGTTCTAAAATAAGCACAACAATGAATAGATTTGATGCACATATTTTCAAACAACAGAAAGGAAATAAAAATTAAAATATCAAGAAATCAACCAAAGCCAATACAAAATTTACAATCTTTGGTTTTGAGGAAGTGGATAGAGCAGAATAATAATCGCAGTATAACATTCTACAATAATAATGTAACACAAGTTCAATGACATAATGCTATGTTGATGCATTGTGGAAACACATTTCAAGGTATCACAAATATAACTGCACTGAATGTTTTACTTCAGATTTGTGAAATGTTTCTGTCTTGATATCTGCCAATAACAAAGTCTACAACCACAGTTTTCTTGTCTTTAATTATCAGACATTTAATCATTTTGGCTAAAATCACAGCCCCTGAATGGAGAAAAAAACAGAATGAATAATCTCAAATAATCAGTGCAGTATTGGGACCAATTATTACGTCCATGGTCCAGTTACCTGTGAGTGCAGCAGGTTTTGTGACGGTGCTGTACTGGTTCTGTGTGGAGATAATGCTGGATCTGGGACTGAGGACTGGAGAAGACAGCAGGGACAATTCTTCGATGATGCTGCTACTGTGAGGATGATTCTTAGGCAACTCATTAAGGCGCTGCTCCAAGGAATATCGCAGGAGGTCCAGTTTTTGATTGGACTCGGTAAAACGAGCCTGGGCCTAAAGAGAGTAAGGAAGGGGAGTGTGATGTGTGAAAAGACAGAGTGGTTTATTCAGAGAAAAACACAATATCTTACCTCTGAATGTGCCCTTTTTTCCGTGACTTTCCCTGAGCCCAGGAGTTTCATGACATTCTTGGCTCCCTCTGCTACAGCTGACTCTATCCTAGCATGGTGACATAGCTCCTCCACCCGCAGGTCTAATGGGCTAATGATGGGTTTGTCTGGGGGTGAAGGGAGGATGTTATTTTTCATTTTGATGCATCATTGTTTATAAGACTTTGAGATGGACTGGTGTGCTTTGTGTCAATTTGTATTAATATGCATGAGCCATTTATCTACAGAAGCCCTGCTGACTCATTCTAATCTATCACTGACTACAAGCAAAGACTCACCCATCACATCACTGTTCTCAAAGCTCAGCTCACTGGTCTGGCTGGCTTTGAGGATCTGCATCCTGATGAACTCGATCTTCATCTTGCTGTCCTGAAGCATCTGCTGAGCTGTTGCTAGCAACTTACGATCCTGTAAGTGAAAGGGAATAATGTCTATTGGTGGGGAAATATTGGAACATAAATACATGCTGACAAATATGCTTTGTCTTTCTTGGTCAAATAACTTTCCATATCAGGACAAATGACCCCCATCCATCGTCACTCATTGTGTTTCCTTGTAGTGAGCATGTCACACAAACAGCCAGGATGCCTGTTTGTGACCTAAATCAGAGCGAGTATGGGTGGTCACATGGAAAATCTTATTCACAAAAAGAATAACACACACACACATGCACACACAGTAGAGCTAGCAAACTCCACCCAGAATTCCTCTGAAGTTCAAATCCTGGTTGTTGATGACAGCACGCACAGGAAAGACCTCTGTCCAGCAGGCATTTCCTCTGTGACATCACGACAAGACTATTTCCAACTGGAAGGTGCCACTGTTCGCCTGTCTGACCATGGAAGGTCACTCACAGAACACTGACCTCCTCCTGTCAGACAGACGGTCGGGCCCATGTGACTATTTTATGAACCAGTTACGGACTGAGGTTTGTAAGTACCTATTGTTACCATGCTCACTTGCACACAAAATACAACAACCAAATACCTAATGTTCCTGGCTGAGTAAAATTTAAGTAGTCACATCCAATTGTGTTTGTTTTTTTAAATTGGTCACAATCCAGCAGAAATTGCAACATTCAGCTAACAAACAAATTACATAATTAGTCATTTTTAGGGGTGCTGGTGAGGTGTTTATTATTTTAATAAGCCAGGCTAAACTTTTCGCTTTGCTTCAACCCTTGATGCTTAGCTAAACTAACCAGCAGCAGCTATAAACATGTTTTCTAAATTGTAGATCTCATCCAATAAAGCAGAAACTTTGAGGAAGTGAACATATTTAATTAATTCCTGCAACAATAAACTACACTGACCTATTAATTATCTTGAGAAAGGGAAATCCCAGGAAATACATATATCAGGACCATTTAAAGATCACAGAGAAATTAAATGATGGGAACCAAGAGAAAAAAATATTATTATTATTGTTGTTATCATCACCAGCCGCAATTCTGCACTAAATAATGCTACCTCTGTCTGCACTTGCTGAGGTGTGTTTATTATGGGACAGTGGGACTTAGCAGGCCAGTTAAAATGAATCTGTGTGTGACGGTGGAACTGATGCAACCAAGGAGGTGATTTTGGACAAATCACCTGTGAAACTGGATGGACAGGAAAAAGTGCTTGTATCGCTGCAGCTGGTGCAAAGATAGGTTGTTGAGGATGTTGTTCATGGCTGTGTGTGTCCAATATTACCCTTAGTTTTCTGTGTTCCGTTCTTCCTCATGGAATTTATTGGCAGGCTTCATTGTGTCGCACTGATATGACATCAAACTATGTGTGCACAGCTTTCACAATCCGGACAACACCCCTACAGTGGAAGCGCAACAGTTCAGGGTGTAACGATCCAAACCACACTTTGGCGAGCTGAGCTGCACTGTGCCACTATTCAGAATGTCATGGCAGGCTGCCACTTGCTACTACAAAGTAGATTCAATTACTACTGATGGAAAAGCTGAGATGAGAGGCTCCCAGTACTGAAGCTGTTATTAGTTCACCATTACTGTGGGGGACACTCACTGACATTAGGCATTCCCTGGCCGTTAAACTTTGCAACAGAATTGTTAACCCTAACAAACCTAATCCTAACCTTTACAAAATATGATTAATAGGAATGAACAAAGAACAGAGCATCTACCTGAAGAAACCTCACATCATTTTGATCCCCACAGTGCACCATGGGTTTCTATTTACCTCCCCCACACATTTGTTCACAAATGCACTGTGTATGACACACACTATGTGTCAGCACCTTCTCAAGTTTCCTCCTCCCCTACAGTGAGGCTGTAAAAGCAAACCTGCCATGCATCATTCAAAGCATCTACAGAGTACAGGCTGATTCTCAAGTTGGCAATGGTTATGACCATGGCAACTTAAGGGAACACAACCATGTTTTTAGAAATAAAAACAACCCTTTTATTATTTCTAAAAACATACCTGGGTTCTCCTAAGTTATAAGTTCTAGTTCAGTTCTAGTAATTATGAATCTGGAAATTCTTCAAAAGTCTGTGGAACATGACACAACTATCCTCAATACACACTCCTCATCTTACTAGTAAGCCTTGGAAAAAGTGGCACAAGTAAAGAAGTAGGATTTGCATGATGAAGAAACAAGTATTTCCTGTGTTAGTAGCCAAGGGGGTAAATTCAGTCAGAATGGTGCTGCTGTGGGGAAGCAACTGGAAGGTCGGGGCAAGCTCACTTTTGAGCTGTTAAAATAAATCTAGTGTGTCATGTAATACCACTTAAAAAGGATTAGAACGTCAAAGGTACAATTACCAAAATGTGCAGTGTTCTTGGTGCCTTGTCTGACGGTGGACTGAAAAGTATATCACTAATATACTATAATTCTGGTTTATTCAAACCAGAATTATCCTATTATCTTATCAAAAAAGTCCTATTTTTTGATTTGGCAAAAAACTCTATGGGCTATGGAAAACCAATATTGCTACAATAGGGTCCATGAGGGGAAGACACACAAGCACTTAGTGTTTGTAATGAAAGGGTACATCTAAGGGACAGCTGATGATTAACATGGCAAAAAATGTAAACATTTATGTTATACAAATTTATGTTTGTTTTGTTTGGATTTGCCATGAAGAGGTAAGCAGACATGGCTTCATTTCAAGGGGTCACAGCTCAAATTGTTTAGCAGCAGTGATCTTAGAATCTTAACAATAACAACAATAACAACATTCCCTTATTACTATGAGAGATCAAAGTTAAACCAGGAAGTTTATTTGTGAATAATTCTCCATAATGTTCTCTTTGGCTGTTCTGATCTGTTATTTTTTTTCGTGATGTCATAACTTTGCCACATGTGTTGGTTAGGGATAATATGATCATAAATAAGTTAGAACTAAATGCAGAAGAACATGTCTCTGATTTGAATACATTTGGCAGCCTGACACAAACCAGTAATATGCTGAATGTCAGGTGAACCCGCCCCCTCTTCTTGAGTCCTACCTTGGAAGATCCATTCGAGTACATCTGAATCATGTTCTCTGCACCCTGTTTGACCTTGAGCTCGATGTCATTTTGGCGTTTCAAGGCTGCGAGGCGGCTACTGCTCGTGCACATTCTGGCCTCGCTGTTAGGGGTATCTGGGGTCAGAGGGCACTCTGGATAAGGTAAGAAAAAAAGTGCAAGAGTTAGCGTCCAAAGCTCTTAGGTAAAAACCACAAATACAGGAATGCATGCTGCTGGGGTCTGTCACAAATATACACCGACTGTAAATAGTAACTCTCATGCATGTGCTATATTTGGCTGCCATCCATTTAGAAGTTAGCTAAACAGTCCTGCACTTCTGCACAGTGACCAATAACTTTGCCAAGTAAAAACACATCAAGTAACAACTTCAGTTGTCACAGACTGTATCCAGAGAGAGGTGCCGTTTACAGTCTCATGAGGTTTGTTAACACACGACTCAATTTGAGTCATCTCTCAACACTAAAGGAACTGCACAAGTCAACAACAAAAAGAGCAAGAATTTCATATCAATAAATGGAGGAGCGAGGTGTAACTGGTTTTGCTCATCCATGATGATATCATTAAGTTGTATTATACAGTATATAAATACACTGGATATGTACACACATACAAAAAGTGAAAATGAAAACAAGAACCTTCTATTAACAGTTCTGGGTTATGAGCTCACAGCTTTGTTGTGTGTGTTTTTTATCATGTCTGTACTTGAAAGGTGCAGAGAAAACCCCTCCCCAGAGTGATCACTGCAGTGTAAAACAAAACATTCTCACACACACAGAAAAGGTGGGCAAAAAAACCTGCCTGACTTCTCCTGACTTGACTTGCAAGTTCTGTCTCAGAGTCTATGGTGCCGTGAAGGAGCACCTTTTAGAAATGGCACTATACTGTATATAAATACAGAACAAATACTCAAAATGTGCACTAGTCCATTTATGTGGCCTGGACTGGCAGCATCAGTGGGGTTTTTTCCCCAAATAACAATAACCCTGCAGGCACTATTGTGAGTCATTCACTCTAAATGTTTCATCGAAACAAGTCTAAATGAGTCATCTACGGACTGAGAAAGCGTTTCTGTTGAGGAGCAAGAGCGAAGGACATACGTCTTTCTTTTTACACCCTCTCATACAGAGAAAATAACGGATAAGAGGTCAACACAGCCATGAAAATCTGAGTGGGCACTTGTAGAGTGTCATATAAACGGCATGTCTGCAGAAAAGCTTATGGAACAAGGAGACTGAAAGTTAGAGGGTCTGAAGTGTCATGCGAAAGTAGTTAGAGAAAATGACAAAAGCGAGCTTAAAAACACATGAGTATTTCATCAAACCTACATTTGGGGCTTTCCTCTCCATGTATGTGGGAGCCAATAATTTAAAGACTCATCCCATCACTGCTTCTGAGCATGTTGCAGCCCACGCTGGGCACAAGGACAAGACGGTGAGCTACTGAATAGCTATGGGGCTGATGTCACTGTTGGACAGCTGACAAGGGGAACCCTCCCTCAGATTAACCCCATCTGTAACTGACAGGATATGATACTCTCTAAACAATTACATCATGATTGGGAGAACTTGAATTCAAAATGTCTTTAAATATAGCTGACACTTTAGGCCCTATTCACATGGAAATGGAACAAAACATACACAATCTTTTTCTTGGTCATTTTGAAAAAGTTCTCGGTAAACATGGCTTTGTTTCAGGAAATGTCTTCATCCACATGAAATGCCCAAAATTACTCTAAACTCTGTAGTACATAAGCTAGGCAGAGACAGAATGGACCAAGCCCAGGGAAGGAAGGAAAGAGAGAAAATAAAAGTTATGATAAAGGAAACAGACCAAACAATCTCCATACACAAGAGGAGGATGACGACAATGACAGCGACGGTGAATTCCAGTGCAAGACAGAGGTGGGACTATGATATCAATGTTTTCCCTTAGTAGCGTATTGGTTGTCTACACAAAAAAACACAAGGGTGGCGTTTTGAGATTTTCCACTCTGGGACCCGTTTCCAAAAAATACTGTTTCAGGGCTAACAAAATGCTGTTTCTGATAAAAAATGTTTTTGACAGACTCACCTAGACTTGTTTTCGTGTGCACAGCCACTTACATGTAATGTGATGACTGAAAGAAACTGATGGCGTAAACTGCTAATCTTTATAAAGCTTTTTTGACACTGAAATTAGAGGGTATACGCAGGACTTTTGAACCACGGTAAAGCTGCAAAAAAAAAGGAAAAGAAAAGAAAAAGAATTGTGCTGTCACTGACACGCCAGAAAGAAAACAAGTCATCATAGAGCTTAGAGATAATGCTACGGTGGGTACTCTTTTGCATCTTTTACTTCCTTAAACTGATAATTTAGATGATGCAATTGATAAAGTAAAAAATACAGAGGAATGTCCCAGGAGTGATTATTGATTAAATACATTCCCAGTGAAGGGCCACACAGTGGTGTAGTGGTTAGCACTCTCGCCTTGCAGCGAGGAGACCCGGGTTCGAGCCCCGGTTGGAACAAGGGCCTTTCTGCATGGAGTTTGCATGTTCTCCCCGTGTGTGCGTGGGTTCTCTCCGGGTTCTCCGGCTTCCTCCCACAGTCCAAAAACATGCAATGTGGGGATTAGGTAAATTGGACACTCTAAATTGACCATAGGAGTGAGTGTGAGAGTGAATGGTTGTTTGTCTCTATCTGTGTGGCCCTGCGATGGACTGGCGAACTGTCCAGGGTGTACCCCGCCTATCGCCCGATGTAGCTGAGATTGGCACGGCACCCCCCGCGACCCTCTGGTTGAGGATAAAGCGGTAGATGATGACTGACTGACATTCCCAGTTTTTTTGACTGGGGGGGATTGGGGTATAAGAAGAGTATGAGTTCATATAGTATGTGACAGAGAGACCTGTATGGTGACCCTGCATCCAGGCTGCCAACTACTGCCAACTACTCACAGGCAGAACATCAGAGAATAAGCAGGTGTGCCTTAACTTACTCCTGGAAGAAAAACACATACTGGCAGCTTGCAGAGGTAGTCCTTACTAACTTGGGAAACAAGTGCCATCACTTGCAGATTCAAGAGTTGTCTCATGACTGTGGAGCTGTGCTCAGTCCATCTCCATCATTTTGTGATTGCCAGCAACATTCCGCTGGTGTCACATCCCTAAGAATGAGCAAACTTGTTCATCAGATATAGGGTCGTTGAATCAGGCTAAATTTGCTACTACTTAAGATAACCCTTTACCAAGACAGCCTCCCTTCCCTCCCCCAACAAGCACACACACACACACACACCTCCTCATCTACTTCCTAATGTCAATTGTATCAGGAGATGTGATGGTAGCAGACAAAAAAATGGCATTCCATCTCTTCCTGAATTCGCCCACACACTAGCCACCAACAAAAAACTCTACAAGACAACTAGACAACTACCATGCTGAACGCACACCACTGTTGTAGTTAACTCTGCAAATTCCACTGTTGTAGCCAAACACACAGGAGCAGGCTTTCAACAGACTCGGAGGGAAACAATCGACAGCTCATTGTAACTGTCGCTGGAATGTGGAATGCAACAATGTCAGCCTCTGGAGAATGAGTCACCTACAAACCCTCAATGCTCTCAGTGTGTTGTGTATGTGCGTGCACATAGGTGGTGTTCTAACACAACACTGCCAAAATTATTTACTCTGTGATAAACGTGTCCATTTTAGAGATTGCTAAAGACAGGAAAACACAAACAAGAGTAAGGAATTATACCTAAAGAAAATCCCATGGCTCTTGATGAATAAGTCTTTAGAAATAATGCATCTCTGGTTGCAATCACATGGTAATGGCTGCATACAAACCTGCCAACTCAAGACTGGACTGCAATTGAGAGGGAAATTAACTATATTCAGAAACTAGCCTTTGACTTGAGACTACATAATGAGCAAACAATTAAACTGAGGAGATTTGATCCAGACACACGCGCCTGTGTTGCCATTTTAAAAATCACACTTTTAGTCAAAAATAATTTGGAAGGCAAGGCTCCTATTAGAGCTACAACTTTGCAATGTGTACAAGTATGCAGATAACTCCTGTATTCGAGTATTTGATTGAAAGGCAAAAAATAAAAAAAACAAAAGAGCAACAAAGAAAATTCTTATTTCCATGAAGCTAAAACTATTAAATGATTGGTAATTTGCAAAACAAATGACAATAATTGATTGCCAATCTGCTAAATCAGTGGATTTACCAAATTAAGAACCAATGTTATGACTTCAATCCTTGATACAGGTGCATGAGTGACATAAAGGCAGTTTACAGTGTGTTTAAGTGCTCCCAAAACGTATCGCACATGTGGATAAAATACCGATATGACAAAAAACTTAAGCATTTTCACCTAGACTCTATAGACAGTCCTTAAGTCAACGGTCTTTAATTCTTGGTTAGTGTGTAGTTAATACTTTGTGGGTGCTTTACTGCAGTGCTTCTGCTGTTACCTAGCAGTTCCTCAGGATCTTTGACCACAATGTGGGCATTAAGCTCCTGTAGCTCTTGGTGAAGCTCTTCAACCTTCTTATTAGATTTTTTCAGCATGTTATCAACATAAGCCAGGCTCTTCTTGTCTGTTGTGACCTGAGGAGAGAAGATGTTAAGTGTTAATCGTTTTTAAACTGTGAATGGTGAGCCAACATGGCCAGGTCTCACTTCTAAAATACATTTGTATATAGATTGACTTTTTTAAATGAAATAAAAGTAAAATGAATAAAAAATAAAACTGTAAAATACTTAACCACTTCTTTGAAGGTCCAGTGTGTGACATTTAGAATAAGAATGTATTGGCAAAAACTGAATATACTACCCAAAGTAAATGTTTAATGTGTATCATCACTTCAAAATAAAAATAGTTTCATTTTTGTAGCCTTCAAATAAGCCTTTTCTAAGTACTTTATGGAGGCTGCCATCTGGCACTGCCATATTGTGGCACTGCCACAGCCTGAACAGACAAGCCAGCCAGAGCAGAACATCATCCTTTCATGTATGCAAAGGCTAGCAGAGGAGTCCTCTGTTTATTATAATGTGCAGTCTGACCTTGAGGTGTCAGTAATTCTTACACGCTGGATTTTTAATAGAATGATGACTGTCTAGAAAACAAAACCTGTGATATTACCTTGCGCAGGTTCTCTGCACCTTCTTTGATCTTCAGCTCCTTGCGGATCTCGCGGCGGATCTGCTCCTTAATCTCATCCAGCTTTTGTTGGACCATGGTGTCGGACAGGTCCAGGTTATGTCCCAGACCCAGCCGCTCTGCCACCAACTGGCCCCGAGTATCCCCCTGGAAGACAGGAGAGGAGGATGAGAAAGAAATAAGAGATAGGAGGAAGACGGACATTGCAATTCAGGGGTCAGTGAGGGAGGGAAGGGAGGAAGAGGAAATTTGGATGCCAGAGAAATAGGAGGGGAGGACACACAGAGGTCAGTGGACCTTTTTTGCTCACTGACATTTTTTGAATAATTAGTAATTAATTATTGATGCAAACTGTCAAGGTGAAAACAAAACCACTGCACCGACTTGCCATGCTCCAGAACAGCTAAAGCTATGGTTTCATTTAATGCCTGTATTTCCGCTGTCATGACTGCCAGCAGTTAATAAGTGATAACAGGCAAAGCGCTACAGACAGCTGACATGCATCCTTTAAATAGTCAGTGGGATTAGAAGTCACTTCCTAAATGGCTTCAGCTTTAAAGATTAGCATGAATATAGTGATGCACTGGCTAAGTTCTGCCAAGTGATCAGAAAATATTTTAGTTTTGGAGGATTGTAAATAATCAGTTCATTCCACTACCTTACACAACTCATCAACTTAATTGTAGTTCAGATTATTTAGCATGTGGTTGTATGAGGTAGTGACACATAGTCAACACTGACTTCATCATGTTCACCCGCTGCGTTCCTCAGGCGCTGAAACCAGTGAGACACGTGGATGCTTGCAGAAGTTTGTGATGCTTTGTAAACTGCTCTTTCCTGACACCTAAGTCCATAGAGGAATTCAGGGATATTACATCACAGCACATTGAAGTTATAGATACACTGCTGCCTTCATCACCAAGTTCAAATGTGTTATTTTGTGACACTGCGATCTTCCTTCAGATTTACCAAGGTGACAAATCTACCAGTGGCAGCAGCAGCTCTCCTGTCCCTATGAGGAACAATGATTTTCTATATGGCTTCAGTGTAGGGGAGTGCTTTCAAACATCAATTTCCAGAGTAAGGGTCTCTAGAAGTGAGATAAAGCTGTAAATATATACTTATCATAGTTGGCCAAAACTATCTTTTTGCTTTCCTGGTGGCAGTCATGGTGGCCTGGTGGCCTCATTTCAGTGAGGGCAAGAGTTTGTGTGTCTCAGGCTGGTTTCTAGCACTGGCAGCATGCAGTGAGCGTGTACAGCAAAGTTAGCACTAACAGTGTCAGTACCTCATACAACCACACTTCAAAAACACCTGAACTATTACTGTGATGTTAACATATCTAATGTTGAATTTCAAGATGTAACATGACATGTTGCTTCCATGAATTTCGATGAAATGTCAGCTCTTCTATCTTTACCTCCAAGTCATCATCACTTTACAAGCCAAATTATAAACCATAATATAACACCTCACACACAGAACCAAATCCATACGTAAAATAGAAACCAAAGCTCATTGCACCCCGACATCATTAAGCCACGTTTGTGGTTAATGTGAAAATTACATTGACTACAAGATATCAATGCAATGCTTCTCACTTCCATTTAATGTTAAAACCACAACTTCCAAAGATGGACCAACTGAATTAGAAAGGATATAACGATTTTTAAATCCTGCCTTACCGTAAATTCGTCTGTTTCAGCCAACTCCATCTCTAGATTGGCATCTGAATAAACCAGTCCATGCATGTTCTGCTGACCAGTTAAACTAGCAGCATAGGAACTTCACTGTACTGTTGTCCAGGAGGAGCCATGATAACCTTGTCACAAAGCTAAGCTACAACATAGCTGACAGAGACTCATCCACTCTGCTTGTAGCTGATTTTCTCCAGCTCACTAATTCAATGCTTCTTTCTTACACAAACCATTGACATCAACAAGGAAGATAAACTGTCTGAGTAGTGACAGCCAAATCCCTCTTAGCTTCTCACTCTGTGAGGTCAGAGCAGCCCAGAATGGGATCTAATCTGACTGCAGGAAGAGGAGTGTGTCTAAAATTAACTCCAGTCAAAAACATAATGCAGGCTGTCCACTGTGGTCTCCCTCCTGGAAAGCAGCTAGTGGGGTGAGTACACCCGTACGGTGAGAAAACAGTTTAAGTTTAAAACGAGAGCACAGCATGTAAGGTACTATTGTGGAAATAAGCCAGTGATGGAGTCACAGAGCCTGATTGACCCATGTGTGACAGGTAACGCCAGCATGGCACAACAGACAACAGATGCTGTTAAACATCTACTATTGAAAATTACAACACAGGATAAAGGGAACCTCTTAACAGCAATATGGAGACATTGTTGATAAAGAGGGTTGATAGTGAAATGTTAAGTGCAAAGAACACAATTCATCCAAGGTGTAAAACACAAGCATACCTGCTTGTGTTTTAGCTTTGTGTACATAGTACTGAGGTGAGGTTGACCACCTCACCTCAGTCAAAGAGGTAACATTGTTCATCTACATTCTCTGTATGAAAAGATGCCATATTCCTGAAAAAAACTCTAAATTTAACCACTTGGATTGTATTATGTTTTTATTGATCATGAGAGGAGTTGCATTCAAATCTATGAATACCTCAGCTTAACCCGCTACTGGAGGGAAAACCCTAAAATGATCTCATCTCCAATTGATTTATTTTGTGAAATTACATCATATTCAGTTTAAAGGATTTCCATGGGTTCAGTCATGCCTTCACTAGCCCTTGTAAAACCCCTCCCTCTCCTCTCTATAGGTGATCACTTCAGAGGAAGCTATAGTTTGCACATATCCTGGTCCAGAGCCCCCTCAGTGACTCACAGGTAAAGTGGAGGTCACAACCCCTGGAAGTGACAGAGCAATGTGCATTCTCTTCTTTAACTCACACCCCTGCAAAACTTGTTTGCATTATAACTCTGTTTGCCCAGTGTGGACAACATGAGGACACCCAAAAGGACCTATTTCACTGCTGAACAATGCAAGGAAATCCACAAAAAGGCAATCAGATAAGGTGAAGATAAATCAGCTAGTAGACCTTCAAGGCCTGTGGTTAAATTTGAGATCAAACAGAGAAACTAAACTCAAATAAAAGAGCAGGTGGCCATTTGCAGGATTGGTTTCAACTCTGGTTTCTCTGAAACTCAAACACTTCCTCCAGTTGTTTTTTTTTTTTTTTACATTTAAAGCCCTCAAATTTCTTGCTGCTTGTATGTATTACCAAGTCGGGGGAATGAGACCAATCCAAGGACTTAAGACCTATTAGGTTCAAACACAAGTAAAGCAGGAATTGTAAGCAAATGTTTCCACGCACAGTACAATGGCTACAGTTTATGATGGATGGAGGGAACTTGTACTTGTCACTGTGGCTGTGCTTGCTGTTCTGTGCAATGTCCAAAGCTCACAATGTAATGAAAAGACAATCTGACACATTTTATCTACACATGCTGTTTAATATAAAAAAAATCAAAGGGACTACATAATTTATTTAAATTATTGAATAAAGAAACAGTAACGTTTTAGTTAAGTGACAGCTATTATCTACACATGCGTTTTACAGCACTCTTTTAGTGCCTAAGACATGAAAGGAAACTGTTAGGTAAAAGCAAACATTAGGTCTGAACCTCAAGTGTAAGTAGGTTAACTTGATCTTTCAGTTTGAAAGCTCCAAGTCCAACAACAAGAGTACAATGCAGACAATTGGACAATGGAAAAGTTGAGGCTACTTTACAGATTTGCCTTTAGGAAAAAAAAGAAAGAAAAAAGAGAAACAACCCCATGTCATCTCAGCCTACAACCTAACACCCAACAGTCTTACCCCACAGCTGGTGCTGGTGAGTATTTGTCATAGAAATAGCAACACAGGCTAAATAAAAAAGGATAGATCCTCACACCCTCTCAAAGTAATGTCTTAGACCTTAATTCAATGTTGATGGCCAATTCTGAGCTAGACAATATAGAACAACAAATGTATTCTGTGACGCTGCATTGTCACAGACAAGTCTTAAACTACTGAGCACCAATTTCTCTGCTGAGTTGTTATGTTTATGTTAAGATGACTAAACATAGACATATTTGTTAATAATTAAAATATTCAAACTGCATAACGGCCTTTAGAAACACAGCACAGGCCCAAGCTTGTGTTATTGTTTGTGTTGTGCAATGTATCACCTGTCAGTGACAAACATAATCCTCACAGTCCAAACACACTCAGATTTTTCAACTCATTATTTCAAAAGCACTGAGGGTGTGAACGGATGCATGTTAATTACACATACATATTTAATCATTAATCAAGTACAGTAGATTAGTTCACAAATGCTAAAGTGGTATTTGTCTATTTAGCGATTTGCTGTTACCAATTCATATCTAAGAATTTTTAAAAAAAAAATCTTTTAGACTTAAATAGATACTGTTTATGTATGCATGAAGGTCTCTTGGGTAATGTGATTAGAACTAAATTAATTTTGTATTTGTTCCTCCCCATATGTTCTTGCTAATTAATATGATTGATCTTCAATCTGTTTATAATTTTTTTTTCATTCAACAAATTACCGATAAGTGGTGTTTACTGGCATCTGACATCTGCAATGTTGCATTACAACTTTATTGTTTAGCAGACATGCACAGGTCATTGCGCAGAACATCAGTTTGATCATTATAAATGGAATTTAGTTTTGCATCCATTTACCTCAATTTGATATTTTTGTTAAAATGTTTTTGACAAGTTTGTCTGACTGTCTGTCTGTCTGTTAGCACCAGAACTCAAAAAGTAAGGCACTGATTTTAATTTACTTAACCAGTGATGCAGGTTATGGCCCAAGGAAGAAAGGATTACATTTTGGTGGTGAGCCAGGTGCAAGAAAGCGGGTGGTCCTGGGTTTTTTCTCTCGTTTATCAGCCAGATTTAATCACATCTCCCACTCAGACTTAAGTGTTATACTTATCATGTGTGTAATGAGCATCAAAAAAGAGAATATCTTCACCCATTAATAATACTTAGGAGACAGGTGGTCTAGATTGAACTTGCAGAGTACGCTATTTCTACCACTGCGGTCCTTCAATCAAATTTTTTTTGAAAGGTTATTGTAATTTGATGACAACGGGAAGCAGCGTGGGATCATGGGAATTGTCAGGTTGTCTGGGGAGCACTTCAACAGCAAATGGCAATGAGCATTCATAATTAATTAGTACAAATTCACACAATTTATACCTATATATATATATATATATAACTATATGTAAAAAACATTAAAGACAGCACACTGGCTAATAAGTAGTATCAAATATTTCCTTTCTCACTGTTTCACAGGGGGTTTGCCCCACACATTATGTTGATGGATGATGTCATGAGAACTCGATTAATAAGAAGTGGTCTGCTACCCTGAAGAGAAATATTGATTTCTATGGATTTAAACTGTGTTGGAAATGTTTTGGCTGATTTAAGTATGTTACTCAACAGTTGACAGTTTCACCATGCTGGGTCCTCCATACATGTCACTTACATGAAGCAATAGAACTGTAATTAAAATGAATGTTAACATTAGGCAACATAAGCCATTCTCTCAGTTATCCAACTCAGTTGCAGCATCACAGTTCGTCACCACCTGTAGCTTCAGTGATCAGTTCCAGTCTGCACCAGTCCTGGCAGACACATTAATGAAATACCAAAATACAGGTGTCAGCTTTGTTATCTACTGTGTGTGTATTCTCCTGAAATACACACACACACTAGCTCCCATGTTCTAAAGATAAGTAATAGTCAGACTGGTCTTTGCTTTAACTTTTTTTTTTCCTTCTTCTTTATAAAGCACTGCTTGACCACAAATACACCGATTAAGTTCTGGGTGAGCTGAAACACTTTGACAGTATTTTCGGTCAGAAGATCAATTTCCAAATCTGACGTCACTCCAATGATATCACATTATTCAATGAGTCATGACTGCTCATGGACTAAGATGAGACTTGACTGTGATGCACACTTTGACTTAATCCCGTTTTAAAAGGTATAAAAAAAAGGTGCATTTGCTTGTCAGAAATGACATTTCCTGATTTTCGTTCCTCACGTAGGTGGCATGTTTTGGGCTCACCCGGGCTGTAACGTGTTTAATAAAACTTTCCGTCAAGGAAACTTACTCTACACAAAAAAACAATGGTATTTCTTTTTACTCTAATAAATACACACAGCCTAACTGCTATACAATCCTGCGTGTAAATAGACAGTGTTTATATTGCAGCAGAACCACGCAAGTTAACTTACTGGTATTAACCTCAAAGTCCAACCTTTTTCTTTACAAGAACCAAATCAAGTTAACGTTGAATACGCTCCCAGCGGTGGCCGCTTCGTTAATTCACACAACAAACTATGCACAAAATAAATAGCCGGTTTTAAAAGTGGGACATGTCAGGATAGGTTGAGTTTGGATAATTGTTTCCCAGGCCTCGATCCATGGATATATCCCAGACAGACTTTTGGGATCTAGCAGAGGCTTTCCGCTTAAATACAACACCATAAACTCGCCCCAACTAAACTTCCATGGAATGAAAGTGTTCGCTGACTCATAATTGAAACTTTGGAGCAAGTTTTCGCACTTTTAACAACCGTTGTCAACTTTTCCTACCTGCACGGAATCGGCGGCCATCTTGCTTTTCGCCTTTGAATCAAATCCTACGGGGAGAGAGAGGAGGGGAGGTGGAAGTCCAAAAACAAGCCTTGTTTTAACTTTCCCTCTCTAATGACAAAAAGACGGGGCTATTTGGACCAAACCGTCGGTCGTCTCGGGCACACGGGCCTTCCCATGTCGTCTTTACGCTTTTATCCGCGCTCACGCCGTTCCGGAGGGGTCCTGCAGGGCGGACTGGTGGTCATAAACACAGAAAAGCTGAGGCATAAATCTGTCCGAGCGCCGTTGGAGAAAGAGGCGGTGGTTAGGGTGGAAGAGACCGCCCCGCGGTGCTGCACTGATCCTCCTGCTGCTGCTCTCTGTCCGGACACTAGAACACATGTGACACAAAACTTCACACACGCAGGCTGGCATTACCTCATGCTAATAACCCGCTATCATCCACCTCCAGTAAACACAAACACTGAAAACATTAACCAGAGGTCAGCAATGCCTCACACTGACTGAACAGTAGATTATCTACATGAAATTACAGCATTATTTATTATGCAGCCACATAGAAACAAGATGTACTATGTTTACACAAATTAATTAATTAAAAACCTGAGTAAGACATTGCAATGCAGGAGCGTTTCAAGAGACTTTGGGCCCCCCCAAGAAACAGAAACCCGGGGCATCACCTTGGGATGAGCAAGCCATATTGGTCAAAATTACTGGATCGGGTATCAGAAATTAAAAGCCAATGAGTTTTAGCTGAGTCATGTTTGGGCTGTTTATTTCTTATTTTTGGGAGAACATTATTTGTTTGGAGAATTATGTCTTTGAAATGACTCAGCACAAATGTGTTGTTTACAGCTTCATAAAGTTCATAAATGGTCTAAAATGTAAAATGACTTTATCGGACTAATATTGGTATCGGTAGATAGCCTACTGTGATATCGGTATCAAACACAAAAAAGTGATCCACGTATGCATACTGGATCATACATTGCATTTTAGAGGTGATTTCTTACCAGGAGTTTGCCTTCTTTTTTTAGTCGTTGTATTCTTTGTGCTCAGAGTTGTATATATGTGGGTTCCAGCACACTTCCTCATATAACCTCAAGCATGTTTCCATGGTTACTGTCCTCTTCATTGTCTCTTTTGACCAAAACAAGAGCATGCCACAAAGTGGACTGGAAAGTGTTGTGTTACAGGGAGTATGGGGTCTGTGCGGTCTCAAACTGGAGGTGTTTTTGTGGTGGTCCATGCTGAGCCTAAGCAGATATCTACGGAAATGGGCAGATTGCAATATTGACATGGCCCTGTGCATATACTGTAGTTCATTGTCACTCAACACAACTTAACAAGTCCTCTTAGTAAAATTGTCCATTAATCAGGGCAATTTTGTCACCTTTTAAAGGTGCAGGGTGCAAGTAGTGACATCTAATGGTGAGACTGCATATTGTTACAGAGGACTCCACAGCTGTGCTACTTTTTCTTCAATTTGATAAAGGATAATGATGTTATTGAGATGGTTGAAATTTCTTTAATTAACAAGATAATAATATAAATATGTTGTGGAGTACAACATGTCCCTCTTGAATATGTTGTGTAGTAGAAGTATCACAACATAAATTGTACAAATGTTTTTCAGTACAGTCCTTGTGGAAATAAATCCATCACTCCCTTTCTGAGGTGCACGAGTAGGCTATGTAAACACAATTTAAAGGGCACTGAAAGCTTTTCAGCAGGAAACAAAACAATAAAAGTAGCGAAGGCCAACACAGTAAGAGTCCTTAGATTCTACACTTCCTATAATCTACCTAACAGTTGAGCGGGTAATCACCCACACTTTACCCACACCCACATCTTGTAATCCAGATTTATCATACATTTATAGTCTTACATTATGTATTTTCAGGAAAATCACGGATGATGGTATTGATTACATTAATGATGGCTTTGTTCAGTCCATGTAAGTCAGGACGATGTGACAGTGAACCAGTATTTACTTTGAAACTGAGGCAGCAAAATGGAACTAGGTCATTGTTCATTTAATCATTTATGCCTGTGCTTTTATACCTTACTGTTTTTATAGGCTAAATAGTGGCTGCCCACTGCTCCTGATTCTAGAAAGGTTTCTAGCAGAGGATGGGTTAAATGCAGAGAAAGAACTTCCCTAAGGGCATCAATAAAGTACAAAATACAAAAAAATAAATATTCACCCCATTCTGTGTTTTATACTGTAAGTAAATAAAGCCACGTAATACATGTAGTCAACACAAGTAAAAAGTACAATATGAGCACATAATGTCAAAAAACACTAAACAAAAATTGCGCCTCAGGATCATGTTCACAGTTTAGTGCTGATCATCAAACTGAATGAGAATTTCATTCTCATCAAAAGGATCATGCTGTACAAACCAGAGCTGCAAAGCAAACATTAGCTGCCACTCTGAATAAATGTCAGAGTCTACTTTTGAGTTGCCAATCCAGATAAATCAGGAGAACTGCATGTGAAGAGACATCAAGGCAAACACGTGTCCAATCATCCAGTGCATGACATGTCACACCTCATCCAGAAGACTTACTGCTGCATTACAAGGAAAATGTCTCAAATATTTATTAGTGTGGACAAAAACATTGTAGCACTGTCCACATAAGAGTTGAAGAAACCTGGTTGAGATGACTGATGGAAAATGTATGAGGAGACCTACTTTGTCTCCACAGTGACAGGTGCTGACTGTGTACATGTGATGATCTTTGACCTCTGCTGTAATCATTTGTGTGTAATTAGGAAACATACTCACCCTATCACTTTAAAACTCTCCACTAGCATCTAAAAAAGGTTAAAATGCTACATGATGCTCCTCTAACATGTTTTAAGACATATACTGTACATGTCTGATTAATTTCAACTCACAAAAGCATTCACAGCATCAAACCTGTTTACTCACTTGTTCAACTTGCTATTGTTATCATTGTAGACATTATAGTTTCTGTTTCAGCAGGACCTTTTAGTGCAAGTGTCTGCTCATCCATCGCACTACACAGTCAAAGACAAAAAGCCAAGGGAAGAAACAAAAAGTGAGGCAAGTCCATCACAGGAATCACATTGAAACTCAAGTAAAAACATAAAGATATTGGATAAATAACTTATGTTCCCTGTTACTACCTCATAAAAGGATTCACACTCAGTCTGAAACCTAATGTCACATTTCAAAGGGATCCCTATAAATGATGATCTTGGGAAGGTGCAGGACATCCTTCATGATAATCTGGGTTAGAGGGCCACAGCCAGGATGGTGTTATGATTTGAGATTACTGGTGATGAGTGCCGTAACTGATGACTGTCTCTGGATTATCTGAGACCATCTATAATTAACACTGAGCGGCATCATGAGCTCATATAAACCTTCTCCGGCGTCATAACGTTATTGCTTTGCTCTGTGTGGAACAGCAAGATAGTGACAATCACACCAGAAGAAACAGTTTGAATATACAGTACTGTGCAAAACACCAGCCTAGTTAGTCTTATATATTAGCAAATTGTCAATGAGTTTAACTTATACAAATGTGTATGTAATGCTCAAGCATGTCTTGAATAAACCTGGTGTAATAGGCCTGATATAACATAAATTGTCTACTCCAGTTTTAAGAGAGCCAGGTTAGGTCGCACTAAGTACATGACAGGAAAAGGGGATGCACACAGTGTCTGGGAGCAGACAGCATTGTTTCTCACTTATCCTGTAACAGCTTTGCTTTGCATTGGTTTGTTTTTCTTTTGGAAAAGCATCATGCAGCATATGCTGTAAACTCATGCTGCAAACTGCATATGTTTCCCATATTTACTGGATGTGTTCCAATAAAGTGATTGAGAAATAATTATACTCTAGGCTCACTTTAGCATCACTAAAACAGCAACTTTAATGATGGCCAAAGCACTCTATAAATATTAATTGCCTATTTTTCCCTCTTCACAGGGAATATATATAATATATATAATTAAGTAGAGGGCAAGAGTATGGAAAACCTAGTGTGGTTTTATAAAGAGCTATCCATCCATCCATTTTCTACCACTTTATCCTCCACAGGGAGGGTCACAGGGGGGTGCTGTGCCAATCTCAGCTGACATAGGGCGATAGGCGAGGTACACGCTGTACAGTTCGTCAGTCCATGGAGACAAACAACCATTCACTCTCACATGAAGTCAATTTAGAATGTCCATCTTTACCTAATCCCTACATTGCTATATGTTTATGGACAGTGGGAGAAAACCCACACACTCAGGGAGAACATGCAAACTCCATGCAGTTCCAAACGGGGCTCCAACCCAGGTCTTCTCATCTGTGTGGCTCCTTTAGAAAACTATAAATAAGTTGTATGGCACTAGGTGTACCACTACATCTAATACAGAAAATATAGTGTGGGGAGGTCTGGAGAGCAAAGGGCATAGAGGCAAGAGCAGCTCTTTATCTTCCTCTGCAGGATGCCAGTTTTGTAATAATCCAGATTTAATTTCCACTGAAGGAGCTTCATCTGTTTTAGCAGCTTGCACCTGCCCCTCGTACCTGGTGATGATGATGAGCAAACATTTGCATTTGAATTAAGAAACACACAAGCACCTGTGGTATATTTGGTTTTTCAGTGTTCTGTATATTTGTTTGGCAATCAAAAGACGAAAACAACCACGGCAGCCATGTTTTTTTTACTGTTCCAAATGACAAAGTAAGCAGAACTGGGCGTAGAGAAGGCACACAGAGACTGAGAGGTAAATTACAGAATGTCCTTGGATGAAAACTAGCATCAATTCCTTAGTCATTGAAGGGACTTGAAAATGGTGTGAACGTACATCCATGATCCAAGATTAAATGTGGCTGTTCCAGATTACTTTGCCTTCACACCATTCAACATGTGCCCATTGTCAAAAATTAATTTACCATGATGGGAAACAAGCAATTTGACCTACCAAAAAAAGGCCCAAAATACCAAGAAATCAAGCAAACCTTAAAGACAAATTTAGATGAAAAGATACTAAGCAAATGAGCAAAGTTATTGCCAACTTCCCCATCAATGTTTATGTAGACAAATGCTAAAACAAAAAACATCTAAAGACTGAAAAGAATAGTTTGACATTTGGGACAATTGATGGATTCTCTCTCTTTCATCACAAACAACAAAACAATAACATGCTGCCGATAGTTTACCCTTCTCTTATATTGAACAAACTGATGTGAGATCTTTGTATCTTACTTATTCTTGGTAAGAAAGTGAATACATTCCCAATTTAACTAATGCTTAATACAAGGTTGCCCATATATCGTGGGCAAACTTGTATTACAATGAAAAAGATAACATAAAAAAAGTGAAATTAAACTTACAAACATATCAATGCCCAATTGTTAACAGAATAAAACGGTTAATGTTAATATTTACAGCAGCAGCATCTTCACATTAGTGTTCTGACACAGTTTGACAATGTGTGTAAAAGCTTCCTACATTCCCCTTGAAAAGGCCCAGGGCAAAGCTGCACATTAACAAGAGTCATCTAACAAAACCCATCAAATACAATACAAAACATACACACTTGCCCAAGTAAGTAGTCCCTGGTCACAGGACTTTTTATTTCATAAAAACCTCAAAACGTCCAATTCCAAGTCCAATATTACAGCACAGTAGTCAGTTTCTTACACTTAGAATGTCAAAAGTTAGTGGTGGTGGTGGTGGTAGTGGTGGTGAGGGGATGTTTGCCTTGAAAATGTCACTGTCTTTACAAAACCATACGTAAGAGTTCAAATACAACCAAACACAACCAAACAGTACAGAGCCAATGAAAACGTCTTATCAGGATCACAGAATACTGAAGCCAACCAGAGTCACATCTGATCAGCTTTTGGGGTTGGATGTCACTGATCACTTGCCAGCAGAGGCTCACTCTGCGCACACTGACTGCCGACATTGAAGTGAAAGGAACTGGAGCCCCGGGAGCTTCTTCGAATACAGTCTACTGATCCAGTTCGCTGGCACAAATGTGAGCAGTCTGATTGTTGCGTCACAGGCAGACATGTTCTTACAGCTCGACATTATGTCCACCAGCCACGCAGTCAATGGTGGTCTATTCCACTTTCCTCAGTCTCAGCCCACTCATCAAAGCTTGTATAAAGTATCCGTCTTCATCTAGAACTCCTCTATTGACATACGTCTCCTTAGTTTTTGGGGTAGATTTTTTCATAGAAGAAGTTTTGTGCCAGCACGTAGAGTTCCCCGTCCTTTTCTCTGACAGCGTGAGCCCTGACAAATTGGAACTGCTCCAGTGCAAACTCATAGAAGTCGTTCTCCATCTTCCAGATGGACGACTGCTGCAGCTTGGCGATTGACTCCTTTGTGGGCGGCTTTTTCTCACTGGTCTTCCTCAGGTGGGATTTCTTCCCTGTGAGGAGGAAACAAATAGGCAATGATATGGATATATATATATCCAGTAAATACAGGAAACATGCATGCGGTAAAACATTTCTACAGGTTAATCTGTCAAGTATTTAGTGTGACCTATCTACACCTGATCCCTATTTTTACCATAGCGTGCAGCTATAACACTAAATCATTGTAATTATTGTAATTGTTTAATTCAATTTACAAAAGGCAGAGCGACTAAATCAGATTATTTGGTGTGACCACAGTCACTGCATTCACTGCATCTTAATCAGAGAGAGGAATGAATGCATATTGATCACACTTCAATCCTCAGCAATTACTATGGCGAAGTTCTGCCTGGACCAGGTTTTAGTGTCCGTGAGGACTACTGGTCCAGACAGTGATATGCTTTTCAGCGTTTATAATTCTGGGCATACAATCCAACCACAACAAACCACTAGTTAGCAGACATGGCACCTGTTTTGTACAACTCTGTGGCTCCTCTGAAGAATCGTGGCAGTGCAGCCTCCAGCATCATCACAAAGTCCTCCAGCTCCTCTGTTACACCGACCAGCATGTACTCATTCACCAGGTTGTACTTTGCCTGCTCCAGAGCCCATTGGCTGCCCACATTCCTGCAACAACACCATGTTCATTACTGCATGTGGTTATGTTTCGGTTTAAATTTCCACATTACTTGGAGGGAAGGGGCAGTATTAGACATAACAGAGGAACGGCACGGTACAAAAACAGGTAAGAGGGGAGTCAACAGATTCCAAAGTGAACAGAGGCAGGAGAATTAAACATCTAAGTTGATGGCAGGTGTTGGCATGATCAGGAAATTTAATAAGTAGAGAGGAAGGAGATTGTGTAAACATATTTTGTTTTTGGCAAAGCATTAAAAGGATTAGCTGCAACTTCTGCATGTGTCTTCAGTTCCACAGCTGCCAGTGTAAAATAAAACCTTCACATTCACTCATCTACGTTTCAGTACACCAGTACTTCAGGAGATCAGGTAGTCAAAAGATAGAGGGCAGAGTCAGGGACGCATTAAGCAGGGTGAAAGGCATGAGTGCCAACAATCACGGTTCGTGGTTAATCGAGGTTAAGAGCTATCAAGACCCTGAGAAGATTTAAAGAGGATGGAATAGAAAATTAATGAGATTTAATGTGGGGAAACAGGCTGGATGCAAGCTGGACAGCTCGCCAGTCCATCACAGGGCCACACAGAGACAATCAACCATCCACTCTCCTTTTGCACATCACTTACATTTTATTGAAGTTTTTAAACTCAAGTGTGAAACACACAGTGAAAGGATTTCTCTCTCATGACTGTGACTGTTTTGTGTGGTCAACTGTAATGTATCTTTTGGCATCTGATGTGCTTTGTCTGACATTGCAAATGCTATGGCCAAAAGGTACAAGAAAAACTATGTCTGAAAGCATTTATCTAGCTATTTATCTACATATCTCTGCTTGTATTACATACACTCACAATAAATCATTTGTAATAAATCTCAAGTAAAAGGCAAGTAAATAACTCCTTTATTGGTTCCTACTCACTTCAGTACATATTATTGTCCCATTACAACGGCACGGTCTCAGCACTAAACCTTAGTAATTTATACGTGAAAATATCATGGAAATATCATTTCACCTTTAGTGCAAGAATTTAATGCATGAATGTGATCAAGTGTCGGGTGCTTTAATACATACCAGCATTCAGAATAGTGACCACAGAAAAAGGGAATCTGGAGCCAAAGCTTCTCAGGAGCACAGTCGGAGCCAACGGCTGATACGCACTCGTCAAATGTCTGAAACACAAATGCAGTGCATGAGCATTTAGAAAACGAAGACTAGGTCGTAAAAATGAAAAGGTCAAGGTTTGACATTATTTGTGGATCTTAACCTTCTTGTCTCCTTGTTTCCTACGTCTCAGGCCAGGTCGGTAGTCATCCCCAAAGCGTAAAAAGTAATAATAGGACACCAGCCTTTCTATAGGATCCCGGATCACATTTATGTAGATGGGTTTCCTCTTCACCCCAAACCTGAGAGAAATGACGATCATTTAATGGACATATTCTTTGTACCTAAAGCAAAATGAGGTCATAATTAAATTAATCAATGTGGACTATTCAGATATTAGTCATATTACGAATGTGAATGACATGAGAGAAATATTGTTTAGCAACACCTCACATAGATTCTTAATCAGAATAAATTTTAACAGTCTCATAGTCAGATTATTGGTGTCCATGTAAACAGTGGATTGGTAGAGAAAAGACAGGATTTTAATCTGAGATCCAATATCCATTTTAAAACTACATTCAGATAACAGGTTTATTAGTAATCACAGTAACAGGGGCTGCAACTAACAATTATTATAATCGATCAAATCAATGAATCGATTAGCAAACTAGCTGGTGATTAATTATGGATTATTAGACAATTAATCAATTTATCATTGCAGCACCAATAGGATCTTGTTATTTATAAAGAAAGGCTGACTTTCTAGATCATGAACATGACCTTTTCCCACACACTGATCATCCCTCATTACACTGTGCAAGTTAAGAGCCTTAACGACCACAAGGTGGAGTCAACTCACAAGAACACAGCAGGTGTTTTTTTGGTTTTAGTGTCAACACTACTGACATATTAATAAACATCTATTTACCTGGTGAATTCCAGGAAGGAGACATGTCCATGGTAGAAGGCTGGTTTCATTTCCCTCCATTCAGTCACATTCTTAACAAACCGCACCTGAACAAGTCAAAATAAAAATAATTATTACTATGGCTGAACAATAATGGAGTTAAAACACGATGGAGCTCTGGAAAGAATGAAAGAAAGTGACCACTCATAAATGCTTTGAAATCAGCTTCTCTACATCAATGGCAGCTGTTCCAAACCGGTGTCTGCTCATTTCCCACACAAATTTTCACCGGGACCAAATCATATTTAAAAGGAGAAAAAGTATTAACACCAGCAGCCATCTTGCCACCAGGACCAGATAGCTGAAAAAAACTGAACTAGAAGTAGCTAAAAAGTAATTGGAATCCAATAACAACCATTTCCCACAACAAAACAGAAAGGGACTTTTCTTACATAATCTGCTTCCATTAATAGAATAAGGATTTGGATAAGATCATATGTACCTGGTCTTTGCATGATTACACAATTAGGTGACAAACTGGTGGTGCTTCAGCAAGGCTGAAATCTAACAAGTTGTCTCTCACAATGTCCTTCTGCTCTGGAGAAA
The DNA here is from genome assembly GCF_019176455.1 of Solea senegalensis. NCBI lineage: Eukaryota > Metazoa > Chordata > Actinopteri > Pleuronectiformes > Soleidae > Solea > Solea senegalensis. Next base: position 8,692,731 of record NC_058021.1, on the reverse strand, counting down.
GGTTTTTCTAACAAGACAATGCATCATTCTAGAGCTGCAACTAACGATTATTTCCATAATCGATTAATCTGTCGATTAATTTTCAGCTCTAATTCATTCCGCACATATCTGATGAAGAACCAGCAGATAACAACCCCACCATGTCCAGCCCCATCTCCTGAGCACGGCAAGACAGAAAAGCTTTGTTTCTATTTAAAAGTTACACACTACAGCTTTTAACGTGAACATTGTGTTGTTTAAAATGAATATGAACAGCTTTCTTTGCATTCTAAACTCATTATTATCTTTTTTGTGGTTTTATTAGTCAAATGAAAATTTTGCTAATAACAGATGAGCCTTTGATTATCACTCTGACCTGGTCCTGAATGGACATGACTGGGTTGTTCTTAGTCGTGTTTATGTGCAGCACATGGTAGTGGTTCTTCCCGCACAGGTCGTAGGCGATGTTGGTGAAAGACGTGCTGGCCGTCTTGGGCACACGGTTGTAGATGATGACCAAGTCGTCTTCGTTGTCAGACGCCGATGAAGCCGACCAGTCCCGCTCTCGCAGGCTGTCCTGCGTGTGCCGCTGCTCGATCTCTCGCACCTCGTGTCTGGCGATGGCTCGCTCTGAGGGGACATCAGGAAATAAGACACAGGTCAGATAAGTACGTATTGCAAACATTTGTGTGCTTCTATAATATAATTTTTGATTATCATTCAGCTCCAGGAGTGCTGCTTTGAAGCCACTCCAGACTTATGGAACTGCAGAAGGACGGTTTTTAACTCTTTTTCCTATGTGCTGCACAATGATTAACGTGTCTATTAACTGTGCCCAAATTGCATTTAGCTGTTGCATATTCTAAAATCCTACTACTAGTTAAGTTATTTAATTAAAAACTGATTCACGTACAACGTGAGTCTTGTTATCATCTCCGTGTCAGAAGAAAGAGACTCAACAGTAACTTTATTAAAAATCTATTTCAACTTAATCTCTTTTGGAGAACAAAAGGCTACAGCTCCTTCCTTACTTCACACCAAGGAGCAAGAACAATGTCAAAAGGAATATTAGTTTATCTTTTGTGTGAGCGGTTCATTTCACACTGTGGTACCACATCTCCTCTTTGCCAACAGTCCAAAACCTCTACTCTGCCTCTCCTTATTTAACTTCAAATGGAAGTGTGTGTTGTAAAGCAAAGAAATGTACCATCCTATAGTCAAATACAAAGGAATGTATTCCTCAGTCTCCATAAACTGTGGAATGACATACGATCAATCGGCCATAGGTGAAAGAGTAAAGAGCAAGAGGTTAAGGGCTAAGTGTTAGAGGTTGGTAGTGAGACAGTACGGAAACACTCATTTGATACTGTAGCTCATGGGGCATTTACTTCAATGTGCTATAACTGAGGAGGGTGCAGGGTGGTGGTGGTGGTGGTGGGAGCATCTCAATCCAAATGCTGCATGAGAAGCCAGACCTCAGCACCTCAGCGTGAATAGATTGAGCACAAAGAAGCCCCAGCCTTTGTCGCCCTCTGGCTTTTCTTCGCCTGAATTTGCCTCAGATTGACTGGTGTTGACAAAGCGTCAGAGTGCTCTGAAGGAAGAATGGACTGAAGAAGAAGGGTGTGTGTTTGTATGTGTGTGTTTGTGTGTGTGTCTGTGCTTCAACACCGGAAGCACCTAACACCCGTGGGACTTTCAGTGAAGCCAAAGCTCCTAAAACTCTGCCGAAAGACACTGTTACAGCCTGGTCCGGTCTGGACTGACTCTGCTTTACAAGGCAGGAATCTGGCACTGGAAGCCTATTAAAATGTCACTGGACCTACTGCCTTGTCTTTCATTTGTACAAAAATACATGGGCAAACACACGACAACACAAACTACACTCTCATTTGACCTTTGACTTTGGACCCCGAGCAGCTGTTTACGTCCCACTCATCAACGCTGGGTCTGGTTACAGACCGGACCACACCGCTTCCGCACGCTCACGACTGCCATTTCAGACTGATGGTGTGAGGAAGTGCCATGTGGTGGTAATGAGTGAAGGCTGTCCGTATGTAGAACAACTGTGATGGAGACATTCCTTTCACATGTCCCTCCAGAGCAGGCGTCAGCCAACAACAACAACAACAGCAGCAGCAGCAGTAACAGCTGCTATGCTGAATCGCCTGGGCTCAAATATCCTTTTAGGATTATTTTTACAATGATGTCTACAGTGGCAGGGGAAAATGAAAGGCTGCCATATTTTAAAAAAAAGAAGTTAGAGTGTGACCCAAGATAATGCATGTCATAAATATTTGTGGTGGATTTTGATTATATGCAGTTCCAGGTGTGTGTAGAAGACTTCTAGTTGATACTAGTGGCTCAGTTAATAGTTATAAAATTCATGCTTCACAGACCCCCGTTTGTTGATCTGTGCCTTGACATGTGACATGTCGATCGGTGCTTGTGAGATTATAAATTTGTCTAAACTGTACATGATTTGCCCTCCTGAGATTAATAAAGTCTGCATTGGAGTGTTTTGCGTGTACACCGATGTTTCACTTAAAAGTTGAATGTAAAACAGTGTGAAAATCAATTGGCAATGACCCAAAGTGAATGCTAATGATGTACATTGTTACTTTTCCCCACCAGAGTTTTTAATTAAACCTCTGTGACACATTTAAAGGCAGGATTAAAGGAAAAATAGTTGATTTCTTAAAACTCATACACAGGTTATTAATATTTTAACACTGCTGAATTGTGGTCCTTTTCCTCCTGAGCTCCTCTCATCAGATGAGCTTACTTCTGCCAATATCAAAACATTGTATTATTGTACATAATTATATTGTGTTATTTTCTGATTCCATTTAGTTTTTCTATTTAGATTTTTAGACTTTTTGTCATTGCTATAGTTACATGTATGCAGAATATGTGTGGTCCGCTCTCTCTCTACTGTCCTGTGATTGGTCGCATCCTCCTGTGATGCTACAGATGTAGTTGAGAGATTGTAAATAGAGCCCAGATGAGGTGCGGAACTGTAATTAGCTTTCAGATCACATGAATAATATTATGCTGGAAATTGTGGAAATACTAATGAATAGAAAATCCTATGTGTGTAAGAATAAGTGACATCTAATGGCAGTTGGCTGGTTTGTTTGCTGGTGGCACAAGACGGCGGCGTTTCATAAAGCAAGGCCCATGTCAAAGGTACATATGAAAGGCTCTTGAAACCAAACTACTCTTTCTATTGTCCTGCACCGTGTCCTTTATTGAAACACTTTCAGAGCAACTGAGGGAGCAAAATGAAGAACATTAATTATTGTGAAAGCTTTTTTCTGTGCTTTACTGCGGCATAAACATAATAATGTACTCTTTTGTGGGTAACAGCTTTCAAGAAAGATGGCCATTCTTTCAGTTCTGTCAAAGTGGTGGAAGACAGAAAGGGAAGAGTGAGTTCTACCGTGTCCTTAACTACAATGTCCTGAACTATGCAAAGAGGCCACTTGTTAAAGACATGGTGTTATGTGCCAAATTTCCAACAACCAGGCAAAGCGGGCACAGCGAGGGCTTCTTGGGCTTTTGTCGGAGACACCCTATTCATTGCAAGACTGAACACAATTGGCACAAACCTCCATATCAGAGGGCGCCACACACACAAACTTAAGCTTGTGCTCCCTGATGAGGTCATTTAATTAGAGAACAAAAGCCTGAATTAATATAGCCACACAGCAAGTCTCTTTTCATTCCACAGTTCTGTCAGTTTCCTTCCCACAAGACGTCTCTGTGCATTAAAAGCTAATTATGAACCGTGAAGCCAACACGGGTCTTAAACACAGTGACAACTACAAGCCTATTACAACGGGTTTTATTCAAAGTGAACGACAGGAGGAAGACTGAGCACTGGTAGCACTGGTAGTAACATACATACTCTGAGGCAATTTCTTGGCTGATTAGACGGGAGCATTTGAAATCATCATTCATAGTCACTGCTGGATGTGCAATATGTGACCGGCCGTCATGTATTACTGCCACCACATCAGATCTGATGGGATAATAAAAGCGAGAGACAGAGGATGTTCATTTCTATAAGCAGCTCATCAATTCATCATCGTTCCAAATCCACCAGAAGGAGCTCTTTCCCACTCTCAGCTTCCCCCGGGAGGAGAGGGTTAGGCCCTCGAACCAAAGTCTTGAGCTATAGGTGGGAAACAGAGATTGGCTTTCAGCAGCTGACTGAGGTGTACAGCTTTGTGTGGTTCTGCGTGGATGCTGCTGGATTGCAAAATCGATGAAGGATGACAGGGAGGAGATCTAGGTTGCTGCTGTATAAAAACTGAGTTGGTCTGCTGCAGCTGCTGCCGTTTCTCTCTTTTCCCTCGATATAGACATGGAAGTACAGTACACTGCTGTTTTGCAGTGCCAACTTTCTCAAGGAGCAGTTATGTCACCACTGCAGCACACACAGAGATTTGGATAAACTGTACAATACTAATTTCTCACTCAGTCTTTCGGAGTTGTTTAGCCGAGAGTGGATTATCAGCGGAAGCTGGAATAGTCAGGCTGATGGAAAGACTCAGGCCTGACTAAACAGAGCAGAACGTACATGAACGTTGTTATTTCAGCGATGACAATGTGTATAAAACATCCTGTGAGATGGACACCGTTTCACAGCTTTTCAGCACTGCTGGAACCAAAAAAAGGAGGCAGATAAAAGAGAGCACTTTCCTTAAATGACAGAGAAGGTGTTAGGTTTGAGTAAGACTCTTCTAAAGCTTTCAAACACACTCAGGATCACAAAAGGAACAGACTTAGACATGAGTCTTGCAGGAATCATGCAGTGTTTCACATGTACATTAGTGAAAGACGGGAACATATCGGATTCGAGGTGCAATTGTTCAGGTGTTAGTTTTGCTTTTTTTCTTATGAGGAGTAATTGCTAAAGCGGAGGCATTTTTTCCACTGGCTTTGACATACAAGTGCGACATTGACATTCAATGAAAGGTCTCATTCACTGGGTCGCCCTCGACAGTACAGCTGGGGGAGAGGGGAGAATTGGGGGGAGTCGAGGGTGAGAGGAAGAGAGAGAGACAAGGAGCAGCCAGGTCTGACCAATACAGGAAGAGTAAAATATTAACAAACAAATCATTTGATTAAAAATTCAGGAAAAAAACAGTATCCTGTTAAGAGATCAGGTATAAAAGTTTACTTTATTAATCTGTCAAGCTGATTAATCAATTTTGCAATTTCTTTAATAATTGTTATGATGCGATTATTTTATTATTCAACAGCGGATTATTACTTGTACATGCAAGTTTACACATTTATGTTCCAAGAAACCTGACAAATGCTGCTAAATCACATCAACATTTATATGGCAAAGTTTCATTTTTTTTGATGACTTCTTTCATTGTATTCAAATTGTTGCTTCTTCTATTACATTTTTTTTAGGATAAAAGTTAACTGCAGTACAAACACAAAATGACAGACTTTAAGTGTTGTAAATGGTTTTGTTTCAGTTCAGCAATTTTGTCTACATATTTGTTATTATCAAACATTTATATTTTATCAGAAGGAGAAATAAAAACAAACTTGGCCACACATACTCTCTGCTAAATAAAGTTTTATTTTGTTTAATGCCAATACAGAATTAATGAGACGCCTAATATTCACAATAAAAAAATAAAATGGTGAATAGCTTAAAATTTGGTTTTGACACACGATCCAAAAATGTGGAAGGACTTTTACTTTTCTTTTTCTTATTATTTTAATCTCGATCATTTGCTGACGTCACCTTGGGTTTTCAGAAATCTTCAAAGGCATTTTTGTTTTTAATAATCATCATTGTTCATCCACAGGAGGATGTGGAAATGACTCTTTGTTTTGTCTTTTGTTTGTCATAAAAGGAGGAGAAACTCTTTGAGAACGCTAGAAATTGTGTCGTATCCAAGTCAGCAACATAAGCAACAAAGCCTATTCTTATTCAAATCATCCAGTTCCCTCTGTGAGGTGAATTAGTGAAAGTAAAATGTCTGGCTGCATTGCAGATACTAATAAATAAGGTGTTGCAGGGTGATGTGATATTTCTTGTCCCGGATTTGGCACTGCTGCTCTGCGAGGCTCCATAAATACAGACAAAAAGATTTCCCGTTGTGGCTTTGCATTTTCTACAAAAGGTGCAGAGAGAGGAGGAAGAAAGGTGAGGGGAAATATAGGTGGTGGAGGTGGCACGCTGTGAAGGTCATGAGCTGGATTTCAACCAACATCCTCTAAACAGATGCTGCTCTGCCAAACAATCCATACAGATGATGCATCCAGAAAAAGCCTCGAAATACATATTTTTCCCTCCATGACAGAGAAAAATCTCGAAAACAAGCGTGTTTTTGTCGGAGAAAACCGACAAAGCATTCCTCAATTATGAGGAGACAAAACTTGCCTGTCAGTGCCGACAAAGACATCACAGTGCAGATGGTTAAAAGTGGTTAAGGGGTTTGGAGTTTGGGTCTTGAGACCATAATTACTCCATTGAGTGCCACTGAGGAGGAAGATATTACCACAAGAAACACCAGGAATGACCTTTTTTTTGGAAAAGAGAGTGACAAAGTGTTGGCCACAGCTGCAGCTGCTATATTTTTTATTATTTATTTTTTGCTCTTTGGAGTTAATGAACTACAAATGAAATGCAAGCGGTTAACACTAAAATCAGTGGTACACCCCACAAAATCCAGCCACATGAGCTTATTTATAATTCCTCGTCTAAATGCAAGTCACGTTCCTCCACTAATGATGACAATCTGGGATAGATGATAATCATCGTAGTTCAATCTGCCACTTTCTCTCCTAATTTTTCTTTTGTACGACCGAAGCGGCTTGCGCTGTCTGACAAGAGAGCCAATAATGTCTGACAAAAGCGGGAAGAGTCAAAGGAGCCACATTTCGCCTGTTTCATCAGAAACAGCCAGTCAAATGAGATTATGGAGCAATTTACACAGATGGCAGATCCAATCATTCCCCTGCCTTTTTACTTAGAGGTGGGTCTGACAGGTTGTGGAGGGGGAGGGAGAGGATTGGAACAGATCTCCACTTGGCACAGATTGCCAGTGACTAAGCAGTAAGTATTAGCCAACAATTAGGCAACAGAGGCAGAAGGAGGTAGAAATTATCTTGGTAACTCTGGTCAAGAGTGAAAGTATTTAATGGAATTGTTTAGTGTATTGTTTCAATATTGATTAATTTAGAGAAATGTAATTTTCCATACCAACTTTCATTGGTTATGAAAAATATTTTCACAGAACGAATGCTACAAATTATACAAAATGTGGGTCTCCCTAATCTCCTGCATCATTGGAATTATGTTGACATATGTTTAGATTAAAAATTGACTCCAAAGAAGTTACATTACTGCACCTTTATTCAATATGACCACACGTCGCAGCTCTGCAGTACAGTCATAATTCAAACTTGAAACTTAAAGGGCAGTTTGAGAAGAGCATCAGACGATCACGTCACCAAAGCATCTGCAAAAGTGCTGTGAAATAGTCTTGTGAGATTTGTGCAGAGGACACAGGAAATTACATATTTTTAAAAGATTGATCTAAGACGTCGCTCCTAGCCTTGATACTCTCTGCTTTCAAGAGACTATATGTCAAACCCATGCAGTGGTATTGTCAACTCTGAAAATGTGGACATAGTTTCACAAAAAAGTATATGAGTTGACTCTTTTTGGACTTCTACGTAATAATAATTACTTTTTGCCTTCTAAACTTGACTTGGCATTTACACTTTGGAATGATAAAAGGTGACAACTATTTTTCAGTGGCACATTTGAAGGTTTTAAAAGCCTGTGATGCAAATTCGTTCTCCCCCAAAAAACACTTTTTCCACTATCACCAGGTTTGCAGTTTTATTACGGACCATTGCACTACATTAACTAAGACATTTCAGTACATGGCATCCTTTTTCCTCTCTTATTTTGATAAAATATAGACAGCTACTGTAACTTAATTTTAAACAGAAAACGTTAAACCAGAAGGATGTAGAATAGATGCTCATTTTGTTAGTCTTCTGTTGGTTTTTGCAAAACTAATCATAGTCAAAGTCGTCTAATCATATTAGGGATGGGACAATATCACTTTTTTGTGTCCCATAGCGATATCACAAACTCGAGTATGTAGCGATACCATATTAGCCCGATACAGTCATTTTAGACCATCTATGAACTTTATGAAGCCGTTAACACATTTGTGCTGAATCATTTCAAAGACATGATGATTCTCCATCTGTGCAACATAAACAAGAAATAAACATGACTCAGCTGTTTTGACACTTATTGATGGATATTGAATCTTTCAAATTAAGTTCGAAGCAAATTGAAAAATCTTATACAACAATATAAAAAAATGACAGAGTCCTAGATTTGTTTGAGGACAAAGAAACCACATTATGGAAAGTCTGTCACCGCTAAACGCTTCAGCCTCAGAAACACTGCAGTCAAATGAATGTAAAGTGTGACAACATGAACATAAGCAGAATGCATAAAGAGTCTCAGTGAAGCACAAGTCACTTTTGTCCTCACATTGTAATTTAGCTACCATGTTTGTACAACGGTGCAGCTCTGGTTGCAGGTTACAACACAGATATCTGATGTTCCCTCGCCGTCTCTTGGCCTTGTAACGGATAATTAATAATGCATATATGGGAGCCAAGGGAAAACTCCACACTCTATTAAGACAGAGCAGACGACAGCTATTCATACTGTATGTCTAATGATAAGTGGGAGGGACAGGTCAACACAGTGTAGAAGAATCTGTCTTGCACATAAAATGCGCTACAGAGCAAGAATGGTGTAGAGAATGATAGTTTGACTTATCACATCTCATCATCTCTGCAGGTTTATCAGTGTCTTACACCTCCACGTCCTTTGCTTCTCCTCTTTCATCTCATTGCATCATCTGCAGACTCTGTATGTTTAGACTACTATGTTCGCGTGAACACGGTATAATTTTAATGGTGCAAAAACAGAACTTAATTTCCGTGAAATTGTTCATTTACCATAATCCAGAGGAGAATTGAGTCGATTAAGATGTTTGACATGATGTATTACACTGACATCTCATTCACAGGAATGTTCAAGAGTATAAGAGAATAAAATACAGTAGGTCTGAGCAATTTAGGGAAAATGTGAATACAGTGAGTCGATTTGCATCAAGCTTCAGATCAATAATCACTGTATTATAGTTTTAAAACATGGAGCACTACAACATAAGACACCATCAAAATATGAAGTTTTATAGTGTGAAGCAAAGATGAGATGTTAAACATATGTTGTACATGCATGTGTTGCATTTTATCAAATTGGCATGGAACACTGAACACTCAAAAATAGAACTATTAAACTCCAACATTTGTGATTATGCTAACTGAGTTGTTGCAAATTGCGATTTCAAATTGAAAATGATTACTTGTTCGGCCCCAGAGCATGACATGAGAAGTCAAATTTGCATTAAATTGCTTTGTTTCCTAAGAGGCGTGGGAGTGGTATGAAAAATCTGACAAAAATACAGCATAAAAACTCAAAAAGCCCTCTTGTAAAGACACAATATAAATGGTATATTATAGAAACGGAAAAGCTAGTGTTTGATTTGTCCATTCTGGGCCTGAGTGGTACAACAAAGAGACTATAATATGTCAAAGGTTGTTCATTATAAAGGCGAAAATCAATAAATGAAAGCATAATTATAAATATCATATTAAATTTTGGCTAAGTTGCAAATAAAGCATCGCTTCAGTGCCAGTTCTCAGAAACTAAATAGTATAATTTTAATGGTCGTAGATAAATAATAAGTAAATATTAAATATTAAGCTGAACAGTTGCAGTTCAGTTCGCTCACAGATCTGTGTTGTGTAGCTGTTTCCTAATGAGGTAAACAGAAATACATCTAATTAAATGGCATTTAAGCTTTCTAAATGCAGACAAAACGAAAAACAAAATAGGTAAGACAGTTCTGACACTCAGTGAAGAAATGAACAACATTTATTCAGTCATAAGAGGTGGCGACATAACTACAGCGACATTACATTGATGCTTGAGCAAATCTGAATTTAACAGCTTGAGAAGGTTAATGATTTAGTACATCACTGATGGAGACTTAATTTATCATAGATTGCTCATGTTTGAGTGACACCACCAGATTCGGCAACAACACTAATCCAACATCTACTTGACTAGTGTATTAATATTAAGTCACAAGCTTTAAAGAAAGACACACTACACTACACCAAAATGATCAATTGATCCTGTGTGTGGCATCGACTGACAGAGCGGACGTCGATGGAGAGCGTCTGAGGAAAAACAAGCGAGGAAGAGATACAGACACACAAATCTACTGAGCCACACTCAGAATGGGAAAGTCTGAATGGGAAAGTCTGAATATTCAGCAATCAACATGCCACGCACACACGGGTGTTTTTTCCATGAACTTATTTGTATTATATCTAATGATCCTGGATTTTAGACAAAGCTGCTCATATGATCCAGTGCTCTGAGGAGACAACAAAATGGAAATAAAGAAAAGCACAGACTGTGGAGAGACGAGTGGAAGAGGACTGGAAACATTGTAGCTTAGCCCATATTAATAGTTCCTCCCTGAGGGATCCTGGGGTAAGACATCTTACAGAAGAACAAGACGGGGGGCTGTTTTACAACTAATTGGAGTAAAGTTGAACCAGTGGCTGAGAAAGAAGGGCAGCACTGCTCCAGCACCTACTTCTTTCTTTATCCTCCTGTGCTTTGATGGAATTGGTTATAAAAGTGCTGCAAGCATACTTTCATCATTTCTTTTCTTTCTTTTTTTTCCCCACAAGAACTTATGTTTTAATACCAGCAGTGGCTTCAAATATTTCCGTGTCGCAATGAAATTTAAATGATCGCTTTCATTTCTTCTTTTCCCCTCTAACAGCCTCCCTCCTCCTACTCCTCTTCTTCTTCTTCCTCCTTCCACAGTTCCTTCTTTGTTAGTACCTTATTTCCCAGGTCAGCAGAGGACATTCATCTTTCAGATGCTCATCCATAAAATACTAAAAGGAATTTGGATACTACAAAAGAGACTGAAAACAAACACAGCAGTCGTTTTACGATTACTGATCCAGAAGGAAGTGGATGAGAGAACCGCCATTGTATGTTATTATCATGACAGAGGTTTTTATCAGCTATTGGCCATTTCCTCCTGTCAGTAGGAGATGAATGTTGAAGGAGAGAAAAAGAAACCCTGCTAATTCTGAGGAACATGTTGTAGCACTGGCACAGGTGCAGTCATTTCAAAACCACGCATTCCACTAGATTTTGTTTCCTGTTGTGTACTTATACGATGTATTTTCTGGTGTGCACAACCATCAGGCTTAATTGCCAGATTAATAAAATAATAATGAGCTGGAGCCAATTATTTAAAAAATTACAAAAATTGACTAAATTAAACCTCTATGATCATTAAATTGGATTGTGGGCAAAGTGGCACAGTAGCACTAAGTTCTAGTTAGTTTTCCCCCACAAAACAAATCGTGCAGGTGGAGAGAAGATGGAGGAGAGACAGTGAGGAGGAGAACATGTGTCTGTGTGTGAAGAGATTGATAAGGTGGTAATATTGGCCTGCAGAGGGAAAGGCATGAGCAGTATGGAGCAGGGTGTTCTTCTAGAGCGACCTCCAATTTCACTGCTGTGAAACCGTCCATAACACCCTGATTAGCTTGTCCATCATCCTGCTACAGCAGCAAATACATGGCCGGCTCCGGTTGCTGCCACGTGCGCCACTGTGCAGGAACATGTACCCCCCGTCAGACAAAGTGTGCGCCGAGGGCCATAAATCCTCAGCCCCAATCAAAGCCTGCTCCTAACAAATACACCGAAAGCCCAGTACGACCATTAGCACTCTGCCTCCCAGACTCCCACGACAAATCCATTCCCGACACCTACGCCCATCTCCCCGCAGTCGTTCCCCTCCATTAGCCACTCAAATGGCATGTATAAGAGAGTGACTGAACAGGCTGGTGCATGCGACAGATGCTACTGGCTACTTACTGTAGCCGATGCCAACATGCAGAGTGGAAGAAAATGACTCAAGCACCCTTTATGTGCTTTAGGGAAGATAACAACAGAGATGTTAGGTGTCAAAAAGAGAGTTCAGAGGGGATCTAAACAGACATGGTTAAAAAAAAAAAAGAAGGAGTTGCTGTATATTACAAATTGTTGGAGGGTGAGACTTGCACCAGGAAAGATTTTGGGCTCGGCCAGATTGAGTTGCTCCACTGTGTCACTAATTAACTTGAAATGGAAATCACCGTTTGATGTTGCATCCAAATAACCGACAGTTCAATAGAGTTGACACACACTTGACAAATGTGTAGGAGCAAAAGAGCAAAGGTAAACGTCAATAAATTGCTGCTCAGGGTCTAATCAGTCAGTAGCTTTACATTTGATAGAAAAAACAGAATTATTGTTGGTCCAGCTAAAGGTGGACTTTTAAAATACATGTAAACACGATTGTATGATGGAACCAACACATCCTGATGCTCAAATTAGTAGTGCATGTACAGTATATGTTCAGTCAGACCATGGCCGGAAACTGCCTTAACTTACAAGATGAAAGGAGGCCTATCCTCACCTGGTGTACAATATGTGGACACACTTCATTCAAAAATTAATTTCCCACGAGTGTTTGTATACAGGGACATGGACGGTAGTCCAGTTAAATGGAGTGGTCATGGTAAAATCATAGCTCAACTTAACTGTGCAAGGAAACATACCGAGTTACAGGATGAATGACGCAGCAGAAGTCCGAGCAGCACAGCAAAAACACAAAAGGTAAAATGTAGTCCAACTTGACGTCCATGCTTGAGGACAGGCTAGCGATGCCTGACTGATTTCCTTTCAGGAGAAAATTCCTGGCCCTCCTCGGGTCCCTCAACAGCAGCAGAGTGAGGGCAGAGTTGAGGCCATTAGTGCCTGGCATGACAATCGCAATCAAACTCAAATGCAGACCTGGGAGCAATGAGTTGCAGCAACAAATGAATCCATAAAAGTCGTGCTTCCGCTTTGCAAACAGTATATGCAGTTCATAACAGAGCTGCTTGTGTCTGGAACCGAATATCACCATGCAACAGATGGAAATTGAATTCCTTTAATCGCTCTGAATAACAGCCAGCAGATAAAAGGAGATGATGCTGACGGTAAAATAAAAGTCTCTGGGTATCTCTGCTGCTGGGTGACACTATGATCTCACGTTGCCAACAGGAAAGAAAGGTGAACAGGCCATTTTCTCCTGTTACAGGGGGCAAGGGGTGACATTTTTATAAGCGACGTTTCCATTTACACAGCTCTCAGTGTAACATAACTCCTGTCAATAAATAATTGGACACCTGTTACTACAAGTGTTATATCCAATGGATAGATAAAGCTTCTCACAGGCTCCTCAAATGCTGAAACACCTAGACTGAAAACTAAGCTTGTATTAATGTTTACTAATGTTGTCCCAGAGGTAATAAATTCAGCATAGCTTATATCGATAAAAATGTAGCAAAGATAATGATGCATTCAAGTGCCTAATGAACATGTTTTCAGTCAGCCAAGACAGGAATCAGAGGATGTAATGGGAATTGCTGCAAACAATCCCACTAAATGTTGTTCTACTGTTTTTAATAAGCCTAATCTTAGACATGAGGTCTTATCCTACCGTCTTTGTTTCACATCTTCTCTTTAAAAGTTAAGCTTTTTATGAAAGTCAGCTGGATTTACTTTAATGATTCCCTCTGGTTATGACATTTTAAATGCCGTTTAAAATTCTTTGTTGGCTTCACTTTTAAGCAACTGATTCAATTGTCTTGACTCTGTGATCTAACCAGTGGTGAAACAAATTAAGGCAGTTCTCCCCTGTTTGACGTCAATGAAACATGCTGGTATGTCCGAATCTCAGACTTCTTTAAGGTGAGCGTCAGAAATGGCCAGAAAGGTCCAAGGGAGTTAATGGCAACCCTGACAAGAAAAGTGACCTTGAATCCATGTACAAGGCTTTTTTATTAACATAACTCTATTTCCATCCATCTATCCATCCATCCACTCCACAGTCAGACTACATTACAGTTGACCCAGCCGGCAGCAGTGTTGGTGAGCAGCCAGAGAGAAATACTGTCAGAATAATGGATTAAGCCCACAGCAGGACACACAGCTGCGTCACCGCATGATTGTAATGCAGGAGACTTCTCAGTGAAACCTTGGGTTGATGATGAGCTTGGAAGCAAATCACAGCTTGTCCGCTCTGTGGGAGGCACTTCACGGGGGAAAATAACTCAACCTGCATGTCGGGCATCAGGATCCCATGCTGTGAAAAGTTAATTGTGAACATGATGGAAAGATGTGATGAATCGCACCACTTCGTCCAAAAGGGTTTCTCGTGTGATTCTTGATAGCTTTGTTTTCCCTTATTGCTGTCTTCACATTTTTTTTTGTTTTCACATTACCAGGTGTACCTGGTAATGTGACCAGCCCCGCGGCTGGCTGTCAGCACTGTGTCCACAGAAGCCTCAGTCGCAACTATTTGGCTATGCAGCACATAATTCAGAGCTCCAGTATACAGACGTCTGTCCAGTGCACTCATCCATCAGAACACTTTTTGCCAAGTCAACAAATTCTCATGGTGGTGGGCAGTCAGGGGAAAGGCCTCTCGGGTTCTGTTTCAGCAGTGGGATCGTACGCCTGCATGTGTGTGTGTGTGTGTGTGTGAGAGAGAGAGAGTGAGAGAGATAGAGAGCAGTTTGGCTTTTCACTGGGTGTAAAGTATAGTCTTTATGGCAGCAGTGAACTATGTCAGAGGCCAATATAGCCATCTATACAGCCAGGAGTCCTGATTGTTCCAACACATAAAAACTCATCTGACAAAGTCTGTGAAGAACTGCCTCTGTGTCTCTTTGTGTGAGCCACTGAAATAGAGGTTTTTAAAATGGATTACTATTATTTTCATAATCATTTAATTTGCTGTTGTTCCACAGTGTCAGAAAATATTGGAAATTGCAATTTCCAAAAGTAAGCCTGACATTTAAATTGCATGTCTGGTCTGACCATCAGTCCCAAACCCAAATATATTAATTTGGGCAGCAAGCAGCTCTGAACGCACCCCACCAATAAATGATTCAACAAAATAGCTTAACTAGAATCTTTTGGTTTTGCTGTTCAGACAAAAACAAGCTATTTGAAGACGTGACGTACTATCTTCTGTTCAATACAACTGTGATATAAAACACCTGTTTGTATAATAACCGACTGAAAAACATATTAATTAGGACCTGTCAACACTGACTGGCAACAGATCTGGGACCTCACTTCAATGACCCTCTAGAGTCATGGTTCACATAAAACCATTACTATGGTTCCATGTGAACGCTCGCACACTCTCACACACTTGCATGCATGCACACATGCACACAGCCAGTGTACTTAACACCAAGAACATGAGCTGGTTCACCTAAACCCACAGCAGTCACTGTTGATGTTGAAAATATATATATGTTTTCCAGTTTTAACATGTTTTAAAATGTCGGCTGTGGAAATGGGCAATGAGATTGCTCTCTCTGTAGTGCCACTCTCAAAAAAGGCCAAAAAAAAAAAAAGGCCAAAAAAAAAGGTAGAGGAGGTGGTGTGAGAATCCCTGAGCTGCACAGGCTGCACCCTCAGGGTGCCTGCATCACTCTGCTGCACCTCAAAAATCTCCACAGTGGAGGAACCAGGAAGATAATCCTGCAATGTCTCAGATCTTTATTAAGACTGAGCCCCTGATGGGAGCTAGCAATAATATTTGAATACAGCATCAGCCATGTGTCAATCAGAGGAAAGAGATTGTTGATGGGGCAGGAGAGAATCTGCAGCAGTGAGCGTGATGTCCATCTGCATCCACATGACTACTGAAACTACCCCCAGCATAAGGACGCTGCTTTCTATTGTCTATCAACACTGCAATATTCCTCACTGACCACCCAACTCAACAGCCACCACCCAGACTCAGCTCAAATTTCATGTCTCATACACACTCACTGGCCACTTTATTATGTGCACATGACGCCTAATAAAGTAGCAGGAGCAGCTCCTGGTGTGGTCTTCTGCTGCAAATGTGTTCTTGATGTATTCTGCATTCTTTGTTGTAACTACTGGTTATTTGAGTTACTGTTGCCTTTTTATAATTTCTATGGAACCAGCTTGGTCATTCTCCTCTGAGATCAACAAGGCATTTCTGGGGAGCAAATTATTGCACTGGATATTGTGTCTTTTTTAGATCATTGACTGCAAACATTAGATATGGACTGTGCTTGAAAATCCCAGTAAATCAGCAGTTTCTGAAAGACCCAAACCACCACATCAACCATGCCACTTTTGAAAACACCTTTTCTAATTCTGATGCAGGGTTTGAACTTCAGCAGGTCCTTTGACCTAAATGCATTGAGTTGCTGCCATGTGATTGGCTCATTAGATAGTCCCATTAACAAGGAGTTGAAAATATGTACCTACAAAAGTGGCTGTAAGTGTATTCATAAATGAGCTATTGTTTGCAGTGGTGGACTTAAATTGTAGTCATTGCTTAAGTTATTTTCAAAGTAAAATGCATCACATTGTCCAGCCCCAGCTTGTTACTGTGATATTTTTGTTATATAGACCATCTCACATCACACAGATGGTGTCCTTGGGCTTTAAGGAAACTCTCATGGGCATTTTCCAATACTTTCTACCACTTAAAGAAAGCACATTATTATTCACTTTCAGCAGAAACCAATTTGCTGTCTCAGAATAAGCCACAAAATACCAAAGTAACAACTCAGCCAAAGACAACAGCACCTCTATAATCTCACACTGCAGAGAACAAATCAGGATGAGAAGCAGATCTTGTCTTTCGATCAGGCATTTCATGACAGTGTGTCATTGTCAGTCTGCTGTGAGCCACTCAGGGAAGCATGTGTGCTGCATGAAGTGCTGTTCCCTCACCACACTGCTGACTATTGACCCAAGTGCTCAACAATGGGGCTGCACAGCTTTGTACTAAGCCAAGACAGAGGGCTCACACACACAGAGAGATTATGCGGTGTTTCCACGGACAGCAGCGGTTTAACTTACCGAGCTTTCCCCGAGACTCTTCCAGCTTCTGGATCTGGTTCTCCAGGAAGAACATGGCCACTGCGAATGCCAGCAGCGCCAGCAGCTGCAACTTGGGCGGCATCATGACTCTGAGCAGCCCCATCAAATCATCCAGAGAGGTGATTTAGTCAGACCATGCTCAGAGGAGGAGGGGGCACTGAAAACACACTGACACCGAGATAACGGCGATTACAAAGCGGCTGGGTGTTTGTGCATGGCCCTCTCTCTCCCCCTCTCCTTCTCTCTGACTATGGAAATCTCCCCGTGCTCCAACTGAAATATTCTGGTTATCTCAAAGAAATGTTCATACTCGAGCTTAGTTATTTCATCAAGTCAATTCCCACCATCGACGCGTCCTGAAGCGCTAGGGAAATCTCCTGGGGAAAGGCTCTGTCCCCGCGGGGTGTAGTAGGAGCTGTGGTACCAGCCGCTATCGTCTGCGTCCCCCATATAGAGCTGTTCTCCTGTCCCATCCAGTGTGTTCACCACCGCCGCACCACAGATTGACTGCTACTCACTTGGGCCATTGGACGTGTGAGCAGTCCACTAAGCAGCAGACGCTTTCTATTCGCTGCCCATTTTTTGCCTGTTCACCGCGGATTGGACACGACATAACAAACGTACTCGAAAACCGCCAGCAGATGTCGCACTTCTCTTCGAGCCACGAACAAACAGCACAGACGAGGAAGTAACTACAAGTGGACCTCAGCATATGCCTAATCTTAAAATATTAGTAATAATAATTAATTAAAAAATACGTAAATACATTACGTATTTGCAAAAAACATGTATTCAAAATAGAGTTTTTGTTGTAGTTGCTGGACAGTATTTTCAAAGCCAAACGCATCAGAATCGATTAACTATCAGGCGCGGTTGGGCTTCATTTTATTCAAGTATAGGGGTCCTCGGAATGAGTTTCGTTAACAAAGCAGCATCCAAAATGTCGGGAGAGGTGTATCTCCTGTGGCTCATCTCGCTTCTAAAAACGGTGAGTTTATTGTCACTGAAATGAGGCACTTTCCACCGCTTAACACGCTGCTTTTCAAATCAACACATATGAGTAGAGGGACTGTCAGACTTCTAACGTCGGCACGGATATGTTTTAGCTGTATCCTGCTAAAGCTCAAAATGACGTGGCTCAACCTCCACAGCAATGAGCTATGAAAGTGAAGCCTCCTCCGCGTTCACTTCCCACACAACGGAGCTAACTTCTCATTTTGGCGTAACATTATTTGACCTCCTAGTGTTAGTTATAGTCGGTACTGTATAAACAAGGGTTATACATGCAGCTTGCCATGAATGGTTAAAATGGGATTTATGGACCGGATGAGAACTTATTTTTCACACTGTGCGCAAAACAGACCATGTAACTTTTCACATTTCCTGTTGGCATCGTTATTAGCCTACATTTCAACGAAAGTACCACGTGATACACCTGTCGGCAAATTTCCTTTGGTTATTTTCTTACACACTTTGGTAAGTAGTAAACAGGATCAACACAGCAAATACTAATGACATCATGCTTAGCACTCCACCTTACCAGTCAAGTCAATCTATTATACACAAGAAATGTGTTGTTACCGATTGAGTACAGTGTCTATTTATTTGATGCGAATATTTAAACCCATACCCCATTGAAAAACCTTTCAACTGGGTAAACAATTGAAAAAATCATAGGAAAAGCCACAGGGGAGAGGAGGGATTCCTTTTTCCAGGATAAACAACCATTAAAACTATGGTGTTTTTCACCACTGTAAACCAAATGAAAATTTAGGTTTGTATATGTGTTTGTAAGTAAATAATTTAACTGAAGTGCACTGCAATTTGGTAGCTTATTATAAGATAATTATGTAGGTGTAGCACAACTGCATTTCAGGCCACACATAAGTAAATGAGCTAGTAGATTATAAATATATTTCCCAATATGCCTTCCTTTAATCTCCTTCCTCTCCTCAGCTGTCGGCGTATGGAGCTGACCTGTCTTCAGAGGCGTGCAGGGAGCTGGGCTTCTCCAGCAACCTGCTGTGCAGCTCCTGTGACCTGCTTGGGGAGTTCAGCCTCACCAAGCTCCAGCCTGAGTGCGGACAGTGTTGCCAACAGGAGGCCCTGATGGAAGCACGCAAGGTAAAAGGAACAACTAGCTCACGAGTCAAACAAACACCTAGATTCACTTGAAAAGGGAGTCATTGGGATTCGTGTGCGCTGCATGACTTAGACTTCTTATATCTGATGATGGTTTATAAATTGTGCACTCTTAACTAATTCATTGTAGCTTTCCAGAAGCAACACGCTTCTCAGTAAGTTGTAGTAGTGCTCTGGGAACATTTGTGAAATGCTGGGGGATGTTTGTTGACACCATTTGCCACTGTGCATCAGGTCTGATCAAGCATCCACACAGAGACTGTCATCAGCAGAGGAGATTACTCTATAGCCGTGTTTGTACCAAGTGGAACGTTTTGATTTGGTACAATAAAATATGTTGGGTGTTTTTGTGTTCCCATTTGGAATAGTATCAAATTAACTGGCCCCAACCGTTCCATTCTTTTGCACCCTTCCCTGGGGGTGCCAGAGTAAAATGGTATGGGACACCCATGACAGTCAACTGATTGGGCGACAGCTAAATGTAACTCCCTTGCAATTGATGTACCCCATGGAAGACAGCAAAATGTCATGAAATAAATGGACAAATATGTACTGTTGTGTATATACAGAATTCATTACTGAAAGTTCGCCAAAACACAACCTCAGCTATATCAATTATATGACTAGTTAGTTCAGAATCAGCTGTTTATCATAGGTTGTCTGATGTGATTTTCTTCTCGAATGATCTATCTCATTCCTGTAGCATTATGTCGCATTAAAACCAGTAGAAGTAAATAACTGGGCCTGAAATGAGTTTCCCCTTTTTAAAAGACCAGCAACCACCACTGGTCAACAGTTGTCTGGCTCATTAACCTCAGCTTGGCTCTCTTTTGGGGCCAAAATGTCAAATGTTGTGGTAGCAACTTCTGTAACTGGTGCAGACCTTGTTTTTAGGCACTCATCCTCTAGTCTCTATGGTTACAAAGTGAGTGAAGTTGTGGAGGAAAAAACAGTGTTATTTTTCTTTGATTAAATAAAGCCCTCACAACATGTGGTCTCCTAGCAACAGCACTTTAAAAAGTGGAGTGCACACATCATTTCACAGCTTGAAGATTACGCTGTTTCAAACAGGAAGGCTTGCTTATTTACACCTTTTGCTACTTATTAATCCTTTGTCATATATGTTAAACATATACTATAAATGACTTATGTTTGAACAGTGTAGGCATCCTTTGTGAACAGATGAAAACAAAAGATGAATGGAGTTGTACAGACAAAGTAATACTTTAAATTTTTACTCTTGATTTCAAAGTTAGCGACTAATTAAGGACATTTCAAAATGAAAAAAAAAATCCCCAGTTACTCAATGTTGAGACTTTACTTCCTGGTCCCCAGTTAGCAATATCTGTGACTTGTCTCTCATCTGTTATGTGTGATAAAGAAAATACAATTTCAGCAGTGCCACCTTGTTTACAGAACCACACGGGAAACTAAAGGAAGAGAGGATGATCTCAGCTTTGCATGGTTTATTTAATTTGCTGTGTAAGAATCAGCTCACCAGGTTGTTTACCACTCTGCTGTCTGAAAGTGGTGTTGAAATACACACTCCATTTTCCTCTTACTTATTGTATATTGGTGCCGGAGGTTTGATTACAATGGCAAACTTCATGAACTGCCATCCATCAGTCCTGAACCATATGCACAGGCTCACACTTTAGTGATCCCTGAGGAGTCACTCAGCCACATCTTTGAATTAATTTGCCTGAATCAAATTACTCCTCCATACCAGACAGGTGCTCTACCACCCACAGAGCCCCTGTCTATGTGCCATGTAATGTAATGTCTATTATCTGTGCCTGTGTTGTGTGATCCTCCTCATGGACAACATTACTATCTCTCTTTGCACACAGCTTTATGCTGGAGCCATCCTTGAGGTGTGTGGATGAAAATTGGGGAGGTTCCCTCAAGTCCAAGGTGAGTTCTCCTTCAGCACACCATAATTATACTCGATTATACTAATTATACTAGATTTGTATTCTGTTTTGTAACATCCACTCTCCTGAAAACGAGCTCCTGCCTTTGGTGTGATTTTGTGTGTTAATCAGTGGGGAGGAGTGTAAATTACTTCCTCGTGAACTCCCTTTTTTTTCAGTAGGTGGTGTAAAGTGCCGGCGGGCTGGTTTTCAAATAAGTTTTGAAGATTTTTTTTCCCCCCGGCATCTTGGGAGTGGAGACCTCCCATCTCTGTAACATTTGGTTAATTCAGTGTCGGGTTACATTGGTGATGGAGTTACTGCTGTTTGCCTCAGTGTGGGTGGGTGAGTGGGTCGGTGGGTGTATGTTGTCTGGAGCCCTGTCTGTGCCATATGGCTGTTTGTTTACTTCAGCTGTAGCCATCCTGTGTTGTCAACCGTCTCCCCCACTGTGAACGCTGAATTCTCGGGAGTCTCTGCAGTTGTCACCAATTACAGACCTAGGTGCTAAAATAGAAGGGTTGATTTATTACCTAACATTTGTCTCACCAGTGTTTTATCTCCTCAGCTTTTGTCAGGAGCGAAAAGCCAAAGATGTTTAAGGGTCTTCAGGTCAAGGTAGGTATAAAAAATTGTGTAGATTATGTTATCTGGGGTCAAATAGTAAGTCATTTATCAGTAATCAAGTTATGTTGATCAGATGGGGCACAAACATTTTCCTTAATATTTTTTCATTGCAGTGAGGTTAAATTTGCTTTCTAAACACACTCTCTTCCTGTTTTCTCTGTGCTTCTCCTCGCTCACCCTGTAGTACGTGAGAGGCTCAGATCCTGTGCTAAAGCTCTTGGACGATAACGGGAACATCGCTGAAGAACTCAGCATCCTCAAGTGGAACACAGACAGCGTGGAGGAGTTTCTAAGTGAGAAATTAGACCTTATATAGACACAAGTACACTTTTTTTTTCTTCTAGTGAAAAGTTCTTGTACCAGTTTACAAATTTAAACATAGTTCATTACTTGCTGTTTGGTATAACTGTGCAGATAATTTTTGTTTAGTGTGCTGAGGTTGTGAACTGTCCACTCTGAGATTTGTGCCTGTCAGGTGAATACAATCTTTGTCATGTACTCACAGCACTTTCAATTACATTTGAAATATTCATAAGCAATGCCTGTTTTCTGAAACTGTGCCCTGATTAGTGCTGACTAGCCACTTACCACACAGACAGCAGTGTTCATCTGAACTACTCCGTTTGAGAGAGAATTATGAAACAGGAATGCTCTAATAAAGAAAGAGATTTAAAAACAAAAACGTATCTGCACAGTTAGAAACTACGGGAGCAAATATAACAAACGGTTTCCTATAGTTCAGTTAATCAGACCCTTTTAGTTATATACCAATTTGTACACAACTGGGCCTTGATAGTTGGTTGTTTCATAACTGTTTTTTCGGACTGTTTTTGTATGTGAAATTCATGAACTTTTTTTCTGGATTTTAACAAATGACTTATGCAAGTGAGTGTGAAGCAACATCAGAGTCCAGAAGGGCAGCACACCTGAAATAATGATCAACGAACTTAAGAAGACTTAATAGACTGTAATAGTGCATACATAATTCCATTGTCCATGTGTGGGAGTTTGTTTCCTCTCTGTCTGATATTCTTGTATAATTATTTTTTATAATGTGGAACATTGTGACCGATTAGATTTGTCGCAAGACTAAATGATCATAGTTTCTCCACAATGCAGATATCTCTGCTGAAGCACAGATTAGTGAAGAGCTCACAGTAAACCAGTGTTGGGATGTGAGGTCTGATGTATCTTTGTGTTTTTGTGCATCTTCTGCTTTGGAAGGGAAACTGATTTATTTTGAATGCTTGCTTCGAGGTTGAGGTTTAAGTACACAAAGAAATTAATAAAGTCTCCGATGGTTTATTTGTGGTGTAGTAATTGTGTTTGCTTTAAAACAACATTCCACAGAATTACAATTACAGGACTGCCTGCCAAGTACCCTTTTTTTTTTTTTTTGACCAAGCTGCAAAGTGTGTTTGCTGTCATCTAGTGGTCTAAGAAGGCATTGCTGCTTACCTCAGTATGCCGGTACAGCCGTTACACAATACAGTGGGTTAGTTACTCAGTGGGTTTGTGATAGTGTTAGATGCAGATTTAAATTTATAAATTTTGCTAACTTTTCCACAGATTTTTTTCTTTTCTTTCCCCGTCATGAAATAAAGAAAGAACTTAATTATTACATTGCATCCATAAAATATTACCCAGTATTGCTCTAATTTATTAACAGTCCTGAAGTATTGAAAAGTTTGGATTTAAGGTTAAACTTAGGGTAAACATATTTTAAATTGTTTTTAGTCATCCCTATGAAAATCAGTAGTGTGAAACAAAACAGTATGACTTTGGAAATATGCAGCAGTCAAATAACTACTACTGAGCTTGTGTTGATCATTGCTGCTCATTTGTATCAAAGCAAGAATTCTCACTGATGTATATGTCATTGAAATTCCATTAATCATTTATGTTCAATAATCCCACAGTTGGATATATATTTATGAAATCAGTTTTTTATTTTCCAACAAAATAATTCAACAGTTACATACAATATCTGCACATTTATACGTTACCTCTAAAATGTGCCTGTGAAAACTGGTTTACCTATATTATTATTATAAATCTGTTGAATGTGATGGTCAAGATGAAGTGCATAAATGAAAACTGAACAAAAACATCACATAAAGCATGCTGCATGTGAAAATCCTCAAAGAAACCAACTGTTGGTGTTGATGTTGTATTAAAAGTTACATGTAATTCTTGCCACCCTCTGAATGCCGATCATCCGGCTCAGTTCTGGTGTGAGACTGAGGTTTGTAAGCAACTCCTGGGTAACTAAAAGACAAATGGAAAGTAGTTGTGGATAGTAAAAAGTACAGAAATGTAATGCTATTGTGTCTTTTTTAGACAAAGCACAGTTTAAAAAAACGACTTCAAAGACATCATCAATAATAAAACAATTATTTACTTGTACATAACATAAAAGGTGTTCTTGGGGTTCAGGGGGACACCATTTCTGGAGGCCCCAATCTCCTTCATTCTCACTATTAACAATCAACATGAATCTGTGTTGGACTCACCGTGCCCTTTCATCTTTCATCATTTCCCTGAAAGCCAGTAACTCCAGGATGCCGCCAACGATCAGCACGCTGCCTCCTATCCAGGCTACAAACAGTGCAGGGCCAAATGTATATCTGTTAAAGACAAGATAACACTATTCAATTTCCCCCTTTTTTAAAGTTTTGTGACAGAAACACATTATGTATTATTGTTCCTACAGCTTCATACAGCTACAAGAATATTTAATTAAGGAATCTGGCGTCCCAGTACTTGCATGTACTGTACAATATACTGTAATAGGTTTTTATTCTGGCCCACGGTCCACTGGACCTCCAAGGTAAAAAGTGTGGTCTCATTGTCATTTTGTTTTCTGTTATGGCCCTTGTAATAGATGTGCAACATTTACAATGACAACACATTTACATCTTGTCACATGTTTGAAAAGGAGTATAGAAGTATAAACTTGCATGTACCTACCCCCGTTTCTATTACACACAACTCAATTTATAGACTACTTTATCCCATCACTAAATATTTACATATTTACAGTATTTTATAGTCTCAGTACAACACAAGAATACGTCTGGCTTTAAACGTGACCATTTCCATCACTGTCCTGGATTGCACTGCTGTTCTTCATCCTTATATTTATTTAAAAGGTGTATTATGTATATTCTTTTAAACTGATTTATGTTTTATTCTGCTATAATTCATCTGTTAGACTGTTCCATAATTTAACCCCCTGAGATTGAAACACACATGCTTTTCAAAGTTGTCCTGGCACACACTGCATTTTTAAATTGTATCCCCTTTGTCTCTCTGAAAACAACGTCTTTATTTTATTTGGAAGTAAATTATTTCTTAATAATTATTTCTAAATTATTTCTTAATAATTTACTTCCAAATAAAATAAAGGCGTTGGTTGGTTGAATTGCTTTTGTATGTGTTTCCCCACATCTCTACACAGTAACTACAATATGGTAAAAGTAATGAACAAACCAAATAATCATAAATTAAAAGGTTAACAAAGCCAAAAGTAGGCCAACATGAGAGTAATGTAGAGATTGTAATAAGCAAAACGATAAACTTATATACTGTAATATTCTACCTGGGAATTCCTGCCATTCCTCCTCCCATGCCCATCCCCATCCCCATCCCCATCTCTCCCTCCATTATTCCTTCTCCACCATAGTTGTAGGTGGACATCCTGAAACTGGCCACAATCTGATTGGCGTAGATGGAGGCTCCCACGATGCCGCAAAAACCTGTGGGTATGGTGAAAAGTGACACAATGATACAAGTGAATTTAAAAAAAAAGAAAAAAGGCTTCACATAATACGTGTTCCCATCTACCAGAAATGATGAACATGATGCCAGCGCCGATGCTCATCTTGGCCTTGGTGCTGTCGTTCACGCTGTTCATGGTGATGCAGGTCAGGGAGAAAAGTGACATCACCGCAGCAGTCGTGCTCAGCACCACACCCACGATCATCAGGGCTCGCACTGCCTGGAAGACACCTGGAGGACACAGAACCCAGACTCACGTTAGACAAAACACCAAAAACAGCTTTAAAGTTGAGGTGGATTTTTCCAGGACAAATTTCCAGGAAATTGAAAATACGCAGACCATGAGTCAGCCCTTTAATCATGCTTGATGTTGTACGTAATTAATCATGTTTGAACATGAAACCTTGATAAGGTCCTAATAATGTCTGAATAATGTGGTGGCTGGGCACTTTCCTGCAGTAGGTGTGTTGTAGGAACCTGCCCTTTGCATGCTGTTTGTTCTGTTTCTGATAACTGTGTTGACTGACTCGGCCTGGCCGTGCATTACAGTGACCAGAATGCACTGCAGTGAGTGCAGAGTAAACACTGATAGCAGAGAGTCTGACTCAGGCACAAGGGGAAACCGGAGAAAGAACAAAATAAAATCATTTTTAAAAAGATAGAACTCTAAATTGTTCTGCCTAGGAGAAGTTGTACGCTTTGTGTGAAACAACTCATTCCTTCAATAACTTCTACTTCTTTATTGAAGGACTTTATCTCAAAATGATTAGCCTTAAGTTGCCTATTTGCACCAAATCAAAGAGTATGATCCTTTTCCAACTTTTATTCTTTTTATCGGCACAGTCTCCCTTTGAACTGGCTTCAGTGTTTCACAAAAACATCTCAAACACCACGTATTGTGTGACATATCGTATTTATCTATACTGAATTTGTGCCATTTGGTTCTAGTGCAAGAACGTCCCCCTAAATCTAACATATAATAATCTATAATATTCTCAGGAAGACAACAGGGAGACTTATTTTTGACACAATCTCACTGAGTTTCATCGTTGAGACAATGAGGAATTAAAATGAATGTACTTACAGTACACGTGCAGGAGAATTGCCTCCTACCTGAAAAGCCCAGGAGGCCATAGAGTGGATGACACTCTGTTAGTCCAGACGAGGTCGTCTCACAGTCCCGCCACAGACCCTTGTAGGTGTAAATAGATGTCACGATGTCCCCCTGCCTGTCTTTGACACTCCAGGCGTTTGTGGCAGTGGCTGCGATGAGAGCTGCAGCACCAATCAATCCCAAAAAAAATCCCCCATTCTGCAGGACTGATGGCGCCATTGTTGTCTTCACCTTCAGAAAAAACTCAATGTGTGTGTGTGTCAAATATGTGATTTGTGTCCAGTTTGAGATAAAGTAAAACAAGTAACAAGTCGTAAGTATAAGTCAAATATAGCTGTATATTGTATCTGTATTATTTTGAGCCAAAGGTGAGCAGGTGTACTGCGTGCAGGTGGAGAATGACACAGGGCAAAAGTGGCACTTTGTAGTCATGGTGGCGATGGT
This sequence comes from Solea senegalensis, assembly GCF_019176455.1. Classification (NCBI taxonomy): domain Eukaryota; kingdom Metazoa; phylum Chordata; class Actinopteri; order Pleuronectiformes; family Soleidae; genus Solea; species Solea senegalensis. The sequence continues at coordinate 8,665,586 of NC_058021.1, read as the reverse complement.
GGGTGGAGGCACTCTAGTTTCACGTAGTGGGTGATAGTCGACAGCAGGATGGGTTGGGCTGCCTTCCATTTAGATAGGTGGACACAGTGTTGATAGGCACCTCGCACCCAAAAGATACGTAACTATTTAAATGTAAATACCGGAGATGGACATGAACCTTTGATGATTCAATCTTTGTGTGATTATAAAAGGTTGGTCAGTTACTGTGACTGGTTGTAATTATATTATTGGAAAAAAACAACAACTGATAAAACTATTAATTCTACTCCAATGACTATCTAATGTGTGCATCTGTTACCACAAGGTGGCAGCAGCACATATTCAGCTAGTGGACTGCACAGAAGTGATGAAATTTAAGAAGTTTTATCACTTTTGCAAGGTCAAGGTCTAAGGTCAACATGCCGCAGATCAGGGGCATCCAGTCTGGCAAGTAAGGGGTCAAGTCAAGTGAAAAAAGTCTTGGAGAAAAAAGCAATATGGGCAATATGAGCTTAATATTTTATTGCAATGATGGATATTTCACAGAATTTCAAAATGAAAGTGTCTGTGGTGACATGAAACGATATGTAGTTCACATAAAAATGTATTTATGATGCAAAATGTACTAAAAGCTTAAGTGGCGGCCACATCCAACGGTTTGGAGGGCAGCATGTGGCGCACGCTCTGCGAGTTTGAGACCTCTGCTGTAGATTCCCCAGAAGTGATGAAATTCACCAGGGTCTTTGAATGCATCTTGTTAGGTGCTCTTCTTAACTCAACATGCTGTGAACCCTGTGAAAAAATCCTGCTGATGATTTGATTTGCATTTTTTGCTGAAAATCCCTTCTAACCACGGGAAACTGAATCACTGACTGAAGGTTTTGAGTTTGCTGCTGCTGAGATGATGCTGGTTTGCAGACAATCTCCCAAACTGGAGCCTGATGCATAAAGACAAAGCATTCAAATACACAAAGTAAAAGTTTCAAATCAGTCGCTGTCAAATAATAAACACGATAAATAACAAATAAAGACTGATTATTGAGGGAAAACTAATTAATTTTATTTTTAAACCTTTTTATTGACTGAAAAACAATAAACATTTCACACAACTTGGGTAAAATATTCATTGCAATTATGTGTTTGAACAAAGGATAAACATTATGTTGATGTAAAACACTCAAATAAAAGATAATATGTAAACTAAAAGTTAAACACATGAAATTCAACTGTGCCAAATAATCCTTTGGATGAAAAATGACATTGTTATCTTAGTAAAGTCCTTGAGGACAACATGTACATTTTGCAATATTTTCATATAATGGAGAAGATGGCAAATATTAACCACCTCCAGTTAAGATGATGATTGTGTGATTACGACATCCCTGATTCCCTTTTTGTCATGAACTGAGACTAAAGACAATTCTTCTCTAATCATTAGTCTGGATTGCTTTTACACAACAATACTGTTTGGTACTTCTCCACATTATCTTTATTATTACCCACAAAGTTTGTTTTTCATTACAGCTGATACACGACAGGTATGGCATTTCAGTAATAAAAATCATAATAAACCAAACAGTAATATAAAGAAAAGTTTAAACTTCTCATTAGTCACTGAATAGCAGCTAAGTCATAATGTTGATGGATTTTTAGTGTTTCTTTGTGAAATTCTCTCAAAAACGTTTTCATCTGAATAAATAAATACAAATTCAATGATTTATTGAAACATTTAACCTTTCGAAACCGATAAAAACAGGCAGCAGCCATCTGGTATACTAAAAATATCACAGTAATTGACTGTCGTTAATTCTGTTATTACAACTGTCCTTTTCACCTCTCGTATCTTCCAGAAAACCACCCAATCTGGCAAACTTGACCCTGTATTGACATGGACTAAGCAGTGATGCAGCAGTAGTAAACAATGACGTTTTAAACATGGAAAAACATTGCATTTCTCCATTACAGTTAGATGTTAAATAAAAGTGAAAAGTAAAATTGCAGAATAAATATATAGCCAATTTGATTTTTGGAGAGGTCCTGTGCGTAATGACTGTGCGTCTTCCTACCCACTCTGCACGCTGGAGCTGGGTGAAGTAAAAGAGTCCATGCTGCTCCTGTTCATTCCTCCGGGGAAGAGAACATACGCCACCTGAGGGTGTAAACTGGCCGCAGACCAGGCGCTACAGTTACATGGCAGCACGTATCCCGCACTGGAATGTGGCGGGTGGGTGTGGGTGTGCTGTCCGGGGCAAACCAGTCCTCCAATCCCACCAGTATGGTGGCCAAAGCTGTGCGCGCTATAGGGCAGAGAGTGAATCTCCGCCACCCGCTGGACAGCTCCGGTGCTGAACTGCGCCACCGGCTCCAGCAGAGAGAAGGGTGAGGAAGGGGAGGAAGAGGCAGGGGCGAGGAAAGCTCTGTTTTTATCCCCGGGGACGAGAAAGGAGTCCATGGAAAATCCCCTCAAGTGCTCCGCTGCCTCTCCGAGTAAAGAGGGCAGCGGGAAAACAAATCTGTCCCTCTTCGGGAGACTCTTCGGTTTGCGCCGCGGTCTGTACTTATAGTCCGGATGCTCCTGCATGTGCTGGGCTCGCAGCCTCTTGGCCTCGTCGATGTACGGGCGTTTCTCGGAGTCGGAGAGCAGCTTCCACTCGGCACCGAGTCTCTTGCTGATTTCAGAGTTGTGCATCTTCGGGTTCTCCTGTGCCATCTTTCGCCTCTGGCCTCTGGACCACACCATGAAGGCGTTCATGGGTCTCTTTATGTGATCTAAAGGTTTTGCCATTTCGGGAATTGGCACATTCATTTAAGTGCACACTTTAAAGTGAGTCACCTCTCCAAAAAGCGCATGATACCCTCGTGCGTAAAAGGGAAAGTGACAGAGAAGTGTAGAAGACAGACTGACTCAAGAATGATCTGTCTGAAGAAAATGTTTGACCCTGCAATTCCCAACTGACTGAAGAAGCGTTTGAATCTGCTGGAACTAAAAAGTGCTCACAGCCTGCTTGGCGCATGCATGGGAGTCACACTGGACCTAGTTGGAAGCTCGTTAAGGATGATGCTTGGACATGTCAGCCATCATCACCACACCATTGTCACAACAGCCAAGCCAATGAGAACGAGAGAGAGCTTGAACTGTAATCCCTTCACACAAAAAGTGTCTGTACAACATTTGTTCCTCTTTAGTTTCCAAAAGCTCCACTGACAGACAGGGAGGAAAGTCATTATGAGCAGAAAACTTCAAATTAGAAGGTGTAGTGGAGGCTGCATGGAAGATATTTTTAACTGCAGCTGCATTGAATCCTATAAAGACCTATACATGGCTCATTTATCCAATAATGAAGTCTATTTCAGAAGATCTCACTGAACGTTTCTGTATGTTTAAGTTATTTTAACCATCTAATTAAACTAAGCCTTCATCCAGCAGTTTAGAGACACTATGAATGTTAAGCACCCTCCATTGCCACCTACAGCCACAGCTACAGCTAAAGTCGAATTTAAAAAGAATTCTAATCAGTCTGATTATTTTTTACTTGTTTATTCCCCAACATTAAATTCTCTTTTCATCAGGCTGTAAGACAATCAAGTTGAAGAAATAATGAATGCTTTTGAAAATGTGGCCCAAGATGTAGCTAGTTTTGATTGCATGTTTTTAATAGTTTAAAGTTGTTGTTAAAATGACATGTTAGAATACACAGAGAATGTGACCCAGGCATGAATATATCAAAACAAACAAACAAACAAAAAAAATACTATATTCAATTCACTTTACTTCAAAAAGAGGGGTCCAAATCAATTTAATAGAAAAGATAAAAATAGATAATAACAACAACATATATATGTTTATATGACTCACTTCTTCCTCTGCCATATTCTACAAAATCAATATTAATCACATCTGTATCTCCCTGGTCCTGAATACCTGCATTGATTGTTACAGTTTTCATAATGACTACACCCTTATCTGATCAAATATATGCTTAAACCACCTGTTATTGAAATGACATTGATGGAGAAACGCTCCAGCAACACCTTGAGAACTATATATAGTATATAGATATATAGGTAATTATAACAGGGGATTATTGTAAGGAGCGTATGCTCAGGAAGCTCATTTTACAAGCAGGGATTGTAGACAGACTCTCTGGGTTTCTGAGTGTCCAGGCCACAAAGGCAACCAAAATGGCTTCTGCAAAAAGGATTATTACCGTGACGGAGGCTTGATGCGTTTCTCTGCAGACCGACCCGTGGCAGTTGGATGAAACTCTGGGTTTAGGGTGTTTTTTTTAGCGGCCATAAACTTCGATATCAGGAGAGGAGGGGGCCTTTATTTCGTTTACCTCCCCAATCAATGGCCTCGTGGGCCCCTTCAAAGGCCAAAATAAATGGACACAGGAGATCCAGCCGTGCACACCGCGTCATCTGTGGGGATGATAAGACGTTTTCAGAGAATTTTATTTTCCCCTGTGGGTTTCCTCAGAGCAGACGGGCTGGAGGGGTAAAGTGAGTGGCAGCAGGGGTCAGACGGTTGATCTGTCTCCCCATAGCTGTGCTGTTATCTACCGTGCTGTAGGTCCAGGCCTGACACACAGGAGGCCCCCACTACCACACAGAGACACTGATTACTTCCACAGAGGGAACACAGAGAGAGAGAGTTTCACAACAGTAAAAGAGACAAACTATCTGAGGACAACAACATTAGAGGTGGAGCATCTAAAGAGCAGTTTGGAGATACGATCTAATCTGACTTCTTGTTGCATTTATCAAGATTCACTTTTATTTCTGCACAAAACCATCAGCTTTAGTTGTGAGGAGAGAACCATGCAGGGAGTATGGGTTTTTGTGTCCTGCTTAGTGTTTGGGTTGACTTCTTAGAAAAGAGCACCATTTCAACTCAGGAGGGATGAGGGAGGGGGAAATTTGTAATAAGAAAAACTGCCAGCGGCACAAAATGGCTGTCGTAATCCGGTTATCCCCCAGGCTCTAAAGATACTGGTCCTCTCCTCAGGAGTCTATCTTTTCTTCTTATGTCAAAACTGTCCTCCATGCACTCAGGTGGATTAAGAAGTCACACTGTAGAAAGAAATTGACAGGTACAGAAAGACCTGGGGGTTAAAGGGAAATGAAAGATGACGCAAAGAGACAGAGCGGACGCTTGGGCCAGCCGAGTGTGCCGACGCCTGACATAAAAACATGCTACGACATGCTTATGAAAAAAGGAAATGCTGATACTAATCAACTGCAGTGATTAACTGAATAATTACGACTGCTGCATATTTCATTTTCTGGCTGTAAATGGTGACATTGTTCTGATGCTTATATTAGTGTCAGTTCTGCAGCAGTGTCCATTACTAAAACTCACCAAGAGTGGATCACATTCTGGATAGATGGTAAATTCATTTAATCTCACCTTGTCACACTGGATGTATATTAATAACTGTTAAAATCATAATCTTATAGCAACAAAGGATAAGCATGAACTTTCTTTACTGTCTTCTTGTAATGTCGTTCCCTTTTTAATTGTGCACACAACAGACACACACTCTCTCAAGCTGTGTGAAGTAACATTTGTGGCTATTATTGTCTTGAACCTTGAAGTCTGTTAAACATACAGACTGGTCTTATTATTGTTGCATTAAGGGCACACATTTTAACAAACCATTGGAGTGAATTAGTAAATTATTAATCACAAGCCAAATTGATAGCTAGCTAAATTAATAAGATCATTTGCCTTCTTTCAAATTTTTTTAGTGTTATATCATTTTTTTTTTAAGAAACACAATTTTGGTTGTTTATGGCATAATACCTTCTCATTTAATGTCATATATGTATTTGTATAAACATGTATTTACCACAACTATATGATGTTTGAAAAGCCTCCATTAAAAGTGTTTCAATTTTTGAGAGAGTGAGAGAAAATGAATACATTATAGACACACAATACAACTATTTACAGTGTCTTCATGGACAGAAAGAGATCATGGTGCCACACGTGATGAGATAAAGACCCTGAGCCTCTCATGTAAATGCATTTCCTCCCTGAGTTGTGCTTCTCTGCACATCATGGTTAATGTCAGCATCATTTCCTTACTGAGACCGTATTAGAGTATAAAATAAACAAGGCAACTTCAATAAACTACACCCACACTGATTCTACACTGGAATTATACTATTGTAAACTGGTGAATGAGTTCTTATTTGAATGTGTGAAAAGTTCTGCAGCAGTTTTTGTCATTTCAGCTCCAAATAAATTCACTGGGAATCAAACAGCACACAGTCACACAAGCCTGACAAGAGTTTCTGACACTTGTGAATGTTCCATTAGGAAACATTTCAGGGGGGAAATCCATGCTCTGGGGGGGGATTTCACTAAATCCTGTGCTTATTCTCCTGATACTTAGGAAAAGTTAAGAAGTTTTAATAGCTTTCCATTTGACACATTGATGGCTGAATATGCTTTGGCTCTGTGGCAGATATAGCTTCAATCCTGAGAAGCTGAAATAGAGGGAGAAAGAGTAAGGGGGGGTTGTGTGCTCGCTCTGTCAGCCGGTATGCTTTCATAAGGCCCCATCCAGAGTAAATTAATACACTTCCTCCAACATCTGCGGATAAAACCTGAGGACCACATTATCAGGCAGCTTGTAATACGACCGAGTCAGCAGTCAATGAGATACATTTGCAACCAGGCGTTTGTCAGCGACTCAGTGTGACACAGGCAGGAGATTTAAAATGTCCTGCGATAAATTAAGTGCTGCTTGAAAAGTGAAAGGTGCCAGCGAAGCAGACGGCTGCTTACTTTAAATGACAGATGGGGTGATGATGGGATGATGATGGAGGGAGCAGGAAACAGAACCAGAGCTCTTAAGTGTCACTGTGGCTGGACTCTGTGAGCACAACACAGAAGCTGGAGATTTAAAAGGTTAAATGCAAAACTTCTGAATGAAGAGAAGATATTTCAGACGGTTCAATGCTCAGAATCCAACTGAATGACTGTCTTGGTATCGGGAGGAAGGCGATGCAGAGCAGAAGAGGCTGAGCATTGTGTGTGACAGTTAATTTGGGTTAAACTGTATTGTACACATTGTGGAAAATTGTCTGTGGCCCAACATAAAATCTTCCTCAAAGAAGATTGGCTCCAGTGGCCCCTGCAACCCTCATGTTGAGGATAAATGAATGAATGAAAAGGCAGAGTTTGGCCAAAGCATGTCCAGTACAACAATATGGTGTCTTAGATCTGGTGACCCGTATGTACTGTGAACTGGAAGTCTACATATTGTTGCCTTCCCTCTGTTATCTTTCTCCTGTCAGGCTTCAATCATATTTAATATTACCTTTACCAAAGCAGGCTGCGGTGTGCACATTATTTTGAGTGTCTTAAAGTTCAACCTGTCTTGAAATTAGTTTAGAGAAAAATAAAAACACACACAAACAAAAATGTTTGTTTGCTTGATGTCATTTAGGGCCCAATGAGTGTTTATGTGAGTGGGTCTGCAAAATACTGTCAATAATATTCATTTATAAGCATCAAAACTCTCAAGGTCACTGCACAACACACATATACTAAACATAGTAAATTAAACAAAGCTAAGATATAAGAAAATGTAAGACAAAATAAAATATATAAAAATATGTAAAAAAAAATGTAAAATACAAATAAATGGGTGATGGTAGTGGGTGGGATGTTCATGTGGGTATTCTGACTGTTGCCCATGGCATGATAAATACAAGAAAAGTGACTCAAAGCAGATTATGGTTGATCCACATGCATGTTGCCAGCTTCTGCCACCAAGTTCTATCAACTGATTTTCTTTAAAATAATGTAGCGTATGAAATGAATGGAAATGTGACTTCCCAGGAAGAGGAGATATCACACAGAAAGACATAAAAACACCGGTATAGCTTTTCATAGCTGAGAAATGGGATTACAGCATCAATTTGATAAAATGAGAATTTTTAAAACGATCTTTTTTATTCATAGCAGAACAAGAACCATATTTAGAGGGTGGGTACAAGAACCAGCCCCCGCAAATGACAGAACATGGTGCCACTAAGAGGCTTATGGAAATAATGGAAGTGCTGAAGCTCCTGTGGTGATGATATGCTTGCTGTAGAGAGGAAAGAGACTGGTATTTACTGAGTATCTGCTGGTCTCATGTTGAGCAGAGCAGAGGCTGAGCCAGACTGGAGGGAGGGAAACACAGATGCTGTTAAAACTGCAAAGCTCAGATAATAAGCCCCCGCTGAGCCAAGACAGAAAGGCGTTAAGTGAGTATATTTTTAAGTCGTCTGATGTTCCTCCACTGCCTCTGGACTAAGAATGCACACACGTTGGCGATTAAGACCCAGTAGATATATATGTATATATACACTAGTAGAACCAACTCAGTAACACTTTACATAACGTACTGTAGAGTAACAACATGTTAATAGCATGGTAGAAAGGCTGGAAATAACAAAATAAATAGTGTGGCAATAAGGAACTAATGTTACACAAATACCATGTAATTTCCAGTATCCAGGTAATAGCTTGTTAATGAGAATTGCTGTAGGTTAACATCATTGTTACATTTTTACATATAAGGTTTGGAAATAGAATATTATATAATGTTGAAATCCATCCTCTCTGATGTCCCATACACTATTCTTATAGTTATTACCAGACTATTACTTGGTGATTACTATCACTGTAAGATGGTATTACCATAATATTACTTCCCTATAACAAAAATATAACCGTGTTGTTACTGTACTGTAATGTAAAGTGTCACAGACAAATCAGTATTTTGAAAAATACAGCAATTACTGTTTGGGGGCAAACTACTGACACTAGATAAAGTGGGCCAACATGCTATAGCTCAAATTAATGTTTAATAAACTGAATTATTGGGTAGTGTTACAGTTGATGATGGTTGAAGGTATGACAGAATGCGTTGGTGGAAGTCACTTCTCTAATAAACAATATAAATGTAATATAACACAAGTGTGCAACAAACTAAGGGTGAATATTAAAAAGAAACATGAATGACGGCAAAAGAGGCGGGCTCGTCCGGGATTTGAACCCGGGACCTCTCGCACCCAAAGCGAGAATCATACCCCTAGACCAACGAGCCATACATTTGTACGCAGATATAACTATATATATCTAGTATGTATACCACATTCACTTTAGCGGTGGCTAATTGGAATTGATGTAGAAATCACCCGTCAACATACTGTTTCGAGTAAGCCAGAGAGTACAGGGCACAAGATAGCGTTTGAACATTAGCTTGGCTCAGCACCGTAGTCTGTGTTGGCTAACCTAGGTCAGGTTGTCCGGGTAGTCAGCGAACGTCAGCACGTCTTGACATTTATCAAAGTAGCTTCAATTACAAAGGACCATTTGCAAGAAGTTGTAATAGCCATGTCTGATTTAGACCTATGATGTTAATAACAAGCGAAACAGTGTATCGGTTTAGAGTTCCACTCGTTCCACAAGGAGCCTTGACTCCCCCTTCAGGCCATTATTCATTACTGCAGATATAAAAGAAAAAAAGGAGCGCCCAGCTAACGTTTCCTGCATCCCACTGTATCTGCAGTTATGCTTTGCCGTACTAGACTACGAGGTTACCAACATAGAAATAGGCTTAGCTATTAATTGTAGAGCTGCCATTATCAAAATGTAGTTACAGTTATCATATAATGTGTGTGTTTTGGGTATAATTATTGTAAATGGGGGCCTTTTGGTTGTGTTTAGGCAGGCAGTTAAAGTCAGTGGGCCTTTGTAGTTGTAATCATTTGGGTCTATGTAGGACATTAATCTAGTATACACAAAGAGCACAGCAACCTTTTGAACATGTTTAACAGGGAAGCCGAAGCCCAGGTGTTACTAATCACATTAATGATTGTTCAGTTCAGTTCATGTAAGTCAGTGTGAAAATGTGAAACCAGCATGCACCCTGCAAGTGAGGAAGCTACATGTAACTTAGCCATCATTAGTTTGATTATTTACACCTGTGCTTTTCCTGCTGCTGTGCAAAGTGCTAATTAATTTAATTTAATTATTCACACCTGTGGTTTGTTCATAACAGCTTATGAACAGCTTACTTCACCCCACATTTTTGGTGGCTCTGTGTGTCTGTGCTTCTGCCCTTGCCAATATGGCCAACAGAGGCTAGAATTTGTGATAGATGCCCAAGAATTTTGACCCTGACATGATTTGAACATGCAACCTTCTGATCTGGAATCAGACGCGCTACCATTGTGCCACAGAGTCTACACATAGCAAACATATCAGAAAGGTTAGGTCTAAACCCAGAATATTGAACTTTAACAGCAGAGGCCGACAGAGACTTGTTGCGTGAATGGGGTAAAGTCTGCCATCTTTGATTGCCTTATTATTTATTGTTCCTAACAGCTGTTATCCCAGGCCACTGCAACATAGATGTAATAAACAAACCATCAAAAACATAAAACCATAGTATTTATTATTCTCACTATTGGAAATAAGGCTTGCTGAAAGGCTTTTTTATACAAAAGCATCTAGCACATGGTCCTATTTGCTTATGGTCAAGTTTGTTTCAATTATTTTACTTTATCATTTATACTGCACCTCATATGGAAATGTACAATTCTCACTGGCTCTTAATATTGTCATTGTTATTTTAGGTCTATCTTTGGTTCTAGTCTGTAGCTGGGTTGAGGTGCATATTTCTGTGTATATGTGCTACATCAACCTATGTCTATGGACTAGAGATGAAAATTACCCTATTCAGTGTTTCAATTATTGGGAAACCCCACTCAATTATCAAAATAGTTAACGATTAATTTAGTAAATGGTCAATAATTAGTTATGATTAATCAACATTTTTGTTTCATAATTTCTGTTCACTAAAACCAAACGCCAAATATTACACACTTTACGGTAAAACTTGCCAAACTTCTGTATTACTTCTTGGTTCCTACAACAATGTTGTTTATATGAGTCTGGTATACATTTGTTTGCGGCAGTCTCGCTGTCTCTGTCCTTGGGGGACACTGGACAAGTCTGTCTTGCCGTTCCTCTCGCCCGGTGCATTGTGGTCCTTCTGTGTGTGTGTGTGTGCTAAAGGAAGCTGCATCGGTGGAATCTGAAGAATTTGAGGTGTCCGCCAAGTCCTCCGTTCATCGTCAGCTTCCAGTCACTCTGTCGCTCTCTATAACTGTCAGGACTGTGAGGTAACACCACTGATTTCTCTCCTTCATAACTTATTCATGCCTCGGATGGCTGTGTAGGTCGCGGTCTCGCAGCTCAATCGACGACGTCGCTGCTGCTAACATTATTAGCCTTTAAGTGAACATCCTGCAGGAGAAGCTACTCGGCTAGTTAGTGAGCGACGCTAAAGGGTCCACCAAGTTTTCTGAGTAGCTAGCGAAGCCTTTTAGCTGAGGGGTTAGCTTTAGATTTGGGCTCATTTTGAATGATTTTCAAGAAGAAATGCAATGAAATTAGTGTTAAAGGCGGATGTCAGCACCAGCCCATGTGACATCCTCTCAGTTGTTGCCGTTATGTGAAAGTAACCGATGCGAATTGAATTCGGTTAATCGACATATTTGTGCTTGTGAACGTGATACATGCTAGCTCTGATTTATCTGCTTCTCTCTTCTCTAAAACTATCGAACATTACTATAAACGAGTCAGTTTCCAGAGTTTGGGTAATCATACATACTAATAGGGCTGAACAATTTTGAATAAATGTATAACTGTGATTATTGCAGGAAATGGTCATTTTTACACCATTATTCTTTTTGAATAATATTTAAAACGAATACTTTGTGATATTTGTGTAGATCTGTTTTCTTCAGTCTGTAGCATATGACGTCTATAGGTTGGGAGAATATTTGATATAAAATGGTAATTTAACACACATTTTGGCTTAAAGAAATATTGCGATTTGATACGTTTCGATTAATTGTTCAGCACTAAGTAGTACAAGTGAATTTAACACAAATTTAAACAGTGTCTCTCATGACCTAGTTGCATGTCAAATGTGCTACTGCTACTACTGTAATAATGGCAAGACTGTGAAACTCACAAACAAACAAATGCCATTAATTTGTTAACTATGTAATAATGATAAATGTAAAAGGCAGTAAAACAGTCAGACACATTATGTTGTGCAAAAATAAACAAATATATAATTATAATAACAATATTCTTCAAACCCTTTGAGAAGCTTTTTGATAAGCCTTTGAAAATCCTGTTCTAAATTATTGTTGTTTCTGTTGGTATAGCAATATGCAAAACCTTTTTCTTGGTTCAGTATATATTGTAAAGTAGATCACAGTAGTTGGCCATTTTTTAAAAAGTGCCTCCCCATAAAGAAAATAAGTTTTGGAAATGCCTTATTTTTCTTTATAGTTGATCAAATGGTTGCTTTGTGATGTGTATGTTTGGCATAAGTGAGGCAGTCGCACTGTGGGTGTGTTCCTCTTCCTGTATTAGGGGTATTTGAATCAAAGCAACAGAATTACAACACAGCCAACACATCAAAGCTGAGGATTTATGACATCAGTTATTGGGATTAATGCTCTTAGTTCATAGTGTTACAGTGGGTCGCAGCTGTAGTGGAGACGGCAGGAAAAGGCCTCAGGTTTTTTTTGCGGTGACACTCTACACTCTCACAAAGCACACTTCCTGTCTCTCACAGTCAGATCTGTGTAAGTGTGTGACTTTTTAAATGACCCACTTTTCAGAAAAGCTTCACTTATACCAGTTCAAGGCCAAAACTAACATATTAAGATTAAGTGGAAATTAATACTGTAAGTTTTTTATCTGTTTTCATTTAGGTTTGACAAGAAAAATGTCTCAGGCTGACAAAATGAAGGTGAGTTTCAGAAAACTGTGTCATCAAATTCCTTCTGTGTGACTGTGTGTCTAGTTTAATTGTGTAGCATTACTAATGATGAGAAAATATTTGTTAATGATATGCCCTTTTCCTCTGTGCTTTCTTGTGTTATTTTCTGCTGTGTGTTGTTACTCAAAACATGAATATTACTATATATTACTTGTTGAGTGCTCAGTGACTCATGCAGATGCTCACTGTGCTGCTCTTCATCCACATGACTCGCTGATATGGATTTATGTTCGTCAATTGGCCCAAAGGCAGAACAGGAACACACTGACTACTTATCTGTCCCATCAGTCCTGACCTTAGCTGAAAGGAAGGGGAATGGAGAGATTATAAATAATACCAGACTGTGTGGTCAAAAAAGAGCCAACTAAATAAGTAATGTGCTTTTGTAAGTGAATTTGCCTGTGTCACAAGAGCTCAGTCTCTTCTGTTTAGTAAAGAGCCATAACCACTGGAATAAAGGGTGTAAGGTGTTTAGCAAGTAGACTGTGGTATCATTGTTGCTTTTCTTAAAAACTCCATTTATTCATGAACAGAAATCTCCTCATTAACTTCTAGCAATATAATTGCTTATAATATTGCTAGCACAATGTCCAGCTGGAGTAATAATTATCTACAACCAACTGTCACCAAACATGTTAGTGATTTCTAACTCCTCTCTATTATTCCTTTTTTACTACAGCAGGGCCAATTCACCAACCCTGAAACCCCAGGGTACGTTGGATTTGCCAACCTGCCTAATCAGGTTCACCGCAAGTCTGTAAAAAAGGGATTTGAGTTTACACTGATGGTGGTAGGTGAGTGTGTCATCGTTGTTTTAAGACCTTTTCTACTTGTGTACTTTTTTTTGGTGTAACAATTATTTGGTTTGTAAGATGATAAATAAATGTTACAAAGTAAATAAATGTTACACCAAAAAAACACTTTGTTATCACCAAGATACATCATCATTGTATCTTGGTGATAAAAACATATGTCGGTAATAAAAGTTTAAAGCCATTCAGCTGAAGTAAACTCGGAGGGATACATTTTTGTTTTCTTTTCATAATGGTCAACTCCTTTACGTCTGCTGCTCCATTTTTATATTTTGAGAGTAAGTGTCATTGTTTCCTGAGGTTTCTGTGTTTGCTCCTTTACACTAAGATGCAGCCCTGGATTTTTTTCTGTTTATGACTCTTGAACACTGGGATCTGTGGACAATTGGCATATCTCAGGAAGAATGTATGCGTTTTGTAAAAAAATGAAAGAGTTAGGATTTAGCTTTGATGTGAAAAAAGCCATTTTGGGCCATTTAAAGTGGCTGATGTCACATTACAGAGTAGTTGCTCAGCTGGTGTGTAGCAGCAGTGCAAACTGCTGGATGGGAGTGCTGTGACTGTGTGAACCTCTGTTTGTTGATAAGGGGGAGGGGAGAGCCCGTGAACACTGCTCATCCCTTTGCTTTAAAATAACCAGAGAGGAATGTGGCCTCAAGGGACTGATTCATACAGTGGACATTGCCTGCTGCTCCCGTCGCTGCAACAAAACTCATTTAATTTTTTCGACCTTCTGTGTGGCCCAGGTTCCTAAATAAATCAGTGGACGACAGGCATATCCAAAACTGAATGTATGCGTTTTAAACAACAACAGAGTAGTGGGGATAAGGCAGTAGTTTTATGAAATCCTTCTGATTAACTGCAAAACTGACACGAAGTTTAATGGATGTCTCATGAGTTTGTGTTTTTTTTGGCCATTTATATACTGAACATTCAGTTTAAATTTTCTACACCAAGTTTAAAAGGCAGCCATCATGATTTTGTTTGCTGAAATTATATGATATGGAGGCAGATGCTGTGGCAACCTCCTAAATGGAGAAGCCAAAGAAGAATGATCATGACCTTGAATTCACTGCAGATTTTCATCTGAAAGTGGAGTTATGTTAGTTTGTACAAATTGTGCAAACTGAGTTGCATTTTTCCTTCTTTCCTCTGCTGCTGCTGGCTGATTATGGACACACACTGCTTGCTCAGGTGGTGGGCTATTTAATATGCCACTTGATATGAGATTAATGGTGAAGTATTTCAGTGCGGTGTGCAATTGAGTGTGTCAAAGGCAGATTTTATCCTTCACCAGAACCTGTTTTTGTGCCTTTTTTTTACCCTGACCTCACCTTATGAATGTGTAACAACTGTTTTTTCACTTGTCATTTAAAGGTGAATCAGGACTTGGAAAATCTACCTTGATCAACAGCCTGTTTCTCACTGACCTTTACCCTGAAAGAGTCATCCCTGGAGCAGCAGGTAACACATACATACATACACAAAAGTTTGTGCATATATTCTTCTTAGAACACTCCTTTGGCTTCCTCTCATTTGGACAGCCCAAACAAAGCCTTATCCCTAACCATAACCAATAAATGCCTAATCTTAATCTAACCAATTGAAATCTTAGCCCAAATGTACAGTTCTTAAATGTACAGTGAGGTTCTCATTAGAACCAGGCTTTGGTCTCCAAAGGACTGTTAATGTCAAAAAGGTCCTTAACAAATACAAGTACACATACCTAAAAATACAAGTACACACACCTACCTCATTTTTAGCCTCCTTATTTCAAGCTGTTTCTGACTGTTGTCTGTACTTACATGTGCTGATAATATCAAAAATGCAAAATAACAAATTATAACAAATATGACTGTGCCTATTTATTTGTTTGTTTATCACATTGTGATCTATTTTGTCCTCTAATAGAAAAGATAGAAAGGACGGTTCAGATTGAGGCGTCGACAGTGGAAATTGAGGAGCGAGGAGTGAAGCTGCGTCTCACTGTGGTGGACACACCAGGATACGGAGATGCCATCAACAGCCAGGACTGGTATGAAATCTTTTTTTTTTTTCTTTTCTTTGTTATCATTCGGTGGTTTTCTGGTACAATATTCTAATAAAACCTTTTTTTTCACCCAGTTTCAGCACTATTATCAGGTACATCGATGACCAGTTTGAGCGCTACCTTCATGACGAGAGCGGCCTCAATCGTAGACACATTGTCGACAATAGAGTTCACTGTTGCTTCTATTTCATCTCCCCGCTTGGCCATGGGTGATTTATTTATTTATTTATCTTAATGTGACATAAAGGTATTTTGGTCATTGCTTTTCATTATTCCTGACTTGAGTGAATCTCTTGTCGTTTCATGTCTGACCAGCCTGAAACCTCTGGACGTTCAGTTCATGAAGGCTATTCACAATAAGGTTAACGTGGTTCCTGTCATTGCCAAGGCCGACACTCTGACCCTCAGAGAGAGGGAGAGGCTGAAGCGCAGGGTGAGAGCAACATACTTTTCGTTGTCAAGGGGCATTTCCACTTCCTGAGATGAACAGAAGCTGTCACATGCTCACACATACTGAATACTGCACACCACACTGTTGGTGCGACACCAGCGATTTGTAACTCGTCCACATCCCTGATAATAACCTGTGTTCTCTTGTTTGTGTAAGATTCTGGATGAGATTGATGAGCATGGTATTAAGATTTACCACCTTCCTGATGCTGAATCAGATGAGGATGAGGACTTCAAAGAGCAAACTAGGATCCTCAAGGTAAACTAAATTTCTTCTTCAGATCTGGTAGTATTGCGTGACGGAGCCCGTTTTCAGATGGAGGAAAATCACCAAAGGTTGCACACCGCATCTTAAATGAGCAGTGATTTATTGAATCATTATGTGGATGGTTGAACTTAAGACACATTCATTTGTCTTCCTCTCCAGGCTAGCATCCCGTTTGCAGTTGTAGGCTCCAACCAGCAGATTGAGGCCAAAGGGAAGAAGGTGAGGGGCCGCTTGTATCCCTGGGGAGTGGTGGAGGTGGAGAACCCAGAACACAACGACTTCCTCAAACTGCGGACCATGCTTATGTGAGTGGTAGAGCTTCTAAGATGCTCAAACATGTTTTTTTAATAGTCCAGTGTGTAAGAATTTGTGACATCTAACAGAAGGACTGCAGATTGTAGCAGACGACTCCTCACCTCTTGCTTCTCAAGTTCTTCAGAGAACTACAGTCACATTTGCATACCACAAAGGATGTTGATCTCCTTTTGTTTGCATATTACACTTCTGCTTCAAACATGAAATGCATGCTCTGGCTAGTTGGTCCATTCAATCTGTTATAGAAACGGCCATTATATGGCCATTATAGCTTTGTCTGAGGTTATGAAAACCAACGACTAATATTTTATTTAAGTTTAAGTTTATACATTTATACCAACATACTTGAGAAGTAGAATATTAATTTCTGTCAATAAAACATCCTTAATTTTACCCACTGGACCTTTAAATATTAAAGTTGAATGTTAATAACGTGCTGGCCTCTGAATGTACTGTATTACTGTGTTGTTGTTTTTTCAAATTCTGTGGAAGAAGAATGCTAGTGTGGTGAAATAGTTGCTAGTTGGCTAGGATTCATTTAGGCACACTAAGAAAAAGTTTACCTCTGCCAATAACTTTTATGTGAAGGTGTAGATGAGGAAGAAAATGATGTATCCATATTAATACTTTCCTCCAGCGTACGCAGTTTTGAAAACATTGTTGCAGAAATATTTAGTTATTTTCTTTCCCACCAATCCACAGAACTCACATGCAGGATCTACAGGAAGTGACCCAGGACCTGCACTACGAGAATTTCCGCTCGGACCGCCTCAAACGGGGTGGCAGGTTGTCCTCCCATGGTTATGTTCTGCCTCTGTCTCCTGTGTACGTACTTGTCTGTCAGCTTGCTTTTCTGCTCCTCCCCCACCTCAAACGGCAGAGAACAGAGAATAAATGGTATATATTTAGTACAGCAGAGTTAAAGATGCATAGAAGAGCCTTTACACACATCACATTAAAGATATGTGGATCTTCAGTCATTCATTCTCTCTTTGTGAGTCATACAGTATAGAAGTGGAATCAGTTCTGTAGATCAGTAGCTCTAACTAATCAGTTTGCATGTTAATTACACCAGTGAAGTCATGGTGTTTTGGTGGAACTGGAGTAAAAGCTCTGAGCTGTAGTGGGTAGTGTTGTTAGCAAAAAGGCATGTGTAGTTTTAGTATATGTAGAATTTGTAAACAGGATTATTGTGTGTCTTTTAAACATCATTTGGGTACTTCATCATTTATCTCTGTGTAGACCTCGAAAAAGATTCTTGTAGACTTTCCTCCTAAGCCAACTCAGGATAAAGGAGTTGTTTTACTGTCATCACATTACCTCGCCAACTGTTCATAATGGCTGGTTTTGATTTTTCAAGTTCAAGGAATGGACTGTTGGAGGTACAGTTAAATATTTTTTCATTTGGGGGAGGTAACACTGTTCCCCTGACTCTCGCACTCGCTGCTTCTCTCTCTGTAGTCACTTGTTGTAGATGCTCACTTTTCTCTAGAGAAATGTTTCTCATCATTTCTAAAGAAATGCTTCACTAACCCACTGACCCTTTTTCACGTTGTCAATGTGGCTTTTGTCATGTTTTCTTAATGTTTCTTCAAATTGCACACTATTCACTCTTAGGCTTGCACGCATACACGCAGCGCCTTGCTGACTCATTATGAGGCTTTATAAATCATTGCACAGTGTGATTTTTCCATTTATAACCTTTCACTGTACATTTAACTTGGTGTGGATGATTTCTTTGTTAATATGTTTGTATAGTCATTTTAGAATGGCAAGAATAACGTGAGAAGTAATAATACATTTGCCATCAATACAGAAAAGGGCCGGAGCCGGAGGAAATGGACAAGGATATAATCCTGCAGGAGAAGGAGGCTGAGGTGAGAGTTCTCCCACTTCACTACCATTGAAATTTAGTTTTGCATTCCCCTTGATTGTCCCGGTTTCCTAAAGGAATTTAGAATATCAAGTAGCTTGTGGTTGTGAAGGGGCTATAATTCCAGTGTGCTTTAGTGTGCTAAAAGACGGATTTTACCATTTGATCAGAACCAGCAGCCTGGCTGTTTCCACCCCAATTTCAGTCTTTATGACCCCTTTAAGAAATGATATCAACAACTGTCCTGAGTGATTTAATCATAAGCGAACAGCCCTAAGTAAAAGTTGCTTGTTAAACCCGCATGAACATAAGTTTTGCCAATACGCAAGGTTTGTATATGTTCTAAACGTTGTATAAGTAAGTAAAGTTGATTTTTCTAATGCCAACTTCTGGTTTTGAATTTATCTGCTTCAGTACCTTGTACATGATAGTGATTTCCACAGTGTGGGTGTGGACATTTTTGATGTGAGCAGTGCTGTAGTGAAATTTGCAGGCTATTTATTGTAAAGCAATTAAATTAAGTGGTGGTGCCAGGAGCTCGCACACCACAGTCTAAGCAACAAACCTCCAGGAAGCGGCATGTGACTCATACTTGATCACACGCTGTCCACATGTGATCAGATCTCTCAGGATGGATGTTGATACTAGGTCTGAACAAGGCCTGTGTGAGGCTAAGCTCACTGACTGCTTGCCATAGTCTAATAACTGTTTCTGGTTTGTTTGTGTTTCCCTTAATACAAGTAATAAGTGGTAAATAATTCATGGTCACAGCTGGTTTCTGTCCAAGCAGTCTATGCAGGAATAGTCTTTTCTCATCAAATATTTATAACAAGCAGATGGATATTAATGATGATGCATTTAGTCAGACTGACGGATCAGATAAAGGAAAAAAACTCTTCATAAATGAAGTGGGAGTGGATTAAATGAAAGTGCCTCGCTTGTTAAGTGCAGTTGTTGTTCCTCTGTCATAATTGCACAGTTGAGGCGAATGCAGGAGATGATCGCCAGGATGCAGGCCCAGATGCAGAAGCAGGATGGAGAGTGAGACACCCCCCATGCGTGAAAAGTCTGTGGTAGGAGTAAGACTCAAATACAGACACGCTGCATATTTCACATAACACTGGGCAATTCCATTTTCTATGTTAACACATAATTGTGTTACTTTTCCACTGTAGGCTTTCAAGCTGCTGTTCAACTTTGAACCAGAGAGAATCGACTTATACTTCTTGCCACTATCCTTATTCAGCTCCACGTGGGATCTGGAGACTTTTTTTTTTTTATACGTACAATAAAAGTATATTCAGACAGTGTTATGTTTATATATTTACACACATTTTTTTTTCTGTTACACATTTGCCAGTTACTCACATTAAGTCATTTTACACACACTGTTGAGAAAACCAAAGTGTGCTGGTGCTTCTACATATAAACATCTCAGCTGTCCATCTGCTCCGAGTATGGGCTTTACCAGGAGAATCCATTATGATGAAAACATAGAAGCAGCTTTTTTGTGCCAGTTTCGTTTCTGTCAAATTAAAATATGATTTCAGATTCCCACACATGCTTCCCATCATATAGAGTTCATCCTGCTCACTGTTCCTCATGTTATCTCACTCGTATGCATGCATCCTTCTCAGCTTTACTCCAGTATTGTACCCAGTAGTGCAGCGACAACTGCATTGAAGCTCCTTTTGAGTTTTATATGAATTAAAGAAAACTGTGACCCAATCTTACTGAAGACCTGACAAATGAAGGACAGACAAATGAGGTGCTGCTTTCTTTTTTGTTCTTACTGTGACGCCTGTTCAGTGCATTTTTTTTCCCCATTGGATGTATTTGCGTCATATCTCCTCATTATTGTAAAGTGAAGCCATGTACCAGGAAGCAATGAGATTTAAGAAGGTGTCAACGTTTGTGTCCCAACTGCTGAGCTATTTTGTGGTTTCCATTACCACAGAGGTCAAAGGTGACCCAATGAGGTCAATGTAGCCAATGTTTCCCTCACCAGCGAAGACGTTCAAGAGTTCTTGACATTCCTCTTTGTGTGGTTTTTATCCAATTTTAAATAACCAAATATTGTTCTTGATACATATATTGTAATAAAGGTTTTATTAAGCGCAATGGGTTCTGTTTTTCAATCTTATTATTTCTGAGTTAAGTTTCAATAGCCTCGAATCGTCCTCCACATAACCAGTTATAAGCTAATCCGTGTCTTTTCAAGAATCATTGATCCTGTAATAAATATTTTTCTGGTTACACCCTGCCCTTGATAATGTTAGAGAACACACAGGTGGCAGCTGGTGTTTTTTTTCTCCATGTGAGAAGGTTAAATGCCTCTAATAAACAAAACCGTCAAGGACCTGCACTGACGTTTCCAATTACAGCTTAGTGTAATGAGAGGTTAAGAAACAGAGTTTTCATTCTTTTAGAAATGTATTGATACACGATCACTAACTTACATAAGAGAGTGACATCATTACTGAAGCATCTACTCCACTATGGCTCTGTAGCACAGCAGCCATTTTGACAGATCACAGTGGCGAAATCACAAGGATAAATCATTGAATTAATGATGGCTATGTTCCATTTAGCCTCCCCAGTTTCAGGGAACATGCTGGTTAACTGACTTACTTGAACTTAACAGAGCCATCCATAAGGTGATCATTAACAGCTGTGCTTCTCCTGCTTTAACATGTCAAAATGGCTGCTTGTCCATTGACAAAGACAGTTTGCAGTACAGCACGCATACAATAGTAAATTATTATAAACAGACAAACATATCTCAACAGACAACTTGTCTACATGTGAGTATCAGGCACACAGAAGGAACTGAGCTACACACAATCTGCAAATAGCACTTAACAAACAAGACCCAGACAAAGATGGGACATTTTCCATAAACTTTATTATAGGTTTTTTCTTCTTCTCAATCTACCACGTATACACAACGCTCTAAATGTCATGGCTTTTTTTGTCTTAAATATTCTCCGCTCTTAAAAGAAAAACTGTAAAAATATTTAATTATAACTAATTAAAAGATCTCTTCTGGGACATGACTAGGAAGGGTGCCAAGGTGGAGAGTGGAGGGGAATGTGGGTTCTCCTGTGGTCTTTATCCGAGATGATGGGTGGGGATCTGGGAGGCAGGGTTAACTTACATCCAGCTGGGGTTTCACCGTGAAGACGGGGTGGTATTACCATTTAATGAAAACCTGACAGAATGACATGCGGCCACAGGTTAGAACCAAACAAATGCACATTGGTGAACATCTAAAGCCTGAACACCTGTAAGTCACCTGCAAACTCTCTCCATCATGTGTGTGACAAGGCGGTCAGAAATGCCAGGACACGACTCCTCAGCAAGGTTGAAGGCGTTCTCCAACTCTTCGATAGCTCCTACGCCCCCACCACTTGCCCGCCGCTTCTCCTTCAACTGTTGATAGAAATAAATGGAATACAACAGATCTTTACAAAATAAATGGAAATGTTAGTTGCATTACAGTAAGCAGAGGTTAGCAGGCCTTGCTGCTTCTATAAACCCTGTTCAGAGCTAATATTAATATCAATACTGAATGATCTGGTAGAGTACAGGTCAAATCTCATAAAAACTATTTGGAGGTGGTTCGGAAACAGGTGACCACATGAGAATCACAATTCTAGAGGATGCAATTCATCTAATAATTATTTCAGCTAATCCTCACAAACGTCACAGAAAATGTATCCAGGGTACATTTTAATGCCAGGTGCAAACAGCTGTACTTGATGTACCACTTGTGACTGGATGTCTTGTTAATACCAGGCCTACTGTTTTCTGTCCCTTTCTTACTTATGTTTACTGCACAACTTCAAAACAACATCAGATTACCTGGAAATGTATTAAATATGTTTGTAAAAACAACAATGAAGCAAGAAGGCAGGGGCCATACTTACATACCTACTTACAGCCTTACATAAACTTCAATCATTGGCTCAAGGAGGAAAGAGAGTCAATTTGGACTCGGTAAAATTAAATTAAGCAACAAACTCCACCCGTGAGACATATAATGAAATGAGCATCCGTCTCACTACGTTTGATAAGATCAGCTTCCAAGACTGTGTTCACATGTACCAAAAAAATGCAGTGCAGATAGAATCACTGTTGCAGCTCAGACTTGCATTGTTAATCAGTTAATGTAGCAAAAGGAAATCTGATGAGCTGATAACTTAAAGGTCTAACATGTTCACCCTTTATCTAAAATCACCAGGTGTACAATGAAAGACGTCAAACTTCTATTATCCTCACTACACCTACCTCTCTGAAAATGGGCGTTACCAAAGCGGACAAGCATTGTGACTTGGGTTGTCTTTTCACAGAGTCTCCCATCTGCAGAAAAGAAAAACAGAACATAAAAGGAAAGCAACAAAAGATGTGACTCTGTGTGCCTGTGTGTGCTGCATGATTCTTACCTCTGAATCTGTGTGTGTGTAACCTTTCTGTAACTTATTCATAGAGCTGGGTCTGACTGTGGGGAAGGTCCACATAGGACATGTGTCAACATCACCATCAGCGTCCCTAGAAGAAATGGGGTTGAGAGATTAATGATCATCATCAGCGGTCAAGCATATTGGGTCAGTTTAGCTTTGATAAGATCCATGGCAGAAACTTTTGCAGCATAATGTTAGTCAGCGTAACTAGAATTTCTTGATACTTACATATCCGAGTCATCAGAGCTGGATTCCTCCCCATGTCCCTCTGACTTCCAGCGTCGGTAGCGGTCAATTAGCTCTGTCAGATAGGCTGTCTTCTTGGTGTAACGTGTGATGAACTTGTGCTTCAGAAGCTCTTTGGCTGTCGGCCTCTGTGCACACAAGGAATGATAAAGAGTAAAACAGAAGCAGCATAAAACAGTACCACACTGTGAAATTCAGTCGGTCGGCTGGGACATTTCCTGGAGTTTGCCGTTCACATATAAGGAGCACAGAGGGAGATTGTCTGAGTGAGTTGCTTTCACAACAGCAAGAGAATCTCTGGAGAATCCTGGTGAGGTGTGGGTCCTGGCTGGCGTGTACAGGAAGCATGACACTGGCTGTGGATTCTCAGAGTTTCTCCTGCTGTGTTCTCACAGAGAAAATGTTTAGCGTGAGACATATGCATTCTCACATACAGCTCCTCCAGAGAGTCTCCAAACGTCAATGCATGTCTGAAAGCAGCTTTAAGTATTAACAACAGGCTGTGAGCCAGGAAGAAGAATCAACTGGATCAATTGTCTCACAACATCATGTCTTCATTTCAAGTCTACCATTTTACAGAAAGTTACTGGGGCGCTAACCCTAACCTATTTCAGTGGCTGCTGGTGTTTTACTTACAAAGCGAGGGTCTTTATTTAGACAAGCCTCCACAAACTCTTTGAAAGGTTTGCTGTAAGGTCCCTCCAGGGTAGGGGGAGTATTTTTGGGGATAAGGAAGAGAACCCTCATGGGGTGTAGGTCCGAGTTGGGAGGTTCTCCTTTAGCCAACTCAATGGCAGTGATGCCCAAAGACCAGATATCAGCCTATGTGGGAGAGAGAAATGTGGAAGTAAAGAGGGACAGGTTGAAAAATAAATCAGTTATTAAATATACAGCAATGTCTTGGTTTGAATCACAAGGATCTGATGTATAACACGTTATATCCTTTGACAAGCACCATCAACAGAACTACTGTATATCCATTCATGATTTTAGGGTTTTATCAAAGTGCAAGTGAAGCATCTCTTCCCCTAAAGCAGTTACACCTGTTGTCCCTCATCTACTCTGTAGAATCTGAACTCACCTTGAAGTCGTAAGCTGACTGTTTGATAACCTCTGGAGCCATCCAGAAAGGTGTGCCCACAAATGTGTTCCTTTTAATCTGGGTGTCTGTCAACTGTCCTGCCACTCCAAAATCAGCCAGCTTCACGTCACCCTGCTCTGACAAAAGCACATTGGCAGCTAGGAGAGAGAATGTCAGAGAGAGAAAAAAAAGTCAGAAAGCATACTGTTTCTGTTTCACAACACATGTAAACACAAAGCATCAACTAACGTCCACCCTCATGAATGAGAAAGTCCCATTTTTAGACGAGCAAAGATCCAATACTATTATCAAAATGAAATGTATCCACGGGTACCAGATGGATGAACAGATAGACATATAACTTAATAATTATATTATACATTTAGTGCATTTGTGTATCTATTCTTGCTGGTACACAGCAATGACTTTCGTTAAGATCCACTGGTCATGACAAGATCACACACATTCACACACCCACAACCCCGACTCCAACCTTATCCATCACAACTAAATTCTGAACCTCAACTCAAACTAAATTCTACCCCTAACCCTAAAACTTAAAAACTTAACCCTCTAACCCGTGCTTTGAAAGAGCTGAAAAAATCCTAAAAAATGGTTTTGAGATAAAAAAACATTGTCCATAAAAATCACTGACAGATGAGCACACAAACGAAAATACATCTTCCATACATTTTTAGATTTCAAGTTCACAGATGGTGTTGTTTTTTTTAACAGCTTGTTAGCATATTTCAATGTGTGGATTAAATTCAGTCCAGCATCTGGTTGTGGATGTTGTTACTCAGCAGCTTTGATTATTACTCAGTGCTCAGTCGTCAGTGTCTGCTCTTGCAGCACTTATTGTATCCCAGCATTTAGAAAGTAATGCAGGGTCCCAAAACTCAAAGACTACACTGTGACATTAAATTAATTGATACTGAAAGAAGGGAAATAGCGACTGGGTCTATTTCTAGGAAAAGTTTGCTTTGTGTGTCTGCTGTGTTTCCTGTGCATGAAGACAGTTCCTTTTACCTTTAATATCTCGGTGAATCTTCCTTTCTGAGTGCAGATACTCCAGCCCCTTTAATATTTCCCTCAGTATAGTAGCAATGTACGTTTCTTCAAGAGGCCCTGGACGAAGCTAGAGTGGTGAAAAACAAAACAGAGAATGTCACACTCAGGTCAAGTATACAGAAAGTTACTTCATAACAGTTGTATAAAGCTTTGTGAGTAGAATAAAATTAGAAACCATACCAGATCTAGTGCAGATCCACCACCTAAATACTCCATGATAATCCACAACTTGGTCCCCTGATAGGGAGAAAAAGCAAAATATTTAAATCCCCAGATTTACCAGGCTGTATGGCACAGTGTGTTGATATAAACCTCTTCATCTTTTAGTGTATTAACCTGTGTGTGTCGTTCCAGTAGTTGTGTTATCTTACCTTCAGGTAAGATCCATAATACTTGGTAACAAAAGGACTGTCACATTGGCTCAGTACAGTGATCTCCTGCTGAATGTCTTCTATCTCATCTTCTGCCTCCTCCAGATCTATAATTTTAATTGCCACAACTTCCTTTGTTCGGTTGTTGATGCCTTTGTAGACCTCCCCAAAGGAGCCCTTCCCAATCCTCTCCTGCTTGGTGAAGTACTCCTCAGGGTCCAACCTGGTATTCTGGTCCAGTGACACCAAAGAATGGACTGAATTATTGAGTGCATTTCATGATGACAGTTCTATTAGTATTAGATACAAGTTTGCCAGAAACAGTTTGTCAAAGTTAACTTGGACCTGTTAGTAGGAGTTGCATCTATATGATGCTGGCTTATAATGTTTTTGTTATGTTTGTCTGTCTGTGAGCAGCACAAAAGGGTTGTGGCCCATTAAAGAAAAATGTCTATATTTTAGTAATGATCTGGATTCAGATTCAGATAAAAAAAAAAGAAAAAGTCAACATTGCAAGACTCCGAGTGCCTACTCTGGTGTTATAATGATTTCCTGCCCTTTTTTACAAAATGATTATTTATTTAATTAAATTATTATTTTAGTTATTTTTCATGTACTGCTGAAACAAAAGGATGATGGATTAATTGCCAATGCCCATTTATTTCAGCCGTAGCCCATATTATGATCACCCAAACTCTAGCCTGAAAGTGCCAAGATGTAATTCAAGAGGCATGACACTTGAAAGTGAGTGGTTTACTGTCTCTATAACAGCAACAAATGAATGGTGATCTGACTGAGAAGGAGACATTTGAAGAAGTCAATGAACATAGAATGTTTTAGCATCTACACCATCATTCTACAACAACAGACTTCTTCAGTATAACATGCAGTTCCTGATGGGCTTGTGTCATTGCTTTGACAGTCTTGATAGTGACAATGGAAAACAGATAAAAAGCAGAGGATATCGTGTAGGTGTTTCAATTCAAGGCTCAAACTCGCACCCACCTATTCATGGAAAACCTGACAGTTATGGGGGTTCGCCTGCTCTTGGACAAGAAGAAGGGAGGTGACAGTTGTAAAAAAGAGGATTTATCTACCTGGTTTTGCATGTCTCGAAGGTGTGCCATCCCTTCAGCGGGTTGGACGGGACAGGGACAGCCACAGGCTCCCTTTCCTGAAGTTATCAAACGCTCCTTTTGGGGTTTCTTCCCTCCTCTCGTTGCTGTCTACGGGGCTAGCTAGGTGGCTAGTCACCCAGATAAACACCCAGTCTGTCGGCTTTAACGGGGCTGTCACTCCGCGCAATGTTTTCGGCCTCAAGTCCCACGGAGGAGCGAGCAGCCCGGCGACACGGCGAGCTACTGACCGAGAGACTCCATGTGTGTCCGAGGTGATGAGCACGAAGAAAAAACGGCTCCTTCCGCGTATTAATATTTAATTCATTTCAAGAAAATGCTTCGCCCGTTGTTCATTTGAAGCTTGAGGAGGACAAAATAATGGGCCAGAGCTGTGACGCATGCGCAGTGTTTACGCAGGAATTGTGGGAGTTGTATTGCTCGTTACAGCCCCCTCCAAAACGTAGTTTCTGTGCTTCTGTGGTTGCGTTTACATTACTTTCCACATTGTTCTCATTCTGTCTGTGCAGGAGACCTCAAATGGATATTCTGCCTTTCCTACACTGCATCTATTTTAGTTCGATGTTTTCGTGAATCATTTATTTTGCAGAATGGATGTATGGATAATTAGATAGACAGATAGATTGAATGTAGTGAGGATGTAACTGTGATACACCCAATATATGTGGATAATAATAACATTTAAAAAAAAGAAGGAGAAGAAGAAATCTCTGGAAAACAAACGTGAAAATTATGATTTTGACTAATTGAGCGTATCAATTGTGTACGCTCGTTTTCATCCCCTGATCGTCCCTGCTGAATTGTTTATCTGGGACTAATGGTGTAGTAATAAGCTCCGCCTCTGTGGACACGCTGGGGGTGGATGTTAACACACACACACACACACACTACCTGACGGACTGACTGCTGCTGGAGTGGAGGCGGTGTGTTTGGTGTTGCTCGTGCTGATTGCTGATCTCTGTCGTCGTTATATTACAGAAAAACGACGCTTATTTGACTCATGACATTTTAGAACGGCAACGGTAAGTAGCCTTAGAGACTAGAGCAAGCTAAAGGCCGAATGTTGTTGTGACTTTATGTGGTTAGCTAGTGCGTATGCACGGACAGCGTAACTAGCTTGATACGGTACAACACCTGCTAATGAAAGCGGCTGATACTGATCACATCATCGTGTTCTGCTGACATTCAGTTCATATTAGCTTACTCTCATCATATACATGGCGTCTTGTGTTCTGTGGACCTCATTATGCAGTGACATTGAGGCCACGTGACAGTAACTGCACACACCTTATGATGTAATTGAATGCAATGCAGTATGTAATGTTAATAATAATATAATATCTATTTGCTTTAACTGCGTCCACCATCTTGTTATCAGGAAGGATTACTCGGTAGCTCATGTCATTTCACATGAGCCAGAGAGATAGTGTTTTGGTAGGTACCACTTGCCTCTGTCATCAGTGTGTAGTACACACTCGATACCAGTTTTTCATGTGAATACCAATACCCTTGTCACAAACCTAAGTATCCACCTATACTGATGATATCCTTTTACAATATTTTACACTGTTGAACACCTAAGCTGTCAACAACAATATTATGCTTGTGCATTTAAACATAATGCATACAGCCCTCACTCACGCCCTGATCACATGACAGTGGTGGCCTCATCTCTCTACATCAGGGGTCAGACTCAAATGACCTGGCTGTCTAGTTTGGTCAGTAGGGGGCCGGCCATGTAAAAAAGTCTTTTCTCAAACTTTTTGAGAAAAATTCACAGAATTTGTTATTTGATATGGAATTATACGTATGTATGTGTATTTGTGTGTGTATATATGTGTATATATATATGTATATGTATATATATATATATATATATATATATATATATATATATATATATATATGTGTATTATATTTTATATTTATTTATGTCAATAAGAAAATGCATACTATTGCATACTTTTATGACTTGATATGAAGTGCCGGGCTGCATGTGGCCTGGCAGCAAGTTTAAGCCCTTCACAAGTCGAAGTTCCCAATCACATTTTGAAGTCCGTAATCACAGTTCAAAGTAATTGGGGTCTGAGTTAGATGAAAGGTATCAAAGGGCTTGAAGACTGTGGTCAAACCTCATCTGTCTTTACTCTGACAGTGATGGTAATGGGTACACTCGTGTGCATATATGATTTTGCACAGTTGGCCATACAATCTGTAAATGAAGACACTTCCTCTGTTCATATACCCTCAGTTTGGGTAAGGAACTCCTCCCAAAAACACTAACAGTAAAAAACAGGAGGCATGAAACACATTATGTATACAACCACCATAGTAATGATAGCATCTGATTATGTATATCACAGATAAATAACTAGAGGTTGGTATTTGGGCCACATGGTAGTAGGGGTGACCTGATGTAGCTTGTGTGCAGCCATGATTCATGGCACTATGTGGAGCGAGAGCACAGAGACTCCAGGAAGGAGTTGAGTCAGTGATGTTTACTCATGGGACATGAATCCAGTTTTTAATTTGGATAAAAGCGTCTGTTAAATGACATGTAATGAACACTTTGACCATTGTTAACAACCTGAAGCTTTCCAGTGACTGCTGTTGGAGCACAATGAAGTTACAGTGACACTTTGAAGTTTCACAAATTTCTTTGGTTTCACCACAAACCTTGAGAACTGAAGAAGCCTCTTGGATGTGGCTTCAAGTCCAGTTGCTTCTGACTTGATGTGTTTTGGATAGAATAATCTAGTTGGATTAGGATCTACACTAACATCTTTAGATATGTCATTTCTTTAGTCAATGCTTCTCTTTGGTAGGTCTACAGGCTGGATGAGTGGGCCAACCTTCACCTCCCCCACCCCAGAGGTGGCTGAGATGAACCGCATCCATTATGAGCTGGAGTACACTGAAGGCATCAGCCAGCGGATGCGCATCCCAGAGACTCTCAAGGTGGCTCCAGAGAGCCAACCAGGGTCCCTGCCTCTTCAGGAGCATCTCCTCATTCACACAACTCTCATGCAGGTTCCTGACAGGATTGTGGTTGCTGGTAAGAATGGCACACAGGGCTTCAGTAATAGGTTAGATAGCACAAATACATTTAGGTTTTTTAGGTGTTTTGTTAAGTTGTGTGCCAGATAAGGTCCATAAATGTCTCAGGCTCCATTAATACATTTTCATATTATAATAAAACAATCTCCACAAAGACATGCTATTTAGTTCCACATCAGAACATTAAATCAGAACATTAACTGTTGTCCTTTTGAAAATTCCATGTTATAGGACCACAGCAAGCCATTGTGTGTGTTCCACAGTCTTGTTCTATATATTTAACAAGAATATAAAATCTATGTTAATTCTACAAGCCCAAGTTTGATTTCACTTTTGTGACCTCCTGCTCTCTCTTCTACTTGATCCGCAGGTGATGCTGGGGACCCTGGTTGTGGTCGTCCAAGAGACCTAGACCTAATTCAGTCTGTCCCCCCACTGGACCTCTTGAACATGAAGGCCCCACCGCGAATCCTTACCCTGACAGAACAGCCACTGGATTCTCTTGAGACTGACCAAACTGCCACCTCACAGAGTAATCGCAGCCAGGCGGTAAGGGCAAAATCAAAGTTTCTGTGCAATACTCCTTCTAGTTCTCATGAATAAAGTGTGATTCAAGTGTATAAATATAATTCAATTTCCTTAATTCTTAGAACCCAACATTAAATTGTGTTGCTTACAAGATTCCTTGTAGTAGTGAATTCCGTTTGAATGTATGTCTATGTGTTGCCAATGTGACCTATTCTGCCATGTATGGGAATGAAAAAGAACACATCTGATGTTCTTCTGATGCAAGTCTTTCTAATATTTGTATCAATAATAGGGCCTTTTTCACACTCGCTCTCGAAGAGAACGGAGTGCAAGTGAGAATACACCGAGCCGCTATAGCAGTCAGATCAACAGAGGTGATATAAGGTAAATACACCTCAACATTTGAGAGACTGTTGGCTGTACTATGAAGCATATTTAACAGAGCTACGCTTTCTTTGTGTGAGCTGGCTCGACAAAATCTAAAACCTCAGTCAGAGTTAACAGGTATCACCACGGTGGTTATCTACTTATTTTTTCAACCCTGGTTTTCTTCTTCAGGCTCAGTGCTGGTTCACATAAAAGAAGCATTTGATCCACCTTCATGCTTTCTTTAGATCTTAATTTACCACACTAAGCTACCAATCTCGTATTATAGTACAGCCCTCAGAAGCTTTTCCATTCAGGATTGTTTGTCAGTGTTTTATTCCATTCAGTTTTTAGCTTTAAAAAAACCCTCTCTTTACTGTTTCTCCCCACTCAACTCTCTGTCAGTATATCCCCATCCCCTTCTGCACCCCCTGTCCGCTTATGTCCCCCCCTCTGTTCCCCTGTGGATGCAAACGTCAACCTGTTCACAGCTGCTGGCTTCCTGACTTATGTCCAGTCAACAACGCGCAGAGCATATCAGCAAGTCCTTGATGTCCTGGATGACAGCCACCGCAGGTATTTTTTCTTTGTCCCTGTAATTTGCTGAGGTCACTTAATTCATAATGTTATTTAGAAAAGACAAACAAACAAAACTGCTGGTCCTTGTGGTGTTTTTCTTTGAAATGAATACAGTCTTTTCTTAGTCTAAACTTTTTCATAAATGTAGTTATTATTCTGACTACATGGACAATTCCAAGTAAAAGAAAAGCTTTATATATTATATATATATTGTAGTGGCCATTTGTACCACAGTCCAAGTTCCTACGGCCACTTATTTTGCAGCGGTTCTGTTTCTTACTCGTGTCCGATTATTTATTTTTGAGAAACCCAATGTTACTCACAAGTATTCCACAGGAGGCAGGTAAACGTTTACGTCGATTTATTTGAAGACAAAAACCAAGAAAACAAAGGTCTGGTCCAGTACCAGAATATTGCAGTCCAAATTACGACCCTTGCTTGCTTCCTTATTCAGTTTTATATGCACAAACGCACGGTCAAAAACTTATATACATCCACACGTGCAAAATCCTCCATATCCTCACATTACTGACCAAACTGCCCTAAAGCTCCCTTAACTGTCATAAAGCTCAAAATAACATGCTTTTATCCAACACAAATCAGTTTCAAACCAACCACAAACTTGAATATATATTAACAATGTATTACATATACTACACTACATATACTAAACTTAACGCTACAAAATTACTTTGAGTGGCTCTCACATATATTATTTAATAATATGTAATGTATTCTGTCCAATGTGCCTTTTGTTGGGCAGATACTGGTATTGATATTGATTCATTTGTTTCTGATTTGTTCTCCAAAAAACTTAATGTTTAGCGGCCTTTTGTAGGTTTGAAGGAATTTAGTGTTATTATGAATGTAAATTGAGATTTGTTTATCTCTGTAGGACAAACCTGGACTTGGCTATGGATTTAAACCCTGATGAGTCTGGCCTGGTGGATGCCTCCTCACTAAGGCGACAGGTAACATGTTTGTGTACAGATTTTTAATTTTTTCCACTGATGTGTCAAGCACTAAAGCTGCTGTGAGGAAAATGTGTTGTTGATAATATTTTATTTTCTTAGTTGAATGTGTTATTTTATTGAGGCTGCAGCAACTTCACAGCTTTTGCTTTCTTTGTTAAGATAGACCCCTGAATGAAACACTTCTGGCTTCTTCTATGCATTTTTCGATACTGTATCTGCCTTATAATCAGCTGTAAACTCATACATAACAGTCTTTATGTATGTATATTATTTTTAGAATAGACTGGATTTTTCAGATTTGTTAACTTTGATACTGTCACTATAGTTCTACCTGTGACATTGTCCTGCATTTTTAAAAAATATGCACAGCATTATCACCTGTACAATCGTGAGAAAACATCTTTATGTGGTCATTGTGTTCATTCAGATTGTGAAACTGAACCGACGCCTGCAGTTGCTGGAAGAAGAAAACAAAGAGCGTTCCAAGCGAGATGTGGTCCTTTATTCAGCTACTGTGGCATTCTGGCTTATTAACACCTGGATGTGGTTGCGCCGCTGAGGTGGGAAGACGGAAATGACCCTCCCTAAATCACTGGAAGGCGTTACAATCAAAATCAAATGGTAACCATGTGAAATCACAACATTGGCAAACCTGTATCCCTATGTTTTGTTGCAAACTCTATAGAGAGATTTGACTCAAGCTGAACAGACTACATAATGTTTACAATATCTACATATCTACATCTACTTCAAAAGTTCACAATGACAGTTTGTAACTTTAGGCCTAGTCATAATGTTTTGCCACATCACATGTAGCAGACTTGACATTAAAAAATTGCATGTATGACCCTTTTCAAACCTGTTACTAACATCCACTCTGAGTGATCCGATCACAAGTAGACTATTTAAGTACAGGTGTAAATGGACCCAGGATGCACATCCACCTACTCTGCTGATGCCCTCAGATCCACTACAGTTCCATAATGAACTTGAAATATTTGTTCTTCTTATCATCGAAACGTTGAATTATTTGTAGCCAATGTACTATATTAACACTGATATATTAACCCCATTGGTTTGGGAAGTGAACTGGTGAACTAAGAGCTGTCCACATATCTCAGGACTGTTGCTAATATCAGGTCTGAACTGGGCCTTTGTATCTCACCTATGTATAAATTGGTAAACTATTAATTAGTAAGACTAAGCACAATGACATAACTACTGATGCCAAAATGTTAATTTGATCTTGTAAGCACAGTCTCTCTATGTCAGAAATAATAAAACTCGCTGTAACTTCAACTAGATGCAATGCCAAACCCGTTGGTTGAACTTTTAGACAGAAGCTTTTTTCTCCATTTCCAATATTGCCCTGATTTACACTTGAGTTGAGGAGAAACTAAATATTCAACAGATCATTTGGAGGCTTTTTAACATTGTAAATAAAGAAACTGCAACTACTGATATATTATGGATTCATTTGTGCAAAGAGCCAATAAAATGCTAATAATTGCACTTTAAATATTTGATAAATCCTTTATATGGTGACAACAGATGTCACGAGCAGTGGTTACCATTGTTTGTCTTTGTGAGGGTGAACAAAGTTTAGTTAGTGAGACTTTTTACACCATTTCAGAGCTGGAATGATAGTTACAGGACCAAATCTCAGACCTGACATGCCTTGATCAAAGTGTCATAGTAAGATGAATAAATCTAGAGATGCCATAATGTTAACCCTGATTATCCCTCAAATTCTTTATTACCCAAAACATCAGTGTACAATGTAGCAATTGAATTGGCTATCGTTGAAATGTTGTGGTCCTAAATATTATTTTAACTTACCTCTGTGGCATTCACATACCTTGTGATATGAGCTTGATGGAGTGGCAAAAAAACTTTCCTGTGAATTATTTATGCTCTTTACACAGTTTGAGTTTGTTTTTCCAGATAATTTCCACTGGGGATCATCTACCACATGTGGTTTTATCGCCATACAGTGCAATGTACATTGTAGAGCTGCTGTGTGTATGATCGTATATAGATCAATATGTCGATGCTACATTGATGTCTTTATTTTGGGATACTAGTTTTTTTAATTTATTATTATTTATAAAAAAAAAACTACAAATTAACTGGCAAAATGTTACAATGGTGTTTTTTTTTGTTAAGCATTGTATGTATAACTTACATTTTAAGTAATATATTTTACTTTGTGATAAAAGAAGACATTCATTGTAAATATTTTCGCAGTAATAAATTATGGATGTTGACATCTCGTCTCTGTCTTAATACTGACCCCTACTGCTCTGTTATTGGATGTGCAACACAGGAAGTCGCTTGTGTGCTTTTTGTTAAATGCCTGTCGGTGCAGTTAAAGCGCTGGTGAAGAAGAAGAAGAAGACGGAACCAGAAATCATTCACAAATAGCAACGGGTTTAATCAAAACAAACGCTCTGTGTTTTTAATCGTCGTCCTCCTTTAGACATTATCCAAAGAGAACGCGGGTGTGTCGGGACAATGGGGATCACGAAACTGGCAGATCTGATCCGCTTCAATGCTCCTGATGCCATTTGTCACAAAGACATCAGTGACTACACAGGTAAACAGGTCCGCTGTCTCTCGCTCTCTTTACATTAGCATACCTTTTTATTATTTATCGTGCTTCCTGCTAATGTTAGCACTTGATAGCCTTAAATGCAAACTGGTTATAGCCTTGGTAGCTTGACGTAAATTAGTCACACACCGAAAGTTTTTTGGTTTTTTAAGTGACGCCACAGTAACTTTTACTGCACTTGTGTTAACCATTTAAAGGGATATTATTTTCCTAGATAGATTTATTTAGGGCATACACAGAAAGAGACGTAATACATGTATTACGTATACTTATGATTAAAAACAATCATTCAAACTCAATCAGCCTTTATGACAGCTGAAAACAACAAACATTTCAGCACACGATCGAGCAGTTTGAAGTGTTTTTGTCAGTCTTATAAGGCTTGTTCCACACTGACGAGTGTACAGGGGTCAGTTAGATTGAATAGAATAGAATAGAATAGATGGGGGACACAGTCTGTCCATCAGTCTCACAGCCTGATACTCCTGTACCTCTATCCAGGTAACAGGAGAGAAAAGATGAGATTAGAGGCTTGGCATGGGTCCTTAATGATGGACTTAACAAGTTATTATAGTTACTCAAGATGTTGCTGACATGTTAATGCATTGGTAGTAATAATAATAAAATATACATTTTTTTTTGCCAATTATTTGATATAGCTGTTTGAATAAACATCTGCTGCACAGGCAGCCTGTACTGCTGTTAAACACATTGGTAAAAGATAACAAATCAATTTGCTGCCAGATTAAACAAAAAAAGTGAATGGATGTCATAGACAAGTTATTTATGTCTATGGGAAATTGTGATTGTGTTGTATTGTTATGATGCTGGTGTTTATGCTCCACAGGAAAAGTGATTGCTCTGGATACGTCTATTGTTGTTAACCAGTTCCGTGCAGCAACACCCACTTTAAGGTAAGGGAGCTCTTTCTCCTTTGGTTGCACACTGCGGTTCTGTCGTATCAAACTACTTTGGTGCCAAAATATAAACACAATTAAAAAAAACCAGCAGATTTCTTATGAAGTATAGGGATTTCTGGTCTTTGGTCACTTATCTTTGGTCTCCTCCCTCCAGCCCCCTGACAGGTCTCTTCTTCCGCACACTCACCCTCCTGGAGCATGACATAAAACCAGTCTTTGTGTTTGATGGAAAGCCTCCAGAGGAGAAGTCTGCTGTTGTAAGTGAAGCTTGATATCCCCACAGTGACAGTTGGCCATCTTTCTCCTGTTGGGGTGATTCATTCATCATCTATTACTTTATCCTCCATATGAGATTTGTGGGGGTTACCAACCTTTCTGAGAGCTACCTGAAGGGTTGAGAATAATATGGAGGGCTACTGTGTTGATGTAAAGAATGCAGAATAATATAAAGTTGTTTTGTTCACAATTTAAATTGTACATTTTATGTTTTTAATTGCATACATATTAGGGGACTCTGAGTGTCCTTACCCTTAATGATTCATCATATGCATGACTGAAGATCTTTCACAAACTCATCATATGAAAACACATACACAAGAGGGTGTCACTGAAGAGACTAATGAAAGAATATGAAGGACTGGCTTGTGTAGGAGCTTTCTTATTTCAGAAGTTGGAAGTAATGTAACCTCATGGATGGCTGTTAAGCTCATAGAAGAAGAAGAATTAGAAGAAGAAATTTAATGATTTTTATGCAAATATGAACAACATTTTTCACTTTTTGAATGTCATACAATCATGCATCTGTGTATACAAGTTTGTAATCTCTAAATAGCATTTGTCATTTTCAAATCTGTAAAAAAAAGGTAATATGAAAATCGAATGTGATTCAAAACAAAATACATGTATATACACATTTTCTGTGGAGAAAACTTACTGAGATCCCTGATTGTTTGTCTCTGAATGTATTAATGTGAAAGCCATTGCTGTAAAAATCACACATACAAAGCTGCACTTCTTTACTTTTGTCATTTACTGATTCTGTTTCTGCAGCTTGAGAAGAGAGCTGAGACATCAGGGTGGAAATCCTCCAACCGCACAGGCACAGGTACAGATACATCTAGAATAAGTGAAGTTTTTTTTTAGTGCCCTACATGACAGAAACAACAGCTGACACTTGTATATTATATATGTATATATATATAATATACAAGTGTCAGCTGCCTCTGTAAGTTAATCATGACTCTCTTGTGCCAAAGTTTCATCTCAGACCAAGGATTGTCTCCATCTCTTGAAGCTTCTTGGTGTACCATTCATCCAGGTATGATCTGTTAAATGTAGAATACACAGTATGTACACTTTACATTACATTACATTATTTTATTTCTTTAATCTTTCCCTCTCTTTCTGTCTTGCACTGCCTGCTTTTCCATTTAACCCCCTCTCTTTCTTTTTCTGTATCTTGCTCTCCAGGCTCCAGGAGATGCTGAGGCACTGTGTGCCCAGCTGGAGAGAGACGGGACTGTGGATGCAGTGGCATCAGAAGACATGGACACCCTGCCATTCGGAGCCAATGTTCTTATTCGTCAGTTGAACGCCAAAAGGGACAGGTAAGATTTAGTTTAGTCTGTTTTACAGTATTGCTGTAACTAGCATTTTTTTTATCTTTTAAACAGATGGGTGATGAATTAAAACTGATTTAATTCCATTTTTTTCTTCTTCTTTACAGTGAAGTAGTTGAATATTCTTTACCCAAAGTACTGGAGAAACTCCAAATTAGTCACGAGGAGGTAAGACTGAATTATTCATACAGATGTCAATGGAAGCCTTTAATATCATACCCTACTTAAATAAATATTTTGCTGCTTTTCCATTCTTTTCCCACCAGTTTGTTGACCTGTGTATTTTGTTGGGCTGTGACTACTGTGACAAGATAACCGGTTTGGGACCTAAGAAAGCTCTGACTCTGATCCAGAAGCACCGTAAGATTGAGAATGTGGTTGTGCACGTCAACAAACAGGTAATAGATGGAATGGTAGTGATCTATTTTATGCTTCATCTGTAAAAATAAAGAGCTACTGAGATACTAATAGCTGCTTCCCTTCAGACCCATCCTATTCCACATTTCTGGAAGTACAAAGAAGCACGCAAGTTATTCTTGGCTGCACCACAGACCGTTGCACCTGAGCTCGCCTGGACGGAACCAGACGAAGAAGCCTTGGTTGGGTTTCTCTGTCACACCAAACGTGTGAAGTATGTACACATCGTGGCCGTATATCTGGTTCAAAGCCAACTTTCATTTTGCCATGCTGTATGCTTCAGTTGTCTTGTTTTTAAGGGTGGAGCGAGTCCGTCATCGAATGGAAAAGTTCCGTCAGAAGCGGGAAAGCAGGCGGAATGAGCGAGAAAAGGAAAGAGCGCTGGGTTCCTGCAGGCAAACACAAATAATGGACTTCTTCAGAGTTACCAGGAAGAGGGAACAGGTAAATATGACAGCTATTTTGGGCTTGTTATTGATTCTCCAGCATCGAAAGGTTTTAATGTATCAGTAATGAATTTGGTCTTTGATTTTGTAAGAAAGAAGTGATGTGTTTGTTTTGTTGAATATTTGTTCTGGTGTTGTTTCTTCCTTTAGCCTGTGGAAGCTACAGAGCCATTACGCAACAAAAGAAAGAAACCAAATTCAACATGAGACCCCTGCTTTTATGTTGACTCCACTCAGAGAAAATCAAGAAAGTATTACATTTTTATTTTTATTTTTACAGTATATCTTTATTTTTTGGTAACACTCATTGAAACATTTTAACTGTCTCAGAGGCAGTGGCTGTACTTGTTTGATTATGTTTAGCATTTACAGAGTATTCCACTTTTCCAAGTGTCCTTTTAGTTTTAGTTTCCACCTGCTTATAAGAAGCCAAAACAGACAACTGACTTTCGAGTCTTTTGTCATTGCATGGGAGAACTACCCCACTGACACTACAGTAATCCAATCTTGTCTAAGCAGCAGTGTTCACAAACAACGTACTTCAATAAGCAGTTCTTCAGTGCATCCAGCATTTCTCTGCAGAGCCCCAAAGAGAAGCAGAGTCGGCTGCAGGCAGCTCTGCGAGAGAACAGTGTGCTCACTGTCAGCGAGGACTAACCCTAAGCCAAAGCTGGAAATAGGGGAAGTCTCATCACTGGATATTCAATGAGCACCTGTCGCATAAAGGCTGCCAAGGCAGAGACCAGAGACTAGAATTTTAAAATCTGTACTGAAATGGTATCATGTTAAAAAAAAATAATTCTGAGATGTTTAAATCCATGAAAAGATGAACATTTTGATTTAATTTGAAAAACCTTGTTTAAACATAAATAAATAAATAAAAGTTTGCACAGACCAACCTGTATTAGGTTTTACAAGATGTTTTATTTAATATATACTTTATATACTGTTTAAGATGTTTTGAAATGGAAAAAAAAAAAGTTCGATGTATTTTGGTTGATGTTTTTTTACATTTTAAGTATCATTGGACAACAAACTGCTCTGCGTTTGTCTGCTTGTTTTTTTTGTCTGTTACCATAACTCATAACTTGCTTTCTGGGGGAATTCAAGATTGTTTCTAAACAATTGTCAACATTGTGAGATAGGGGAGTATATTAAAGCTGGGAAACTAAGCAACCTTGGAAGATGTTTGCTCTCTGAATGCCTTTTCCTAATATTCTATACTGTATTTGTGGTCTGTATTTTAAATTAAAAAATAATGTTTAATTGGTTTTGGTTGATTTCTGAGTTATTTCCAAATAAGAGTTACAATTAGTATTTTCTCCAAAAAACACACAAGAAAATAGAAAATGTACAGGGCATATAATGATACTCAGTGCAGTGCCATTGAAATGTTTGTGTCTGCACAAGTTAATACTCTTCAAGCAGTTTTCAAGAATCTTGTTTTTAAATTTGCCAACTTGATGCAGACATTAATGACATCATTTTTGGTCCTGTCCCAGCTGCAGAGACATTGGTACAGATGCCTCCTTTTAAGAGATTAGTTCGATCTACATACTGTTTTAGATCATCTAATTATGTATCGGTGTGTTTTTTTTTGTATATTGTACTGTTTTGTATGAATTTTCCTTTTTCATTTCCTGGACTGAGTCCATCTGAGTTGCATCATTCTGAACCAGCAGGTGGCGCTGCAAAGAAAAAGGCCAATGTGCGTGTGAATTTTACTCGAGTAAAAGAAGAAGTTAGTCAGCCACTCGCTCAGTCTCGCTGATAGATATCTCGGCAAGGTGTCTTCCTGGCCACCGCCGTAGTACGCGGCAAGTTTGCCCCGAAGACACCCGCCCTGCCCAGGGTCTCCTGTCCACACTTACTCCCAGCGATACCAGCCTTCTTTTTTTCTGCCATGGCGACGAGTGCAAAGCGAAAGCAGGAGGAGACTCATCTGAAGATGCTCCGGGAAATGACTAGCCTTCCCGCGAATAGGAAATGCTTCGACTGCGACCAACGCGGCCCGACCTATGTCAACATGACAGTGGGTTCCTTCGTCTGCACCACCTGCTCTGGCATCCTGTGAGTTGGCGTCTTTGTCCACGTGTTCTCTTTAGCGTTCTCAATGCACCGCCGGGTCATGACAAGGCACCGCTTTGGGTTTTTTATATTCGTGCGGTCCATTTCTGACTTGGCGGTACCGTTAGCTCGTTAGCTAGCGCTGCTGAAGTCAGTGCAGGTAATGCTGACGCCCTTTCGCTCTACCCCGGTACAGACCGAGGCCGCGGGGTTCGAGTTGGGCTGGGCTCGGTGATGTTGTCATGTTGGTTTGTTTACAGCTTAGCTTCAGGCGTCGTCTCAAATAATGTTAGGTAGTGTAAGGTGTCTCACAACAACATCGTAACAACAAGTTAACTTTACTGTAAGGCTGAAGACCATTGTTCCTATTTCCCATAGATGTTAATTATTCAATTGACAACAGAACAAATACTTTTCACATCGTTATTGGGATACTTGTTATTACAGTATTTTTGAATCTTATCGCAAATACAGAAGATGCAGTTGGGAAAAAAATGTTACACGTGTCGCAATGTTACAAAAATGTTGTAATATTACAATATCATGTTCTTACAGTCACACAATTGTTTTAAATGTAAATGATTACTCTTAATCACACACACACATATATATCTGAAAGCAACAAAAAAGTTTATTGTGTTATTGTTTCAAAAAAATTACAAATGTTATGTTACAAGATAACTAATGTTACAAAGCCTTCAGTCAGTAAACTAATTTTAATGTCACAAAAACATGTAGCTAAGGACACATTTCCTAGAATATTTTAAGATGAAAAAACAAGAATTTCAGAAACACTATTATCCTGATTAAAGAACTTCAGTATGGGTGCTTTTCTTTATCACAATGTTTGGTTAATCATTGTATTGTATACTGTCCTGTCCTTGGTTTCCAACAATTCCTAAACCTTCTATAGGTGTGAAAATGGCAGGGTTCCATTTAGTTTTGTGTTACTGTGCAAAGACACTAAATACTAAAGTGGTGACTGACGTCGCGTAACTACTCTCAAACTTCTCAGTGACCCCTCGATTCTGTGGAAGTGGGGCCGTGTCTCCTGTCTATTGTCAGGTTTTACCATCTGTATGTCGTCCGAGTGTCCCAGTTGTTTATTGCCTGAGTGGTCAAGGTCAGGGGCAGCAAATGTTTGGTTCATATACCCACCACTCAAATATTTGATCACCTTGTTTAAAAACAATCCGTCACACGGGGGCCCCTGTCTGGTTGAACTTTATGTGGACATTCACCAAAGTATCACACACACACACACACACACACACACATCTCGAGATAAGAGGCATCAGGGTGGGACTCTCTGCTGAAGACTTTGCTGAACATATATGTAAACGCAACACTGATGTGTTTCCTTCCAGGGTCCAAATAATACACAGATTGCTTTAAAACAAATTTCTCTCAAAATGTATTCAAAAAAATTAGGGCCATTAATTGGTTACTAAATTAATCTTCAACTATTTTGATGATCAGTTCATCAGTTTTAGTAAGAGTGAATATTTTTTTAGTGTTTGTGTTTTGGTCCTGCGATGGACTGGCTATTTATCCAGGGTGTACCGGCCTTTTGCCCTTTGTCAGCTGGGATGGGCTCCAGTTCCCCCACAACCCTCATGAGGAGGATACATTTGGAGACAATGAATGAATGAATGAATGAATGCATTTTGGTTTGTGGACAAAACAAGACATTTGACAACATCATCATTTTGAGGTCTGGGCAACACTGACTTTGGTCAAACACCACAGTGACACAGATGTCTTCAGCCATGGGGTAGTGTGCAGAGAAGTGTCTGTCATTCACCCATCAGCAGCTTGAGAACGTCCTCACCACACACTGTCACTGAGTCCCATTTTGTTCTGTTCATGTGCTCTCGATGAAAATAGGACAGACTTATTTGGGGTAAATATCAAATTGCAATTTGATTTGCAATCATGTTTTTTATGGTCTACTACCATACCATGTAACTAAGTGACATAACTGATCACAAGTTCCACTTCTTTAAGTCTGTATTAGTACAGTGTCCTTGTTGTCTGTATCAGTGTTTCACACTTGGACCTGGTTCTTATTTAAATGATTGAAATCTAAAATTGAAGCAACAACAACAAGCTTTATTCTTTATTTTTCGGCAGCTGTTTCTCTTTAACAATGTGTCATGGAGCTGCAGTTGGTGAAGTGACAGTTGAATGCACTCTCTTGACTCACCATGAAAACCTGTAGTTCTGTTTAGCCTTGGCACATGCTTTGTGGTGGTTTCCAGATTCAGGAATACATGTTTTTAATCATTCTGAGAGACATTAATTCAAACTAAACTGAGATGTATGACAGTGGAGCTGTGGGTTTATTTTCTAATCTGTGTTGACAGAAAGGACGTACTCTGCTGGACAGATTAGAAATCCTTCTGACACAATGTTCTTAATTTATTTAGTATAAACTTAAGAATTGTCCCTCTGATTGGTGTATTTTTAGTACGATGGTCACAGATTCGTCTTAATAGTGATAATTCACAAGGAAAATGAGCTAATGTCACTTAAACACAGAACATTTGATTTGGCTGCACCCCATGATGTACTTTTCTCCATTTAAATTTATATCTATACCAGTAATGAATATGTAAATATTTGTTTTATCTCGGACACTTAAACACTTTCCCCATTAATCAGTGATAAATATCCTAAATTCCACTGTTAACTATTTCTCAGAAATTAAACATGCAAAAGTTGTTCTTCTTTTGGTTTCTCTGTTTTGGGGTCACCACAGTGGATCATCTGCCTTCATCTTACCTTTCTCTTGTGTCCTTGTTCTCTTACGTGTGTGTGCAGAGGTTGTAATATTCCTTATTGACATTATACACTGAACTGTAGTCGGTGCTTTTGCTTAATCTAACAAAAAACTCAGTGTAAGACATGAGCCCAATAACTCCCACCTCCTTTTCTTTTATAATGTTATATAATGTTTTTCTACTTTCTTAATGTATCATTTTAATGTTATTGGACCTTTGTGCAATTTCATCAGTTGATGATTAAAAAAAACTAAGTTTATTGTGTTTTAAAAACTTGTGACGTCTTTAATTTTTGACAACTCTGTCATATATTTAAATTTACACAACCACAAAGTGCTCATGAATGTTTCACTCTTAAGAAGTTAAAGTTAAAAAAAGGGTTTTTCC
Organism: Solea senegalensis; assembly: GCF_019176455.1. Taxonomy (NCBI): domain Eukaryota; kingdom Metazoa; phylum Chordata; class Actinopteri; order Pleuronectiformes; family Soleidae; genus Solea; species Solea senegalensis. Next base: position 8,621,845 of record NC_058021.1, on the reverse strand, counting down.
TATTTTCATTTCATTGAAATTTGCATTGGTTTGTATTCTGTTCCTCTTTTTCTTTAGCTAACGTTTACCTCCTCTACCTACAGGCGAGGACTGAATCCCCCGCACAGAGTGAAGTCCATCTCAATGACCACATTTACACAGCAGGAAATTGAGTTCTTACAGAAACATAGCAATGAGGTATGACGAAGATTTTACAAAAAAAGTGACCTTCAAAAGGTTAAAATTAGCATTCTGATTCATTCTGACTGACTGCTGAATTCACATCTTGGCATTTGTTTCTTACTCAAAGTCAACATTATTGGCATTCCTCTGTCCTTTTTTTCTCTCTCTCGTTTCTTGTCATCCCCTCCCCCCTGCCCTTTACTTTCTCTCACCTCTCTCCCGGCTTTTCCCCCACCCCCATCCCAACCTCTTCTCTACCACTCATTCCTTTGCCCCCCCCAGGTCTGTAAACACATCTGGTTAGGCCTCTATGACGACAGGACATCAGTTGTTCCAGATTTCCGAGAACCCCAAAAAGTAAAAGAGTTCCTACAGGAAAAATACGAAAAGAAAAGATGGTAACTTTTTGTGTTCCTTTTGATTGATGTGTTTTGAAAAAAAAGTCAAATCTAGTGTTAAAAGAACCCAAAAGGGGTCGAATTATCAGGATCAACCTTCATGTTTGTATAAATGGTTGAATTTGGTTTTGGATTTTTTATTTTTACTTTGCTGCACATTGCTTTATAGAGTTGGGTCATTGCAGGTCAGTCAGTTATGCTGGAGTATTACAATCAGTGGTGATGCAAAGGAATGGAGTGCAGTGTCATCCCTGCCAAAAAAAACATTTTGCAGTTATGGACTAGGTTAATCATATGTTTGAGTTTGACAGTGTGCTCGTCATTGTCCCGAACTTTTTTTATGCTCATGTGTCACTTTATTCTCAATGCAGTGTTGGAGGAAACAAAGCACAACATTCAAATGCTGTTTATGACGGACAGACGAATTTAATCAGACTTTTCTCAACATAAAATTATGTTTACATTAGTGATGCAAGCTATATCCTCTGTAATCAAATATGTTTGTACACTTGTGTCGGTGCTCTTTCCTGACTGTTTAGGTATGTTCCTCCAGACCAAGCAAGAGCAGTAGCAACTGTCCAGGCTTCTGTGTCGGGCTCATCAGCCAGCAGCACTGGCAGTACCCCAGAAGTGCAACCCCTCAAAACCCTGCAGCTCAGCAAGACCCCACTGCGCCAGGTATCAGAAACACACTGAGCCCTTTTTGTTGCCAATAATCAATCACCTTTTTGGAATATAGAAAAAACATTAGAAATTAAAAAATAAATAAATAAAAAAGAAATAAGAAGTAGGTATGTCCCGATCTTGATCGAAGTATCGGATCAGAGCCGATCTGAGCATATTTTTTTTAACTGATCAGAGCTCAGCAATCCCCCAATATATTCACCCTGATCTTTTACGTCAGTGGCATTTTAATTTTAATACCTGTGTTTGATGTAGTTGGCTATATTTTAATACGCTGCCTTGTTCTGATCTGCCCCATTTCTCTCTGTCCTCTCTACCCTAAGATCTACGCTGTGCCAAGCACACACATGCACGCATTGACTTCCCATTCATTTGGACAGCCTAAAAAAAGTGTTCTCCATAATCTTAACCGCACCACGATTCAATTCCTAAACTTAACTAAATATCAGAAATCAGAAATAAGGTTCTGCCTCATTAAGACCAGGTTTTTGTCCCTATGAGGACTACTGGTCCTGATGAGGTCAGTGTTTATGCCAGAAAAGGTCCTCAAGTGGTACAAAACAAACACATTTATGTGAACTACAGAGCTGCACTAGATGCAGCTGATCAGCAGCCGTCACTTCACATGCATCCAGTGTGAACAGATGACAGAGGAGTCTGTTCCACTTTCTGTTTTTCTTTCTCTCTAAACTTCAGTCAGCAATATTATTTATAACTGACTGAGGTTTTCAAAAAAAAAAAAAGTGCAGCTCTGGTATTTAGGCAGATATCATATTGGGACTCAGCATTGGCAGATACTCAACAGTAAAAAGATTGGATTGGGATCGGGGGCTAAAAAAGCTGATCAGGTCATCCCTAGTAAAAACTTCTTCTTAATTTCAATTACTGCTCAGTCTCCAGGGCTAGGTCGTTCACAAGCACACAGCGCTGCTCAGGAGAAGAAGTTTGACTTGCTCTCAGACCTGGGAGGAGACATCTTTGCTGCTCCATCCACTCAAACTGCCAGCTCTTCCAACTTTGCCAATTTTGCACATTTTCCAAGCCAAACTGGTAAGAGAAACCTTCTCTCAAAGGACCCAATGCATCCATCTTACTCAGACTAATAAATATACCAATGTTTCTCAGTATGTGTTTTTTTTGTTTGAAGTTATCATTCCACACATTTTCCTGCCATTGTTTTTATTTTTACATCCGTTGCCTGTGTTCATCTTCCCTGTGTGGCTGCAGCACCTCATGGTAACTCAAACAGCAACTTTGCCAACTTTGAGGCTTTTGGAAACACTGCAATTCCATCCCATCTGAGCACGTCACCCCCCTCAAAGTCCTTTTCATCAGGTACCCCCTCCCTACCATTGTCACTCTTCACACACACTGACCCTCAGTCCTCTTTCAAGCCTCTTTCACACTAAAATAATGGGGTATACCCAGGGTTTTTGTGGAGCTAAACCATAGCCAGTGGTTGTACTGCCCTGTTGTGTTTGTTTCACCCATGCATGAAATGTTTCACCACCAATTGGCCGGATACAAGACCGGTCTTAAACAACATTAACACAGTGACAATGTTACGATGGTTACTAGTTTGTATCTTTTACTTTGATCCCACTTTTAATTGATAGTTCAATTGATCTGCTGGATGAAGTGCTCTTCCCATGTTGTAAAAAGCAAACACTCATTGGCTATGCTAACAGCTGGAAGACCGATGTATGGTGTAGTCACTCTCCCGATTCAAACTCCCGAAATTGAATCAGATGAAGAAGCAATTGGCGTGTTCACCTGGGTCTTGTTTCCCATTTCTGAGCCAAATCGGATTAAATGTGTGTTTCATTGCAGTAATTATAAAGAACACGTTAAAACCTTTCCAGAAATGCTCTTCAGATGCTCTAAGCCAGTCTTCACGACTGATGTTGCTAAGCAACTGTTGAAAAACTTGATTGAGACCCTTCTATGTAAAGATGATTTTCCTAAGGTATCAGCTCTGGTGGGAACAAACCATGGCTCTTTTCATCTTAAATGAACTTGGTTAAAGATCTCAGAGGATTTTTGACATTTACTTTAAACCTCTCATTGTATCTTTCTCATTAGTTATTTCCTGTCTTTTTTTTGTTAAACTTTGCATGTGTTTCATGTAGCTCTGACAGAGTATCTATATTTCAAATTACCCATAGGTGGAGGTGTGCCAATCCCATCTATGTCAAGTGCCGTCCCTGCCCAGTCCCTGGCAGGGTGTAGCAAAGAAGATCGCTATGCTGCTTTGGCTGAGTTAGACAATGAGCTCAGCACTTCTGCCTCCACAGCCAGCAACGTGCAAGGGTGAGAAACTGACAACTCTGCACACTTTTTTTCAGACATGAATTTCTGGTAATGTAATGGAGATTTGGGTCAGGACATTCTCTGCAGCTTGTGGTTCATGGACTGTCAGGTCACAACACCAGGAAGATTCAGGCGAGGAGGTGGGGCCTGGCTTATGCATACAGGAAGCAGGACACTTGTCCTTGTTTTCTCCTGCGGTGTTCTCACATGAGCTCACTGGGACATAAACTGGAGATTTGAGTTGGGAGCTGGCAGGAGAACCTCCAGAGTGACTTCTGTGGACAGTTGTGTTCTCTCCAGAGAATCTCTGGAGTTAAGTGCATGTCTGTAAGCAGCTTTAATGATCTATGCTTATTGTTATGCGTTATTTACACATTTGAATATTTGGATAATCAGTTAATTTCAACTAAAATGACCCAATCCAGTCAACATTTATCACTCACTTGATTGATGTTCATATCACTGTTCAATAGTGTGTCAAAATGTTAATATTGCACACGTGTCATGGATGTAAAAACATTTAACATGGACATTGTCTTGTAGGAACTTATTTGGACCAGTGCTTGGTTCATCGCCAGCCCAGAATACGCCTGTGTTACCCAGCATGCAGCCAGTCTTTGGAGGTACTAATTATGAATATATATTTTTATTATTAGGTCTTGACAATTTGGGGAAAATATTGCAATTGTAATTTGACATATGATATTTTTAAGTCCTGGTTTGGTTCAGCATTTCATGTGATAATGGATTTAAAACATGAAGCATTATCACAAGGAACATTATCATAATATTTACCACTCTATATTGTAATGCAAGAATGACAACTTAAAGATATGAATTACCATTACGTAAACTACATAAATATGTCAGAAATAAAGGGTAAACCATGGGCTAGATATGCTTGACATGACATGTGACCTAAATTGTGGCCTTTGCAACTTGTTAATTGCACTATTTTGAATTTAAAACATTTGATTGAGCAGCCCTACTTTTCACATTACATTTTTCATGTATAGTTGGAATCCTTTTGTTTTATAATGTACTCCTGTATTTCATGTAGCTGGCCCGTCCACAAATCCTTTCGTTGCTGCAGCCGTTGCCCCGGAGATGGCCACCAACCCTTTCCAGGCCAACGGCAGAGCTCAAGCTGCAGGTTTGTATCCACATGTTTGGTGTATGTCATAAGACAGCTTTTTCCTTTTATTGTGATTTAACCCTGTTACATTGCCAAGTAGCTTTGTGATGTTTCATAGTATTTATAAGAATATACTCCTTTTTTGTGTATGTGTGTAATGTGGGTGTGAGTGTGTATATACACACACACACACATTCACTGTAGACACATTTTGTGTGTTTTGTAGCCTCCTTTGGCACTGGCTCTATGAGCATGCCTGCCGGCTTTGGGAGTGCCTCTTCCTTCTGCCTCCCGACCAGTTTCAGTGGAAACTTCCAGCAACAATTCCCTGGCCAGGCCCCGATCCCTTATGCCCAGCCTGGGGCCTACCACCCTCACTCTAATGGTTAGTGGCCTCACCCAACACCTTGTCTCCTCTGTCTGTCATTCATTTATTTATTTATCACCTGTCTTTTCACCTAAAGTTCATGTACCACATTCAGAACAATTTTTTTAACAAATAATACAAGACCTAGTTTCATAGTATCAAGAAGCCCCATGGGATCATGGGAATTATTGTCCTACTACCAAAGCTGTCACGTTTTAGTGGCCGAGCTTCGGCGGCAGAACTATAAATATTTACTTGTGCTCTATTAGTGACAAAAGACAACACACTGGTTAACTATTAGGTACCTTCCTCACAAGTTTAATTCGGGGGGTTTGCTGCCAATGTTAATGCAGAGAAAGTAAAGTGGACGATGTCAGTAATTGGCACCGTCTTGATTTAAAGTGTTGGAAACGTTTTGGCTACAGTAAGTACACTAAACAAAATATTCAACATCTGCCTCGTCATTCTTTGTAATTTTAATACGGAAGTGTCATATTATATCTTAAAATCTGACTGCAGCAAATGAAAAGTGTGACAAATCCATTGGATCTGCTGTGAAATTAATTCAGGTTGCATTTAGGATCAAAATAATCTGTTCTTTACAAAGTACAAAAAACTACAATAAAACAATCTGACATTTTTCATAAGGCTCAATGCAAACTAATAAGCTGTAGCTCTCCTGTTATTTATTTATTTTTGATCCATTTAGTCTTAGGCACTTATCTAAATCACTGTGCAGGTTTTCTCTTCATGTCATATTGATTTAACTGTTCCAATAAAAGTATTTTTAATTAGACACTGGTGAGAGCAGAAACAATCTGTTATAAATCCATTTTCCTCCACTGTGTTCGTTAGGCCCTGCCTTCCCAGTCTACAGTCAGAACAAGCCCTCCATGACACCCTTTGGGCAGCCTATGGCTGGTCCTGGCATGTCTAACAACCCGTTCATGGTGAGTGAGCATGGATGGCCTTATAGCCGTTTTTCCATAATGTTAAAGTTTGGTTGGGTTGGGTTTCGACTGAGAACAGTACCTTTGTGGCAGGTGGGGTGTGCGCTGTGCTCGATGGCCGTGTCAGCGAGATTTGTAACGTGACGTCGCACCAGTGTGCCAACATCAAACGCAACACAATGTGGACAACAATGGACGACATGCAGCAGCTGTTTTTTATCTGCTCACTTTGTGGCTGTTTGTTTCAACAAGACGTTAAGCTTTGTATGAAAATAGACTGCAGGCTGACTGTCGTGTGTCTAGCTCAAACTGTATGCTAGCATTATTGTCGTACCCCAAGGGAGGATACCGAAACATTGAACAATTGGGGCTGGTTATTTTGTAACTATTCCTAACTGAAACACAAAACAATACATATTGTATCAAACCGTTCCATTCATTGGAAACATGTTAAGTTTCCACAACTTGACACAACAAGAATGCTTTCAGTCCTCATGGCACGGCTAATGGATCACTAGTAACTTCTGCAACTTAATTCCAGGTTGAAACCAGCTGAAAGTGTCTTGTCACTATATGTCACTATATGTTCAGCTATGAAGACATAGCTGAACAAGATGGTCTACTCTGTTGTGGATGACTTCTCAACACATCCTTTGCCTATATCAGTGGTGTTAAATGAAGTGGACGCTGAGAGAGAGAGCACTGATGATGACATTTAAAGGAATCCTTACCTTACAGCAACAATGTCTTTTTTCTTCCTTGTTTAATTTCAGGCTGGTGCCCCAGCGGGATCGTTTCCTTCAGGGGGTTCATCCACTAACCCTTTCCTGTAGCACATCTCTGGATTCTCGCCACCAGAGGGCAGCATGCAGCACATATTCAACGCACCCGATCCGTCGTGCAATTAGTGGCAGTACATTTCCCTAAAAGAAGACTCATGTTTTTGTTTTGTTTTTTTCATCAAATGTTTACAGCACTATGAATTATGAAAGAAGGGTTACAATGGACTATATTGGAAATGAAGGGGCCATTACGGGGGAGGGTATACTGTCTGGACAATATACATTATATGCTTTTTACTTTTTGTTTATGACTGTAAACTCTGTGCATATCATTTGTAATCGCAGTTAAGTAGATGTTATGTATAACAAGGACTGAGTTAACAAGGGTGAGTATACACACACCTTGTAGTTAAAAAAAACAACACTACAATCTATATAAGGGTATACACTTTTAAGATTATTAACGGAGTTCCATCCAAATCCGTCATCTGTGGTTTGAAGCAGCCATAATAATGCAGGTGTTTTATTTTCTCTTTCTATTTGTTGTTCCAGCAGAATGGCTACTATGTTGGCAGTAAGGTGCAAAAATGTTCTTTTATCAACTGGCCTGTCCAGAGTGCTATTTTTAACAATCTAACGCTTCCAATGACCCACAGCGACAAAAGAAAACCCACGTCTCTATAATCTTACAAATTAAACATCCTAAAGAGGTGGATTGGACACACCATTTATGCTGGGCTTTTACCACAGTCATTGTGAGCATAAATGGAGGAATTGGACAAGATTTGTGGGCTTTGAAAGTTATATTTCTTAGTTCTGCTACTTGATTAATAACATCTTTATTAAAGTTGTTCAACATGTTGCCAGTAACCTCTCTGCTGCTGGTTGCAGATGTCAGATGAGTTAAATATCAGGTTTTTGTTTGGTTGATAGTTGCAGGTGTTGACTGCTCCTGTCCAGACAAAATATGCACAATATTTGAACACAAATACTTGTGGGATGTTAGTTAATTTGTGTTCAATGCACTCCCTTAAAACTCTGTCTTCTTCTTTGCCTTTTTGAAAAGCCTTTTGAAGAGAAGAACAGGATGATGAGAAACATTGATCTCCCTTCATTTTTCCGTTACAGTAATAAGGCAAAGCAGAAGAACAGATTCATTTATGGATTATTACACTACTTGATCCTCCTTTTGACTCTGGTCTCAATTCCTCCACCAGTGACTAACAATAAATTTGACAATGTTTCTTGTCTTTGCAAGAATAGGTAAGTAAATGTGTACATATATAAATATATGTATAAATAAATTAAAAGATTTTTAACTACAGTGATGACTTTGTTGAAGTCTCTTACAAACCTGTTCTTAATGTTCCATATTGATACAACTGAGCCATTAATGCTATCAAAAGGTATGTTAATTGAAATTGAATATGTTTGTTTTATTTTTCTATTTTTTTGGAAAGTCACATTGACATTGAAATCTCTTTCTTTATTCAACAAACCATTACAATAATGTCTTGATATGGTTTTCAATGTACAGACTGAATTTGGCCCAAAGCAAGCGAAGAAAAAGACATTCCACGTTTGTTCTTGGTTATTAATAGTTATTTATTGCCATGGCAACACCCAAACTTTAAACTTTAAAATGTCAGATGTAAGTACCGATAACTTTTAATAATTACTTAAGTTAACGTTAAAACCACGAATGAAGACAACGCATTGAATTATTTACTGCTACGTCACACACGTAGTGACACGTCAAACGCGGTTTTGGCATTAATTCGATGGACATCATCTGCAACGTCATTCTTAGTCAAAACCACAGTTTCTGATATCTGTAAGCCAGTTTTTAGTAGTCTAAATGAGGTCATATGTCGGTAATTCAGTTTTTACTCGTCAAAAATACGTATTTTGCCATTCATGTGTATGGGTTTTGTCGTTAATATCTACCACGTCATGACGTATTAATTCAAGATATCTACAACGGAAGAATATGAACATATTCAACGATATGTCACAATGACGTTGAAGATATCTGAAACTGGAATTACCCCATACACATGAATGGCAAAATGACGTGATTCTGAACTGAATTACAGATATCTGTGACGTCATTTTGACTGTCAGTATTTATTGGAGAAAGTTATGGGGGCTTCATAACTAGTTGTTAAAATATACTTGGCTTTATTATTCCCAGATCATATGGAGATGGTGGAAGATCTCTCTGAGAGCTGTGGACAGATTCTCCAAACCTGGGGAGCTGAAAGAGTCTCACCAGGACTTCTTGGACAACACATGGCTGCAGAGTAAGTCAGGACTTCAAGGTTTATTTAGTGCAGTGTTTGCATTTGCTGCATTTTGTTTTCTCTTTGTCTGTTCTGTGCACAGTGGCTCTGTGGGAGCACCCCATACAATGGCAATAAAGGTGAATCTGAATCTGAACATATCCATTTAAACCTCAATCTCAAGAGTTTTCCTCTTGCTGTTGAAGATTCTTCACACATCCAACTGCAAATTGTTCCTGAAGAGCTTAATAAACATCTTCATGTAGACAAAGAAAAAAACACAGCAATAACTCGGAGAGTACAAGCCTCTCCCAAGGCTGCTGAGATTCCCACAGCGTCAATACACTTAAAAGGTGAATTGTGTCTGCATCACCATTAAAATGCTAGAATTTCTTGGCCCATAACCTGTATTCCCAGAAAAAAGCTGTCTTCACATGAATTTCATTTGTGCAACTCATACTCATAAAGACAAATGCTTACAAAACATAACCTCCTTGGCGGAGTGACAATAATTTTAAAAGGTTTTCTGCTATCGCAAGCCAAAACGTCTACTTGCAAACCAGTACATTTGGATCTCTGTGAAGCTGTGAGACACAGCAGTGACAACAATTTGGATCTGTAAATAGTGTGTTTTTGGCAGTTGTTATATGGTAAGATCATTTTAAAACAGACTCCTCTGCTGTTGAATATCTTCAGAAAAAGAGCCGAGGCTTTGTGCCAGTCAATATGGTTAGTTCACAGGTTTGTGTGTGTTTTGCAGTGATGTTAAAATGAGAGCCCATGGGCAATTGTGTCTTCCAAAATGGAACAGAACGTGTTTTGAGAGAATAATGCATTGTATTCAGGTTATAATTCTTGTCCTGAGAATATTGCATATAAAAAGCAAATGGAACGCTTGAATAGGCACAATAGGTAAAATGTTGGGCTTCTTCTCAGGTGAGGTCAGTGTGGTTTTTGGTCCTGGAATCTTGGTGTACACCAAGGCTCTGTGCCAAGGCCATTATGATTATCTGGATCATCTGTCTGAATCCTTACTTCTGAGGATAATAAACTATCTTGAACTAGAGGATGTGGAGCAGCTTCGACGAACGTCACATCGGTTCAAGCAGGTGAGTTTATGGACTCGCTAACAAATGCTACCAAATTATTTAAAGGTCCAGGCCCCTAGGTTCCGATAATGTTTTTTATTTTGTGTGTAAAATTGCCTTAACATAAAAATAATTTGTTTTTTTTAGAATTAGACTGTTCCTACAGTAGCTTAAATGGACAAAATAACCAGAGTATGGGTTTTGATTTTAAAAGGAAGCTTTATATGCAAGCAGAGAGCATGTTTTCTGTAGTTCTGTAGTTCTCTGACACACTTAGGAAAGGGAGGGATGAGTTGAGGAGTCCTCCATTTGTTATCACTGAATCACCATTCTATATTTTGTCATATGTCTGCTTTCTATGTGAATAAATCATTATTACATCTGAATTAATAATCCATTTTTAAATGAAACCAAATCATGACTTAGAATTTGTAACATTAATTGTCCTACTTTTCTTACTTCTACTTTTAGTTATGTGGGTCAGAGATGTTTTGGGAGCAGGCAGTGCGCAGATGCTGCAACACAGTTTCAGATGAAGTGGTTTCCCTGGCTCTTGAGATGGGATGGCGAAGCATCTTCTTCACCAGCAAGCTACAGCTGCAGAAGCTGATCAGCCGCAGGAGGCTTCTGACTGACAAGCAACAAGAAGGACAGGTATCTGACCGAGAGACAGACGTAGACAGGTCTCGTGACGAGAGTTCCGAGCAAACCCAAGCGTCTGACTCTGAGGAGGAATTTCACCATGCTGGCATTATCCCTGATATGAGCCATAGCACCGGCACTGGAACTGGCTTTGACACCAACTCTTGCTCTGATATTGATCCTGGCTCTAGCTCTGAAGCTGAGGCCTCCTCTGATTCCAGTGAGTCTGTGCCAGAAAAGCTCTTGGATGACATAAAACGTCAGTGCAGCACAAAGCATTGGTAGAGGAGACTGCAGCATAGACACAAACAAAAGACATTGAGTTAAAGGTTTACTGTAAATGATTTAGTGACATCTAGTGCTGAAGTTGCATATTACTACCAGTTGAATCTCCCCCAATTTCATTCAGACTAATGTGTTTACTTTAAGAAAATTGGAATATCGCCTGAATTATTATTTTAACATGTATGTAAATTACCTTTAGTGATATTCTTAGTTGATTATACTCAGATAAAAACAATATCATGAACATTCCACTCCATTCTACATGTTCTGATTAATCCCCATAAATCCTCACACTCAACCTTTGAGCCTCTTATAAAATGTTGAATACTGTATTTCAAACTCATATTGATATGCCATTTATTCAAATTTGTTATGAAATAATATTATCTTTTACGTATGATTTAAAAAAAATGTATTTAGTATCTTCTCTTAGATATTTGAGGAAAATGTAATTTGTATGTCGACTGTGCCACGACTCTCCTAAACTTGAACATTATTAAGACCAACAAAATACAAGTTACTATCTAGAATACTGTAAGTTATACATTTAGAAATAAATTTAATATACACGGTTATACTCTCTGTATCTTCTAAAGTGTAAAATCATTCATCAGTTTGGGTAAAACAGTTTTTTAGTGTTTATGCCAGAAAAGGTCATAAATAGCTAACAAATACAAGTACACACACATACACATATACATGCACAAACAGTCCTCTAGGGGGCACTAGCTGCTAGAGTTGATGGTGTAGCCTGTGCTCAGGTCAGCTCATACTTCCATTATCACTGTTATCCATATTCTGTTGGACTATCCGACATGTTGATGGACATGTTTAAGTGGAAGGTTGTAAAGATAGTGCTCTAACTGCTGGTACATTTAAGACAAAGAAGCTGGACTCTGACATAAAGATCACTGATTGAATGGGTGTGAATGGCACAACTGTAGTGTAATGCAGCTTTGAGTAAGTCTAGAATATAAATGTGTTTGTATATAAATACAAACAAACCGTTCACCATATAAAATGCTAAACTATTTTATTACAAAGTAATTATACTCGTGTATGGGTAGTATTTTAATTTGACAAATAAATACTCATAAGTGAGTGGGAGATTTATTTAGTATTTGATCCCGTATTCCTGCCTTCCATTTGCTGTATATGAACATGCAAGTGTACTTCAAAGTACATGTGTTGCATTTGTGTCAGTAGTCCACCAGACTGTTTTGTTCTATGCACTTTATTTGTAAGCACTCACCAAAAAAAAAAAGAATGTCTGTTGCTTCGCTAACTTTACCCATTGCTCTTCTGGGAATGTATTCCACCTACTGCATCTTTTTGTCCAAAGCCTGAGGGAAACCTTAAGAGGATATAGTCAGACCACGTAAAGGCCATGTAGTGGGGAATAGGATGAGAATGCTTTGTTGATCTTAACCTTTACTCTCTCCTCAGGCTGGGCTAATCCTTGCAAGGTTACATGACTAGGCCAAACATCGAAATCATTCACTACAATAATAGAAGAAGAGTAACAGCAAGAACTAAATGGCTGTGGCTCAGCTGTAGAGTAAATGGGAAACCCAGAGGTATGTTTGCACTCTGCCTTCCCTGACCTGGTAACAGATAAAGTCCATGGCCTCATTTTATGCAGCTAGGAGTCTTAAGTGATTTACTGATACCATGAGCCATTTACAATGTGTTTGACATTTGACTGTTAGTTTTAACCAATGGATCGACTATTCTTTGATTAAAAAAAACTTGCAGTTACGGTTCTTGTGCGCAGCTTGTATGTCTAGGTTTGTTTGTGTTTTTTGTACATTTCAATATAACTTCACTTATTGCTGTACTTTTAAAATGGTAAACCCTCTCCCACATGGGTCGGTGTGTGTGGGCATCATCAGCCGGTGCTTTTGTAAGTCAAAGGTCTGAGTCTGGTTCTCTGACGGCAAGCAAAGTCCTTGATCTTGTGCAGGGTGCTGACAGCTTGAGACCATTTGAGACAGGATTAGCTAATATTATCCTGTCCTGAATTAGCCTACATCTATGTAGCTGTAGTGCAGTAGAGTTACCACCAACAGGAACAATGGAAAGAAAATGCCAGTTCATCATCATCATTTTTTCATGTGTAAAACATTGGTAGCTGTCAAATCTCAGGTTCTGTCCTCAGGTGACAGTATTTCTTGGTAAAGCAGTGATTTTTTTTTCGTCATGACAGACAGAGGCAACCACAACATAGCGCTAGTAAAGCCAGACACCAACAAACAGATTGGAGTATGACTCAAAAAGTTTCAGAAGTGAATTCTACTGCTCAGAAAACTTCATCAGGTCGTTCGTCAGTTTGATGCTTTGAACGCTTCTTAATCCCAACATATATAACATTGATAATATAATATAAAAAAAACAAACATGAACATGATGTTAGAGAAACCAGCTCTTGTATTGTTTTCACTGAGTGCGTCTTCAGTCAGTAAATGTAAAGTCATTAATGAATATTCTCCATCTCACGTACATGTAGCTAATATTTTTAGTGTCTATACATCTCAGTTTAAGCATGTGTAAACTAATATATATATAAATACAATTTGACTAGACGTCTGCATTGTTTCAAAGTCGTCGTTATTCATGGCTCACTGTCAAGCCCCACACTGCAGTGATGTTAGGAGTTGAGCGATGAGAATGGTCTTTAGCTTTTACTCCATCTTATGCTTAGCCAACAAGCCTTTGTACCACTGAACACCATGAACAAATATAGTGGGCTACAAAGCCTCTTAGGACAGAGCCCTCTTATGATTCCCTTTACGTGCACAGCATCCTTGAATAGGCCACACAAAGATCCTTAAGCCAAAGTCCCTCCCTGGTATTTAATTCTAAATGAGTAATTACTGGGTGTGTCAGAGTGTCTTAGGTTTGCAGGTAGTTTGGTTGAAGGAGCTCATTTGTACGCTGGCGTTTAATGAAATTGCTCTCTCACTCAGACAACAAATTCTGAAAGACGCTGGACCAGTTTTAGTGGGGAATCCCCAGGGAGCCGCTGAAGATTCTAGTTATTTAGGGGGACACACAACTTACAGCCACCAAGATGTGTGACATGGGGGGACTAGATAACCTGGTGGCCAATACGGCCTACCTAAAAGCCCAGGGTGGCGATGACAAGGAGATGAAAAAGCGGCGCCGCAGCTTGTCTCTCCCCAAGTCTGAGCAATGTACATCAGTACGATCTTCCATTGACAAGGACTTCACATCACTTTGTGAAAGGCAGCCTATTGGCAAGAAGTTTTTCCGTCAATTTCTGGCAAATCATCCCTCTTTCAAACTCGCTGCTGATTTTCTGGATGAGCTGAATGACTGGGATCTGGCTGAAGGTGCAGTGAAAGACAAGGCACGGCAAGAAATCATCAAGAAGTACTGCAAGGCTGAATCCAAGTCTTTCCTGTCATTTCTTACCGGGGAACCTGCTGACAAATGCAAGTCTGTGACAGATGCCAACTTTGATGAGGTGATGAAAAGCAAAGTCCAGGACGGTGTCAGGGAATATTTGATGGCCCAGCCCTTCACCGATTATCAAGCCAGCCCTTTCTTTGATAAATTCCTCCAGTGGAAAGAGTATGAGAAACAGACCATCAGTGACAAATACTTCTATGAGTTCAGGACTCTGGGAAAAGGAGGATTTGGAGAGGTAAGCATGTAATACACTTGGATGATGATTGTGGAATCCCCTTAAAAACTGAGTTGAGGGAGATGACTGTAATGTTATTTGTCATACAGACACACCTTAAAAAGTAAAATGAGTAAATTTGCTACAAAGTTGTCTCCTTTGAAAGATGAGCTATTACATGACGTGGATAAGCCCACATTTCTGCATGAGTAACTGTGTTCTAGATTCTTTTGAATGAGAGACATTGCCTCAGTCATTTTTTCACTTTGTTACCTTGCGATGCTTAAGCAGAATAAGATAAGTGTAGCCTGAGTTAATTTTTACTTAATAAAATCACTTAATTCCCATATCACTAAAAAGGAAGCAACGTGTAACTGAATACCGTAAAAACTGTTAAAATAGAAAAAAAAAAAATCACAATGATAATTCCGTTGTTAAAATTGTGAATGAAAGCTGCTTTTACCTCCTGTGAAGCAAACATTATATTAAAGGTTAAATTCTTCAATAATCTCTATTGATTAAGAAGGAATCGTACCAGTAATATATACGGTTTGGTTTTAGTCAAAGTTGTAAATGAGACAGACGTCTAATGGCTCAGTTCCAGCAGACAAGGGTCAAGCTAGGACTTTATAAACTGTAAAATGGGATTAAGTAAACTATTTCACCCCTGAAGATGTGTAGTGAAATGGTTTCTGTGCTGCTTCTGATTCTGATATTAGATTATCACACTTTGTTGCTGTGGGAAGTTGTTCTTATAAATCAATGAAGAGAACTGTTTAGTCATTGGTTTTAAATAATAATAATAATAATAATAATAATAATGTTGTTTTTCTCAAGGTATGTGCTGTACAGGTGAAGAACACAGGACAGATGTATGCCTGTAAGAAGTTGTGTAAAAAGCGTCTGAAGAAGAAGGGCGGCGAGAAGATGGCCCTGCTAGAGAAGCAGATCCTAGAGAAGGTTAACAGCCTGTTCCTGGTCAACTTGGCCTACGCTTATGACAGCAAGACCCATTTGTGCCTTGTCATGACCCTGATGAATGGAGGAGACCTCAAGTATCACATTTACCACATAGGCTATGATGGAAAGGGAGTTGACAAGGGCATTGAGATGAAGCGCATCATCCACTACACGGCACAGATCACCACAGGTATTCTGCATCTGCATGCCATGGATATCATATACCGTGATATGAAACCAGAGAACGTGTTGCTGGACAACCAAGGCCAGTGCCGACTCTCAGATTTGGGTCTGGCCATAGAGATTCCTCCAGGGAAGACTGTCCACCAGATGGTGAGTTGTACATGTATGCAATTAGCAGGCAAATGCTGGTTAATTGACCTTTGACGCAAAATGAAGAAGAGCAAACTGAACATTAGCTTGCTGTTAATCATAACATCTAAGAATCATTGTATTTCTTCACATTATCACATTACTGCAAAAGAGGTCTAAAGGATCTTTTCATACATCAGTCGGTCTCAAACATTTGAAATAACACCCTCCAAAGTCATCATATGCATAACTGATGAAGAGGTCTGTAGAACATCTCTACACTGTCCATGTTCACTTATCTGTCAAATGAGGTTGGAGTTAAAACCTGAGCACAGGTTCTTGGACAGATTGTCAGTCTTGTGGGGATTTTTTGCTTTAAATCCGGACAGGGATTACTGGATTGTTTAAAGATTGGTGCAATGAGAGTCTCCGAAATCCATTATATAACTCCTTTAGCAGTCAGATTATACCATGGCCATTTATAGGCTACTATGCTAT
The DNA here is from genome assembly GCF_019176455.1 of Solea senegalensis. Taxonomy (NCBI): domain Eukaryota; kingdom Metazoa; phylum Chordata; class Actinopteri; order Pleuronectiformes; family Soleidae; genus Solea; species Solea senegalensis. The sequence goes on along the minus strand of NC_058021.1, from coordinate 8,605,344 downwards.
GTAGAGGCAGGGTTACAGAACTTGGAGGTCCAGTGCAGGATAAAGTCATGCATGAATAAAAACTTCTTTGGTTACAGGTGGAATTATATTGCATTGACCAGAATCACTTGATATTATGCAAATCAAAAGACCGTAACTGTGAGAGTGGCTTCCCAGATCAAACACTGCCCTTTAAGTAGTAATCACGTCTAGACAGCCATAGTAATCACAACCATTATCACATCATACCAATGCTAACGTATGGATGACCTGAAAAAGATGGAGTTTGTGTCAGGGTTTCTCCAAGACTTATAGTAGCAAAGACTAAGCTCTCAGCTCTATGAAAAGCTCATTATCCAGTACTCTGATGCTCCTCAGCGCGCCAAAGTGACTGGGTTAACCTCCTGTATGTAAGGCTGGCTTTGGTCCCTTAATCCTCTTAGCAAGCAAGAACACAAGTCTGACCATCTCTAAAGTGACAGATCCAGGTCAAAAAGCACACTGGGCATGATTCGACGTGAGTTTGCAAACAAGGTGTTTTTAACCCAGATGCAGAGCAGATTAAATAATTGTGTAGCCTGTATGATTACACACGACAGCCTTTTATTTACCCCTCTGACAGACCAGAGAGTGTATTCCACTGGTCAAATTAAAGGAGATGAAGTTGAGGAAGTGAACACTACAGAATAGAAAATAAAGCAGAACTATAATTGCTTTTGCATGCTAAGTGACACAGGAGGAAGAAGTGTTTGCATTGTTTTCACTAATCAATCTGAAGAGTTTATACAGACACATCCATGAACAATGTCTTATTACTAAGGTGACGATCAAAAAACAGTGCACACAGTCTTTGAAATACCTACGTAACACTATACTGTATATCACACCTGCTCCTGCAACAGAGTCTCTTCAGGATTTACAGGGAACGTCCTACCGTATTTGTGGCATTTTGTGTGCATTGTTCATACATTGTGGGCATGATAGCATCCAGAAATGGACATAAGAGGCTGAACATCTCTGTCAGTGTGTAGACACACATGACATCTGACAGGTAGCAGGCTTAGCATTAAGATTAAAGCTGCTCTGAGGCTGCAGGTGAGGTCATACAGAGAGAGGGAGGGAGGGAGCAGAGGAGCGGGGACAGAGTGGCCTAGAGAGGTAAAAATGAAATATTACAGAGAGAGAAAAAGACATTTGTGAAGACTCTACTAATCAAGGCAACAGTTTGCAAAGACCCCTCCACTCTTCTCTACATTTGAACAACGTTATTCATGTTGCTTCATAAGACACTTAAAAATATACATGCACCATATATTCAATCTTCCCTCCTGAATGTTTCCTCCAGGCGGGCACTGGAGCGTACATGGCTCCTGAGCTTCTGACCAAAACTGAATACAGGACATCGGTGGACTGGTGGGCGCTGGGCTGCAGTATCTATGAGATGGTGGCTGGATACACACCTTTCAAAGGCCCTGATGCTAAGAAGGACAAGGTGGAGAAGGAGGAGGTGCAGCGACGCATCCAAAACGAAGAGCCCAAGTTTGAGCACAAGTGCTTTGATGCCAACACCAAGGACATCATCCAACAGTTTCTGAAGAAGAAGATGGATGAGCGCCTGGGCATGAAGTAAGAGTAGCTTTAAGCAAACTATCTGGTGCAAATGGCTGCAAACAGTGAAGAAACTATTTATTTCAAGTTGTGTGCCAACTTGTTCTTAGCATATGTCTCTTTACCCTTTCATTAGGAACAACATGGAGGATCCCAGGAAACACCCCTGGTTCAAGAGCATCAACTTCCCTCGTCTGGAGGCCGGGCTGGTGCCTCCTCCCTGGGTTCCTAAGCCCAACGTGGTCTACGCCAAGGACACTGGCGACATCGCTGAGTTCTCAGACGTTAAGGGCATCGTGTTTGACTCCAAGGATGAGAAGTTCTTCAAGGAGTTCAGCACAGGCGCTGTGGCCATTCAGTGGCAGCAGGAAATGATCGAGACTGGACTGTTTGATGAGCTCAACGATCCCAACAGAAAAGAGGGCGGAGGAGACAGTGATGACGGAAAGAAGTCCGGCACATGTATATTGCTGTGAGCCGTGTTTGATATCACATTCTAGTAATAACTGTCAGTTATTTGTTTGCTTTCTCAGGGCAGGGGCACGTCAGTGTTGATGTGAAAGACGGATCATGTTTCATGAAACAGGTGAGCGTGAGCATTCAGTCCTGTCTGGAAATGATGCTCACGGTTTATAGATCTCCAGTTTATGTTCAGTGAGTGAGAATGAGGAAAATGAGATGGTGTATTTTGAACCTCATCTGTTTGGTTCACAACATTTCTTGCAGATGTACATATCTAATGATGTAGACTTCGTAACTACGAGGAGTAAATTGACACCCTTTTTGTAAAGGATGATAGTGTTGTGTGCAAAGTAAGTCATGAAGAAACTGTGAATTCAAATGCGATGCTGTTGCATTCAGAATTAAACTTTGAACAAATTTAAGCAACCAAATCTTCTGACCATGAGACTGTGCATTTTACTGTGTAAAACTTTGTACTATGTTAAATTAAAAGGTGTTTTGTAGCTCTCATACTGATGCCATCAGAAGGCCCCTCTGTTTAACATAAAAGTGCTTTTTAAACACACATGGCAGAAAGAAAGAGTTATAGTGATCTTAAACCTCATTAAATTAAATCTGATCGTTGCATTTATACTCAGGTGATTTCTTTTCTTCTGTCCATTATTTTAGTTTTATAAAAATCTAAAATTTAAAAAAAGCTATCTGTTTATAATGTGTATATAAGGGAATGTACAGAGATAAATGAAGTATATCAAAGGGCTGTTGGTGCTATGAGGCGCAACATCATGAGGAAACGTATTCTTTATAGCATGGGGGTGTTAGGAGAGAGGTGAGGGCAGATTATTGCTACATATGAAGGAGGAGAATTTAGTGGAGTTGACCAGTAAATTCCTGTACCAGGAATGTGCAGGTTGTCCTGTTCACAGCCACAGAGCACGTGATACTTCAGGGCTCTTAGTTTGATGAGTATGGATCAATTTAAGGAGTCCACGGCTGTGATTGAAAAATAAAGATTATAATGTATACTGGATTAGTTCAAAAATGAAGTGAATGAAGTTTATTCTTGTTAACTTGTCTCAGGGTGACGTATTGCTCACAAAGTACATTTCCAGATCTTTTACAGTTAATGTTAATATGATTTAAATATACATGCACCTGTAAAAAAAACTGCTTCAATAGAAATGTCAGATGTAAAGCAAAAAAAAAAAAAAATCCATTGGACTTGAATCATTTGAACAAATTAAAACATTTATTTTAAAACGTGTGACTTGTCTGGGATTCTGAATGTTGTTTTGTCTGAATACATTTACTGAAATGAAGAGACCTTCAGAACACATCAACCATCAGAGTTACACATCTTCTCTGGACCATCTGTTACTACAGAGAGAGAGAGAGAGCTGCTGACGACTCTGGAGTAAAACCTAAAAATATCAGCTGCATAAATCCTGTTCAGGATGATGACTAGAGCCAGGCTGTGCTCCAGCCTGCCACAAATTGGCAAGTTCAAACTCTTAGCTGATAAGGCGATAATCAGTATTATCCTTTCACCTTATTTGCTTAATTCAGCGACAGAGACTTTCAGGTTCTGAAGCATCTCAGTGTTATTCCTCACTGAGGAATCGAAGCAGCAACCAGCGTCTACTAACACCAAACTGACCCTTTTCTTTTATTTCTTGACAGAATGCTGCACAGACAAAAATGAAACGATAATCTCGATATTGCAACGGAGTGCAAAGAAAGAAAAAGACATATACTGTATCTTTGAGCAAATCATTGCAAAAACTTTAGAAAATTTTGTATACTTTAGAAAATTTTGTATACTTTAGAAAATTTTGTATGCTTGTTATGCGCCAATGACACCAGAACAAATTCCTTGTATGTGCAAATCGTACTTGGCAATAAAGCTCTTCTGATTCTGATTCTGATTCAGATTCAAAATGACACTAACAGAGACGTGCAGGTCTACCGGTGACATTTTTTATTTCCAAATGTAACTTTTAAGTACATTTGCAACATTTAAGATACTAGAAATACTAGAAAAGATACTTGCACATATATTTTCAGGGACCGTGGTGAATGGACTCAACAAAAGTAACTTTGTGTACACTTCCACCTGCACTGTCCAACGTCCATCAACAAATGTACTGCTGCAATGTTGCCTGATGAAGCACTTTTAATAAGTTAATAAAACTTTTATTTGCACATTTCTTTAGCAATCATTTTCAAAAATAGACTAGATGGAAACATCAGTTTGGTATTTTCATTTGTGTCTGGCCACACTTGTCTATAGTAGTCAATCTCAAGGACAGCAAGAGCTTAGGAGACTCAGGGATGGATTCTTGGTTCAGCTAATCCTCAAGAGATAATCTCACATGTAGCAAGAGCTAAGTGCACGGCGTTAACAGTGAAGGACAGATCTGCTGCTAATGCTGCTGCTGCTGCTGCTGCTGCTGTTCCTCAGGGTGCTTTCAGAGCTGCGTGGATGGAGATTGTCAGGTGTGATTACACTTCATTTTATACTCGCCTGATATATTCTGACTTTTGCAGCCAGTCTCACCTCTGTGGGTAAAGTAACATGTACTCTACAATTACTCTCAGGGTGACTGGCCTGTAGGTGATGTTTCAAAGGTGCAGGCAAATTTGACAGAGTATCTATAGATGTGCACAGTTAGACCCCTGTTTCTTATTTTATATACATTTTCTTATTTTATGTGGCCCATACCATGAATCAATTTAAAGTGTACAGCTTATCATTGCAGCTTATCAGATAAAGACATGTGATTTTAATTCTCCTGAGGGGAGACTGAATATGCAGCTTTGGAGCCCCCTGGTGGCTTGGAGGCCCTATGCATTCACATGGTCCGCATAGCTTGAGTAAGACTATTAAACACAATGCTCATGCAGTGCAATGCATGACAAACAAATGGTTATTGAAATAAATGAATATCTAATTGATTTTCCACTAAAATGTTGTTATTTTGTTCTAACTTAAAATCGATGAGTGGGTGCTTTTGTCTTTTTTACTTGAGCCCCCGCCTCTTGAAATTTCTCTTTTCTTCAGTCATCACTGAGAATATCTAATTAATCTGTAGCCAAAAAGCTCAATAACCACTGAAGTAAGTGGTTTACACTCTTTGATAATGTAAGTCCAAATTCTGCAGGTGTGTGGGGTAAGGTTGAGGAGATAGCAACACTTGACCAAAGAAGTTACACATTAGAACTTTAAATATAAATTATAATACAATTCGTCCACATTGGTGTTAAACAACACGAGTCATAAATTGGAAATGTAAAACACCTCACTCACCTCTTTGGATTCTCTGCCACTGCTCAGTGATTTGAGCCACACGACTCAGCCTGTGAGTGTTTCTGGTGTGTTTCTGGCGCCCTCATGTGGCAGCAGATCTGTGCTGTGATGATGTTTAGGATATGACTGCATGGGTATTTGAATGCAGAGAGGGGTGAAAGATTTCCAAACTCTGAGGCACCTCATTCAATCTGACTGCTTTCTCTCCACAGAATTAGCTTTAAATTCAAATTTGTGTGTAAATATTGTATTTATTAAAAAAAAAAAAGCATGGCGGTATTGTGGACCACCATACCATAAATATCACGATACAACGATTCTGTGATAATCAATATGTAGCAATACATCACGATATCTGTCTGACTGAAGAAAAGAAAAACATCAATGAAAAGTTAAAAGTGCAGAATTTCTCTGTTTATTCACAACATAGAGAACAAAGTGCATAAAGTCTATTCTTCCTCTTCTTCAGCTAGGTAACTTCTGCTCAAGTTTCCCTCCATCATTTGAGCAGCGCCACCATGAGGAGACATCAAGCAGCGACGTCTGGTGAGTGAAACTGGTAGGGACTGTTTACTTCAGAGCGTCTTCATTTTTAAATTAAAATATCAATATTCTCGCTGGCGTATCGAACATCTTTGCATGTTTTACCTCGCACTTCACTTCCAAGTGTGTAGCAGAACCTGTAGTTATAGTTGTAAGCTGTAGCCTTCAGTTCGCATCAGAAACAAAAAATGAGGTTTAGTTTGTCCCTTGTGGGCTACTGTAAAAACATGGTGGTACAAAATGGTGGCATCCATGGAACTGACCCCTGGCTCCTAATAAAAAACATAAAAGGCAAAAGGCAAGACAATCATTCATACCATCAGGTCTTTACAATCAATCAATAAATAATAGTTTTTATCTGCAGTCTCTGCCAAATGAAGATAAAAGTATCTTTTAAATAGTGGCCTTAGCTTAAGAAGTAAAGAATTCAGCAAGACAACAGTGACAGGACGGATGTTTTACTGATAATACTTTCATACTTTTATTTGGAATGAACCATTTTGTCCTGGAATGTAACACAAGAACTTAAAAAGAACACTATCCCAATTTAGAAACATTTAAAAAAAAAAAAAAAAAGTAGATATTTTTCTTCAAAATCACTTTTATTCCACAATTTATTTCAGCGGGTCTTAAGGCACCCTGAAGAGATGTTACAAGTTGTTCTTTCAAATGCAGGTTCCTTTTAAGACTGTGTAAACATAGCTTTGAATAAGATAATTTCCTGTAAATCTTTACTTAAATGATTTCTTTACAGTGCACAGACATTGTGTTTCGTGACAAAAATACAGTGTGAATTAAGTAAATATGGTAGATAGTGTTTATATATATACATTGAAGAGTAATAGATTGGCAGACAATCAGATCAACAGGCTGAAGAGAGAAAACTAACAAACAATCTTTGAGACCCAGATAGATATACAGATCACGTATAAGATATACAGTACATAGTTACAGTGAACTTTTTTTTTCATTTTTGCAACGCTTTTCCAGCACCTCTCCGCTTTAAAAGCATTTTTTTTTTACACTGTACCATTCTCTCTCTGTGTTTGTGTGTTTGTGTATGTGTGTGGGTGTGTTTGTGTGTGTGTGTGTGTGTGTCGCTTCAGCCATCATCAGTTCACAGCACCGTGCGCAGTGAAGCGAGACAACGCATCTATAGTCCTGGAGGGCTCACGCACATAGTGGCTATTGCAGTGGAGAGGTGAGTAGACAGGAAGACGGACAGACGGACGGACAGACAGACAGACATGCAGACAGACACACAGCACAAGACTGGGTTGTGGCTACGGAGACCACAACACAAAGATCTATCTATAATTCCCTAAATATGGTCAGGATCACAATGTATTTATATGTTGAAAGGGAAACTTTGTAATTGGCAATTCATATACAGGGATACAGTAGCTATACTTGATTATCAAGGAACGATCCTATGAAATCTCTGTGATGTGATAAAATGTGAATACTCTGGGGAAATGTGTTGGGAAAGTTCTATGCTCTCAATTACAATATACAGCAAGATAAAAATCCTCTCCAAATCAGCAATAATACAGTCGTTCACACAGGATGGAGAGATGAAAACAACACTCTCTCTTCCTGGAAAATCAAAAAAAAAAAACAACAACAACAAAAAAAACATACAAAGAAAATTGAACCAGCAACTACACAATACCCCCAAATGGCTTGGTAGCAATGGCGATAATTTATCTAATCACATCAATACTAGAAAAAATAAATACTGATGAAAAGTGCAACAGGTGAATAAAAAAAAAAAAGGATGGATGGATGGGTGGATGGATAGGGGCAGAGCCAGTGTCTTGTTCTGGGAATCTTTGAGGAGGTCAGCAACGAATCGTGAAGGAAAGAAGAGTCAGAAATGTCATCAAAGGAACATTTAATATCTGTCTTTACCAAAAGCCAAACTAATCTGCATTAAATATTTTGGCACCATCCCCAAATGCAGTCTTTGTGACTCAGTTTGACCCTTCCTTCCTTTAAAAAAACCGAAAACATCTTTATCAAACATGGGCAGCCTCTGCAGCTGGGGTTTCCCTTCACGGGGGCCGTCTCCTCCTTTACTCCACCACCGTGATCCTGAAGGTGATGCGGCCCAGGAACTTATCCCGCTCGTCGTTGTTGCGGAGGTCAGAGCCCTCTACCCTGCACTCCACTGCCAGCTCCTTGTTGTAGTCCTCCTTGTTGAGCAGCAGCTTCACGGCCACCAGGGGCTGCACGTAATTCTCCTGCAATCGGGGTTAGAGACAGGCATCTGTCAATAACCGTGCAGCAAAGTGACGATGTTAGCGGCCGTGATCTGACGGGGGGATAAATACTTACGTGAGCTTTCTTGCCGTAGTAGGGGAAATACATCTTATCAATGAGTCCTTCGCTGGGGAAATACTGCATTTGAATCTGGCTGTCTTTCTGTGGAGCATGAAGAACATGTTTTAGCTCACGTGGACATGATACTGGGTAACAGAAGCTACATTATGTCCAATCATATCACATGAAACATGGACAAGAAAAAAGAAAAGGCAATGACTGTCATTGTTGAAGTGATTTAAAATGATTCTCTGGTAATCATGACGCGTTCTTCCGTCATTTGAGGCTAAAAAATAATGACAATGACTTGAAAATGGCACTGGGATGAGTTTAGAGGCATAATGGCCTGTTATATAACACACCTACTGGCCTTATCCTGATAATTTATGTCTCTTACCCTAAAGTCATCAGAGACGGCATGCAGAAAGAAATCAGACAACAACAAAAAAACACAAACACAAAAGAAGGGGAAATGAAATAAAGATGGGCAGAAAGAAAAGACTGTTATGGTCATCAGTGATTTTTGTATGAGAAACAAAAAGGGAAAAGATACACATACAAGAGAACAGAACATGAATAGTCTGGACAAATTTGTTTTTACTTTTACTGTGCAGTTGATATATGGATTCCCACGGGGCATCAGGCCAATGATCTACAGAGAGAAAGAAAGAGGAGAAGATGAGGCTTTTATGTCAGAACAGATGAAGACAGGCTGCAGCTTCTGTGAAACCAAAATTAGAAATTGGTATAATTATTCATTTTATTTTTGGAACGGAACAAATGTAGAATAGAAGTGGGCAGAGACTAAAAACAGACAACAGAGAAAAAATGTAAATCTTTTATGAACAGAGACGATTTTTAAGCAACTGGGTGTTACCCTGTTCAGTTTCAGCAGCACACACGGCCTTCCCTCAGAATATCCAAAGTTGGTGTCAGAGAGGCCGGAGCAAAAACTCAGGGAGTCTCTCTTGAAGCGGCAAACTTTCTTTTCCATTTGCTCGGCATTGTCCTGCAGAAAATAGTTTCCTGAAATGCACTCCTTGTTTGTCTCCTGCTCTGTGTCGTTATATCCTGAGACAGAGAGATGATACGGAGAAATACATCACAGGAATTGGTGGAAAAACTTTAATTTGTCTGTCAATTTGTTTCGGTAGTCCTTGCACTTACTTTGCAGGAAGAGCTCCAGTTGCTTGACGTACTCCGCATACTTGAGCGGCTCCGATTTGTTGACTATCATGTCCAGTGAACTCGGACGAATCACCAGCCCTGCAATGAAGACGTGGACAAAAGTAAACCCAAAGTAACACAGCAAACGATGCCAACATGAGAAAACTAATGCACAAAACGCCGTCTCCCTCCAGCTGCACTTCTGCTATCTCACAGGAAGAGACTTCAAAACAGGTCGATAAAAAAAGCAGCTGTAATATAGTGCATTATTGTGACAGCATCTCTTTGGTGCACATATGAATAATGAATGCCTTGCAGAGAAATGTTGCCACTTACAGTACCTGGAAGGCCAAGTGATCAGACACACTAACCTGGATAAGGAACGCGGTCTCTGTACCTCGGCACATAGTCATCCAGCGTGAGCAGCATCACCCACATGGTCAGGGCAAACATACCAGCCAAGAAACAGTAGAAAACCAAGTAGAACAACAGGATGAGGGCTGGAGGGAGTAAGAGAAACAGAAGTAGAAGAGAAATAATGAGGGAAGGAGAAAGAGAGGGTTTATGTATAATTAACTACATGCTGTAACCACACATAGACTTGGACTAATGCCTTCACACTGTCTTTATCGTTCCTCATCTGCAGGTTTGAAGAGAGCAGTCATTTGAGTGTACTGTCCCTTTGAGAGGAACCATTTTGGAACAAGGGGGGGAGATGCTACTTGCTGCTAACAGGTGAGGGGTCGGCACTGACAAAAGAGAGACCCAGCAGATTTTATAACACACGCGTCTCAGCGAGGATGCTGCAGTGTTCAAAGCATCTGCTACCTCCTTTAATCATGACGGGTTGGAGGGAGCGGAACGGAGGCCATGCAGTAGCTGTGGAAACATCTGAGCCAAAATGGTTCACCAGCATCCAGGCTCTCACAGCACGGATGCCCTCTAAGTTGACAGACAAAAAACGGGATGGACCCCTCAGCTCCCTGCTGTACACCCCCCTTCTCTCGCTCCTCTCCAACAGTATCCCACAATGCACCTGCATGATGTGTGAAAGGGAGAGAAAGAGGAGAGAGGGAATCCCATTTGACCTTGACAGGCATGCTAATGTGGGCGGCCATGCAACTGCAATGGAGCATCCCACTGCACAGCAGCACGGGGGCCCAGGCTGCCTGACAGCCGCTGCTAGCCTATAGGAGCTGGCTGCTGGAGGGAGGGAGGGAGGGAGGGTGGTGTGTTACTACCTCACCCTGAAAATAACTGGGGAATCATTACATAAAAATGTATGGCCTGATCAGCCATAGATTCAGATGAGGAACACTGTAGCACGCTTCCTCTCAAGTGATTAGGTAATGAGGGTTTTTTTTATCTGCAGTGTGAAATGCAACATTCTGACCATCCCCATTAATACACATTATAAATATGAAGATATGAAGACCAACATCATCATCATCACACCAGCACCTGCTTATTTCTGCCTATGCAGCAAACAGAGACTGATGCACACCTTAGGTAGCATCATTCATCTTTGGGTGAAAGCCTCATAGTGCAGGCTTCTCCTTTCCACCTTCATGTAGGCCTATGATGGCTCCTCAGCTCATCATGGATCTACATAATGGACATCATTTTAATCAATACACACACACACACGCATAACAGGCAAAAACATCCAGGAGGAACATGTCTTTGGAGATTGGCAAATGACTCAAAGGAGAGGCAACACATTCAGTGTAATCCCCGTGAATGTCACAGCTCAGTCATTAAGTGGCTGCTGAATAACGGTATTCTTACCCCAGCTGCTGGCCGTGCGACCCAGCACCTCCCCGGTCCTCGGGTTGTAGAAGGTATCCTTCCAGCTGGACGCGTTCTCCTTGTTGGTGGCCGCTTTGTCCTCCGTGCTCGCCATGGTTGCGTCTTATTTCTGTTTTTTTTGTTTCTTATTTTTCTAATTTGGTCCCAAAATGTGCCTGTTTTCTCTGCCTTAAAAAAATGTGGAGAAGCGCAATGAGGCGAAGAAGCCGGCGAGGCGGCGGTGAGTGGTCGGATCAATGGTTGGGAAGGAGTGGGCGGTGCAGAGAGAGAGGGAGCGCAGAAGGAAGGAAGGAGAGAGATGTGGTGGAACAAAAAAACGATAAGGGGAAGGTGAGGAAAGAGAGAGAGAGAAGAAGAAGAAAACGTCAGTGACGTCCACACAAACCCAGCCTCGGTAGCTGATGCAGTGCGACCAGATGGATGTACATTAGTTAATGACGGAGAGACGCACGGAGACGCGCCGGTTACGCGCGGCGAGAGCGCAGATCTGTCTTTCTTCTAATCATTTATGTCATAGATTCAATCCTTTATGTTTGTGTTTGAACACACTCAAGTAAGTGCAGCTGCCTGTGACTAATGACGGAGAACCCTCACAGGTTATTATTCATGTTACACATGTTTATAAGAAGCCTCAGACACGTTATGTATCATTATGGTATGAGTGTGGTACATGAGCTGGGGCTCCATGTATGTAACACGCCTGCAAGTGGATTTTTATTTAAAATTGTCATAATGAAAAACAAGGGTTTTATGCGTCAACGTCTGCGGCACATGATGTATTTTTGTCTCACATTATTGCTGGTTTGTTATAGGTTCACTCCACCTCTTCTGCGTACAAGCCGGTATAAACTGAGTCACCAAACCGTCAACCAATCGAACAGGCCCGAGTCTGTTTCGACAGAAAAGGATGTAATAGTGCTCTCTCTCACTCACTCACACACACACACACACACACGTTTATACATACATGAATGCCAGTGATCAGCACATTTACAGCCGATGAGGATGCTATTTATGACTGACTGGCTGAGCATGGATATTTGGGGCATTTGCCAATCCTTGTTGCTATGGCAATTGAGCACTATTGAAACAAGAGATGAGTGTATGTGTGAGAGAGAGATGGAGGCAGAAAGAGTGGGGGGTAGTGATTGTATGTGTGTGAGAGAGAGAGAAGGAGAGAGAGAGGGAGAGCATGCCTGAAATCAGATATGCAGTTAACAGAGGACTTCACTTTAGAGTAAGCTGAGCCATAAGCCATAGTGTTGTTTTATTTGAGCGTTACTGCCATGGAGCTACAACTGCAGAACACATGTTTTGTATCTCATATCATGCATATGTAACTCTCTCCTTTGGCAATATGTGCACATGCATGTCCTACCAATGACAAATGAACTAGAGAGAAAGAGAGAGAGAGAGAGAGAGAGAGAGAGAAAGAGAGAGAGAGAGAAAGAGAGAGGGGGAGAGAGAGAGAGGGTTTTTTTTTAATGGCTTAAGCAGCAGGGAGAGGATGAGACAATGACAGAAGAAACAAACACAACAAAAGCTTAACTTCTAACCATTGAACATTCTCAGTGTCACACACACACACACACTCACACAGCATGTGTGAGAGAGAAATATGAAGGAGTTACATAATGACCCTTGATGCAGGGTTCAGCTCACATGGGGGAGGGGAGTGGTCACACTGCATCTAGTTCCTGCTGTCAGATTGAATTTGTCCACCACAACTCATACAGTGCAGCACCAGGCACAATACAATTACACACACGGAGGTTTGACTGCACTGACTTCCATTGACTAACCAAAGCACTATCACGAACTGTAACATAACCCATTCATTCAAAACCCTAACCTTTACCTATACACACTTCAAATCTTAGCCCTAAACGTAACCAGTTCCTCGGAAATGATGTTCTACCTCATCAGGACCAGGTTTTGGTATTCATGAGACTACTGGTCAGTACACACACAAGCACATTGTTGATTTTATGAGCACACTCTACAACTAAATGCCTAATCCTAATCCTTAACTTGATTCTAACCCTAAAACCAAGCTTTAACCTTTAAAAAAAAGCCAATTATTGTTGTTGCAGGAACCAGCCAAAGTGTCCTCACTTTCTGTGGTTTGTACATGGTTTAGTCCTCACAAAGATATACATACAAGTACACAAAGACACAATCACACAATTCACATCTAATTGCGAAACATAAACCAGAGCCTCACAAATGAGGTTTTGCCCCGGTTTTGGTCCCCGCGAGGACCACTGGTCAGGACACACGATGAGCGCTTGAACCACGAAAGGTTCTACAGAGGCAGCGGAAACAAGTACACACACATTTTCTGATTAGTGTGAGAGCGAGCAGCACTGATTCATGGGTGAGCCCCAGTCTGCCGCATTCACTCAAGCTATTCATTTATTTATTTATTTATTTTGCTGTGAAGGCATCCCACCACTGCAGGCCCATACGTTAAAAAAAAGAAAAGAAAAAGTGCTCATGTGTGAGTGAGAAAGCTGAGACTGACAGCAGGAGCAGAGGAGGTAGAGGGATGGGTAAGCTGATGCACTAGAGCTATACTGTATGGATGTGAGTGGTCTCCCTCTTATCTAACCCCACAACAAGCGCACAATCCTCCCATTGTTGAGGGAAACCCCCTTTTCTGTGCTCTCAATTCAACATACCAGCACCATGAGCAGAAATACACACCCCATTTGTTCTCAGTCACTCCATCCGCGAGCTGCCATAGCAACCCTCACAGTGAGGTCACTCACATCAATGGGAAGCCGTTCCCTACACTCATCTGACAGCCTGTGTTTCTGATAATTCCCCAGGCACCAGACTACGGCACTTCCCCAGATACCATGTGGAGGTGAAATCCTTCAGGCAGCATCTGTTCCCTCGCCTTGTCAGCGACACCAACTGAAATCATGACCTATACCCAAATCACCACAGGCAGCTGATGATGAGTTACGTTTTTTTTTTTAATACTGGACGCTACACAACATACAAAGTACCTTCATTTGTTTTTTGCCTCAATCTAATTAACGTTAATGTTTGTTCATATTAATTAGTAGTGAAATTGCAGCAGCGATAATGTTTGCCCTTTAAACAAGTTCAAAAACCTTGCATGTGAAAGTATTGAGATAAAGGTCATTGAGTGAGTGTGCACAATAAAGTACATTGATTAGTTGCACAGCAGCCATTTTGACATGTTTTAGCAGGAAAAGCACAGGTGTTACTGATCACATTCACGGTGGCTCTGTTCACTTCATGTGAATCAGGACAGCGTGATGAAGAGAAACTGATGAAGCTAAATGGAACTGGACCGGATTATTTACACCTGTGATTTCCCTACACTGACCTGTCAAAATGGCCCATTATACATTAGACCACAAAAATCACGTTTTCTGTTATGGTTAATACACCAGATTGTAGAAGCCCTTTAGAAATTATATTTTTTTTAATGCTAAAATACAATAATTATTGTTATCCATGAATTGTTCAAATTTACTGTTTTGGAAAAAAAATCTGAACGAAATAGAAAAGCACATTATTATTTCTTGATTAAGATGTCAAATTATGTACTTTTAAAATGTAAATGTAATCCATTTAAGGGGTTGAATGTTATGCTTTGAGTATGAAAAGGTGATTTCAGTTTGTTATACACACACATGTATGTGTACGCATGTGTGTGTATATATATATATATACACACACACATACACATACATATATAAATACACAAAGAATTAAAACAATAAGGGAAAGCAAACAACATTTCTACACAACTGTGACCTTCACAGCTTCCTTAGAGTCAGAAGTTTGTTCATCAGGTCCAAACATGATCATATGACATCGTCATGGCTATTCCTATGCAACACTAATAAGTGAAATAATAACAATACAACATGGAGAAAACAAAACAAACAAAAAAAAGTGCATCAGTTTTCGGTCAGATGTCAGATGTTCCTGCAGCCACAGAGAAATCACTGTAGTTTTATCAAGGTGAGCAGCTTGATAAGGCTCCATAGCAGAGAGAGCTTTCGTACGATGAGATGTACTAAACCGCGCCAACATTTCAGAAATGCTTGACACATTTCGTATTTCATCAAAAAACTCAGTAAACATTTAAAAAAGACCTCCTCTCAGTGGGTGGAGAAAACAACAGTTGGTTTTTGTTCCATTTGCAGTCAAACAACATTTAAAATAATTACTTTTCAGTTTGAGAGACATATCATTGCAACTCTATTCCTCTAAAGATGAATCAAGGTATATATATACACATTATACATATACATACAACAGGTATACATTAAAAATTATATAAATGATGGAATGAAAACATGTTTCTTTGAAATTGAAAGGGTTATTGATCTGCTGTCTTTGTGCCTCCTGCATTAACCATTCGTGAATCCGGTACAGTATATGAATGATTATAATCTATGCTCCCCATTGTGAAGTGCCATGTGTTTGCTACAGCTAGTTAATTAACCTAAATGCTGTAACGATCATCAGTGCCCTCGTGTGGACTAATACTATAACAAACATCATATGATCTGAATACAACACTATAAAGAGGCACCAGTGACCTGAGCTGTAGAGAGGATTCACCTGAGGAGGCTGCAAAACAAGTCAAGTACAAACATTAGTGTGTGTTCAACATTCCAGGGCTGTGGAGGTTCTACAACCTACATCCAACCTGAACCACTGTTTCCCCACAATCCTGTCTTCAGCCTTGTTTATAGTAAATACCATAATATAATGTCAGTACGTGCGATTTTAGTTTTTTAGCATTTGGAATAGGATTATACTGAAAAAACCTTTAACTATGCTTGTTATGCGCCAATGACACCAGAACAAATTCCTTGTATGTGCAAATCGTACTTGGCAATAAAGCTCTTCTGATTCTGATTCTGATTCTACTGAACAGATTGTGTTTTTTTTTGTGGTTGTTTTCACATGTATTCAAATCCTGAATCTCCGTTTCGAGTCAAGGCTTATACCAATTCATGGAACGTCGGAGAGCTCTGTCCCAGCTTTGCAGGACGGGCATGTACTCCCGATTCCGGTTGGCAACACCCTCCTTGGGTGCCATTTGAGGCATGAACAAATCATCTGCATGTTGCAGCTTTTTCAGTTCTTCCTGGCTCCTCCAGAAACCTGCAGTTAAAAAGTTCAAAAGAAACAAGAAAACAACATGAACAGAAATGTAGAAATGAGTCATGTATGCAGCCCCAACGCCCCAAGGTGAGTGGTGAGCGCCCTCTTGTTCACAATTTAATTCATTTCCCTGCTTCGTCATTTCTGTGTCTCTGCTTTGTCTTCTAATTAAACTACAACTGCCAATCACAGTGAACTCTCTCACTGACCAACAGCAATGAGATTATATAATAATTCTAATGAATTACAGATGATTGATAACCATGAGTCTATTCTATCAGATGCACAGCTGGTTCGTGGTCAATGACATGACTCCCATTTACTGTCAACTCCACCTGCTTTTGGCCTGTCATGAAACAGTATGTACAAGTGTGTGATTACATTCATTACAGAGTTACCGCAGGGCCAACACAGAGTTGAACAACCATTCATTCTCACATTCACACCTATGGTCAATTTAGTGTCCAATTAACCTCAAAATGAAGAACATGCAAACTCCATGCAGAAAAGCCCTTGTTTGATTACATAAATGTGAATAATTCAACAGAAAACAGGTTACATAACAAACATCAGTGTTTCATTTGCCACTCTGCCACTGTCAACAAGAATAAAAATATGGCTTCTGACTTTAAAAAAATGTCATGGCCAATATTTTTAGAGAACAATAAAGAGTCAACGTAAAAGTAAAGAACTGAAGTATCTTAATGCTTGTCAGACTTAAAACTTCACAAAGCTCTAGTAACTTGAAAAAGCTGCAGTTTTGATGTATTTGACTCAAAAATAAATGAAATTCCAAGCATGGTATTGGTATTCAGTGGCTTTAAGAACATTTTGGGATTAACAAAGCGTAAAGACTTAGGCCTGGGTTCAGTTCACTCTATCCTCTGCACGTAAGACTATTGCAGTCACACAAGCGAACAGCTGAGTCCACAGATTTCTTTTGTTGTCTATGGTGCAGAATGAGAAATACTTGCACACACTGCTTTTCAGATGCTTTGGTGTCATGACTGTCTGCTCAAGACGACGGTTTATTTTGTTTGTGTCTTCCGCTGTCACCATGAAGCAACATAATATCACTGTTGTTTGCTTCTGATGAGCAAAGAGGGCTTGGATGTGGCCCAAGCTGACAGCGCCCTCTGCTGGACAACTTAGTACAATCTGATTTGCTTCTAGGGTGGATATTTTAAACTCATACCTATTTTTAAGGTTCGAGTTTGAACTGTCACCCACTGTACTGTAGGGCTACACAAATTTACCAGGTTCGTGACCTGGTAAAAACAAGGGTCTTTCTGCATGGAGTTTGCATGTTCCCCCCCGTGTGTGTGTGTGTGTGGGATTTCTCCGGGTTCTCTGGTTTGCGCTCACAGTCCAAAAACATGCAGATTTGGGGATTAGACAAATTAGACACTCTAAATTGACCGCAAGTGTGACAGTGTCTCCATATGTGTCACTGTGATGGACTGAACTGTCCAGGATGAACTGCGCCTATCATCCTATGTCAGCTGGGTTTGGCACCAGCAACCCTCATGTGGAGGATAAAGCGTTGGAAGATGAGACTGCACTGTAGAGAGGCATTGTGTGGTCATATTAAATAAGACATGTTTTAATTAAACTCATTTTATTGCTAACATTAATATTTTGAAGATGGATTAGGTTAGAATGACACAAAGTTCTGTGAAAATATATCTAATAATCAAGTGAATTTGGCATGAAATATAACGAAATTAAACTATGCCAAATCATATCTTATCATATTGGAAATCCAATCAAATCTAGTAGTGATACCCAACCCAATATAGAATGATATAAATGTGTATGTGTCTCCACATACCGACTCCAAGCCCGGCGACAAACGCAGCCCCTAAACATGACATCTCACGATGCTGGGGTCTGACTACCTTCCTGCCAAGTAGGTCTGCAGTCAGCTGCATGACAAAGTCATTGGAGGAGACACCACCATCCATCCTGAGAGAGAAAATAAAGAGAGAGAGAGAAAGATAGACATTAAATGCAACAGTATCAACAGAAATATAAAGTAGACATGTAACGATAGCTCAATAAAAATTGAACTGCAGGATCAAGCAGTCCGTTAGATCAAATTTGCTTCAGTTGTCTTCGGTCTACATCCTACGATCACATATTGCTCCGTAAGCTGACTCAGGAGTGAGTTAAAGACGTCTCGATCCTCCAGCAAACCTATAATCACAATGTTACTGTTTGTATTGACTACACTGGCACAGTGGACGAGGAGAAGTGTACCTGATCTTTGTGATGGGAATGCGAGTTTCTCTCAGCATCGTCTCATACAGCTGCTTATTTCTGCAAAGCATGGCAATAATGCAAAATGAATACACTTCAGTTAGCATGGATAAGAATGAATATAATAAAAGGTCCAGTGTGTGACATTTAGTAGGGCTTAGGAAGGCAGATATTAAATACACTACCCATGTTTGTTCAGTAGCCTGAATGGACAAACTAGTTGAAGTTGTTGTGAAAATCGTATGTAAAAGGCCAACACAGTTCAAAACATCTGACCTGAAGGTGACTGACTCCAGTATGGCACGCACCAGATGGCTTTTGGTGGTGGAAGGTTTGAGGCCCATGAGTGAAGCACACGCTTTGGGATCGTTCATTGGAGCCTTTGGATAAATTGAGGGCACAAACATGTCAGGAGTGCACAAAGTATGTCTTCTGCCACTAAGTGAAACTCAAAACAGTAAGCATTTATAAGAACACTGATTTGTATGTGTGCAAATAAGCTGTTAACATGTAAGACACATGCACTTACAAAGGCCAGTTCACAATGGAGGGCAGAGAACAAAAAAGAGACACAAACATGTTACAATGGAAAACAAAAAAAGCACAATGGAAATAATCAATATTCATCTATAGGGCTTAAGATTAAACATTATCTATAGGATTAAACATTTTTGATTAATATCTGGACTTAGCTTTTTTCAATAATAATTGTATTAATTTAACAAAACAATTACGTCACACATTACTAATTAAATAATATTCTTTGGTTGTTGTTGGTCAACCCCAGAGTGACTTTCTACTCTCTTATTTATTCCATGTACTTCAGATCTTCTGACATACCATCATTCTTTAAACAGGACTGGCCTCTCTAAACACTCACTACACAGAAACCCTTAAGCCCCGCCTCTTCACCTCTTGCTCTGTTCATAACTTCCTGCACACTTCCGAGACAGTCAATCATGTGCACTGTTACCACATGCTGCATGATTATTGGCTCCTGGACGCAGATGTACCAACATTTGATATCAAATGGCAACACATTTATGAACTTTGTTTTAAGAGAGTACACTTGTATATACTGTATAAAGATACACACGTTAAGATGTTGTGCTTCTGCACACATACCTGCAGGCCACTGAAGGAAGGCACAAAGCAAACTCCATCAGCGTCACTGACGCTGTACGCCATGGCACTGGTCTCCTGGACGTCAGTGAAGAGCTCTGTGGAAACGCACACAGTCCGTCAGCGACTCACTTATGCAACTTAAACTAATTATTAAGGCTGGCTCGACACTAGTGTTGTAGTCAAGACCACCTAAACTGAGACCAAGTCGAGACCAAGACCACAGTGTATCGAGACCAAGACAAGACCAAGACTTTGAGGGGTGGAGACCGAAACCGATCTCAAGTACTACAACACTACTCGATACCACTTTTTCATGTCTGATAATTATACTAATACCAATATTGGTTCGATATGGTTTGTTTATAAAATTATGCAAATCTGTTTAGCTTTTTTCCACATGATGTTGATGACACATGTCTCCCATTACAGCATGTGCTTGGTGAAGCATTTATATCATATTTTAAGTTTGCAAATTTTGACCAGTATTGGACCAACACCAATTCTGAATATCATATTGGCTCATCCTTGGAAATGATTTATTCAAACATAAATATGTTTAAAGGTATATGAGTAGCTTTTTTGACCTCTGAGGGAGATGGAACAAAACAAAGGTAACATAATATTCTCAGATATATAATGGAAATCTGATGTTCAAAAACACAGCTGACACAGAATAGTGTTCATTCTTGCTTCTGGCCAAATGACAAATGTTAGCTCTTCAGTTTCTGGTTCCCACCCTCCCCTCAGGGAAATATCTGGCTCTTTAGCTGCTTCACTCTCCACTATGTTCACCAGTGGTTGCTCGTTGCTAACTTTGCCTGCCATGCGGTGCTGCTCAGATAATGAGCAGCGGATTTGTCCGGGCTTTCTCACTTAAACCGATCAGACATGCTTGGGGACAGCAGAAGCTGAGACAGACTGTGTGAGAAAACCCTTTTACATCATGGGAACATGTTCTCTAATGAACTGAAGAGCACTTTGTGTCTGTGAGACCCACCCCGTCTACTGTGTTATGTTCCATTACTCAACCAGAGAATGTGTACTGTCAACAACCACTCTCACTACAGTGACCTCTGCATGGTTTCTCTATGGACGGAAAACCGGAGGAGAAAACCCACACACAAAGAGAACATGCAAACTCCACAGAGAAAGGCCCTCAGTTGGAAACCATGACCCAGGTTATTCACTTTGAGATGCAGCTTGCCCTGACTTAAAATAGTATTTTAACAGTGATTTTACCTGTTTCTAAATCTATGGTAGGTGTATATTTACTTACTTTCCTGTTTTGTGCATAGTTTATTCCTCCTACCTCATTATTCACTTTATTTACTCTTACACTCTTGTCACAGGATAATTTGAAGATTTAAATGATATGATAATCTGGATCACACACTGTTTGCACCTACAGATACAGGTCTGGTAAATGGCTCAAGCAGCAGCAGCAGTTTCCGTGACCTGACTATGTGCAGTATGGATAAATCTAGTTCTATCTCCTGTAGAAATGATCTACAGGAGATAGAACTCCTCACTCCAAAAGGTTGTATAATCCAACAACACTGCCAGCTCATTGTGTACACAGCTCACCCAGACTCTGCGCCCATTTGATAGCAGTGCCTGTGTCCGCGGAATTGCCCTCTGCAAGGTACACCACGTCTGGGCCGATCTTCCACCCCACTACAGGATACAGACCTACAGGGAAGAAACACCAGCTGGTAAAGTGACTGTATCAAGAAAATGTGAACGCTATCATTCTAATGTATGTGCTTTACCCGCTATAGATGTATGTGGTTTGCTCCCAGTGTTGATGTCCATGAAGGTGCCTGTTCCCATGGTGATCTTCACATCGCCAACATCAAAACAGCACTCTCCGAACATGGCTGCCTGCTGGTCCGCCATCTGCAACAGAGGGATAGAGGAAATGAAATACGGAAAATCCTTCATGGTCTTAACACAGAAAATGTCAGAAACTCATACAATTTCAAATATGAAATACAGGTATTAGAATTTTTCAATTAAGGAAAGGAAAGTAAAAGTTTAAGATGGCTATGTATCTCTGAAACACTGAACTCTGAAACTTATTTCTTCTTTTATCACATTAACATCTTCAATATTCAGTTTGAATTAAACAAGACACTTGAATGCATGCTTGATTAACTAAATACCTGCAGTGAATAAATATATTTACAACATAATTGTGGTGACAAGCTGGCAGAAGATAACACGTGTGGTGCCAAGTCCTTGACAACTGTCATAGAAAATAACACTTGCTCTTACTTATACTGCTGGTTTTGACATACACGCACACACTTGTACACTACTCATACCTAGTGCATGCCCAATTATCTTCATACACCTGCAGTCTAAGCAATGCTATGCAACGGGAATCAAGGTCATCTTTCCCAGCTGCACAGATAAGCTTAGGACGCGCACACCAACTATAAAGCTACACGAACTTTCTCTTTTCATCACATAAACCACGCTTCAACAATCAACTTGCATCAGACATCTTAAGACAACAACTCACCACTGACATGATAGGAATGGATATTCCGAAGATAGATGGGTCTGTGGAACCAAAGTCATGACTGGTGCATCATGAAGGAGAGAGAGCAGAGACAATGCATTATCTCACACTCACCGTCTACCTTCTGTTACGATTTAATCTACGCTGTGATGCTGTACCTTTACCTTATTAAAGTGTGAAGATGATAGGATGGTTTTGATATTAAATAATCTATGCATAGTCATTTGGAATTGGAAGGAAATTGTTGGCAGACTCACCCCGTATTTTCTACTCTGGGGAAGATAGAGAGAGGCAGAGACAAAAGAGAGCAGAGAACACCACTCCAACACATCTGTAAACAGAAGCCACATTACAGAGGAATGACCAAAAAACACACACGTACTAAACACAGAAAGAAAACATGACAAACAACAGACCTGATAGGAGTCAAATATTCCTGTTGAACTGGCGTTAGAATAATCTGTGGCATGGACGTGACCTAAAACAGACAAGTTGACTATGAAAAAAACTATGCATTAAAAACAACACATTATATATAAAATATACATTTCTTTCAGCAATGTTTCTCACAATAGTTTGCTAAATAGGATTGGAAAAGCTAAGAACATTCTTCAAATTCTGTAAATACCTTATCAAATGTAATCCACTGGACAGATCAAACTGTACAGTTTTCAAAAGAGAGAAATGCCCATAGAGAAATGACTCTCACGTGAGCTCACCTTTTGTAAGTTTGAACAGGAGCCAGGTGTCTATTGTTCCAAAGCAGCAGTTGTCTTCAGCTACTGCTTGAAGAACCTGGAAGAATAGAGAAACACGATGAGACTGAGGGGTGAAAGCACAGTCTAAAGTATCGGTTGTACCGGTTTCATTTGGTTTCAGTTTCATGAAAAGGACATTTGTTTTTTTTTTATACATCATACGTAGGATTTATTCCACTTTTAATTGTGCCAGCTGTCCATTCAAGTCTTCTGATATCGGACAAGACATCTTTATTGTGGCTTTAGCTTTTTGGTGAACGCTCTTTCTGAATTCTGGTGTCACTTCATGTGCTTGCTGAAGTCAGTGTAAATCACAGCTGCTATATGGTCACTCACCTGTTTGTAGTGCGTCAGGGCCCAGACAAGGCGAAAACTAACATGCTGAGTAGAGAAAACAATAAGACTTGCTGCGAGCAACCTCTTCTGTCTGGACAGGAAGTACAGCACCTTCGCTACACCGCGGATTGCCTTTGGTTGTAGGAAGAACAACAGAGAGCCTTCAGGGACAGTACTGCATATTCAAGGCTGTTTTTAAGTCCACTTCTCAAGAAGTATTATTTATTATTTTACTATGTAAGAGATTCACAATTGAGTCAAAGACTCACATTCATAGTGCAGGATCTGTTCCAAGACTTCACCAGGTCTGCAGCTCTCTGGTCCTGCCAGGTGATGAAGTTATGAAAGGGAACACCAGTTTTCCTATTAGAAGAAAGAGAGGAAATAAATTGATCATAAATAATAAATGTGATGAAAGAGAACTAAACAAAGGTTAAAACATGTTTAACTATACATCTTTTAAAGTATAGACTAACTAAAGAAAGCACTCATCACTTAATTTCCCAGTGTTTATACATTCCCTTAGTTAACAATTGTTTATGAAAGATTGGATGACCAACAAAATCAAATAATTTCTTTCTTGGTCCATCCCTATAAAAATGTGTCCTTTCATTTTTCATTATGCTGCTCCAGAACAGACAAAAGTGGCTTAAAACATAGTCTCATTAGCAAATGTTTATGTATGTCTTATGAGATTATTATTGTTTATTTTACTTGTCCCATGTTGTGAAGGTGCCTCGTTGTGTGGAAATGCCAAGGGCCTTTATCTGATGCATGTACACTCCTGCATCTACACACAAACACACACAGAATGCACAGGTTTACAAAAAAGAAACTCACTTGAAGGGAAACCAATGGACACAAAATGTGGATTGGTTCTTTGCCAGCGCCACAAATGATGTGCACACATTCTCAAGAAACGACATTTAACATTGACAGAAAACACAGCAGTAAGTAACAGCGTAAGTAAGTAACACTAGTAATAAGTAACAGCATACTAGCTTGAACAAGCACTTTACAGCATTGTCTTTAATATCCTTGCATTTTGTAACAGGTGTATCACACATAAATAAACATAAAAAGCAACATAAAACACAGCATACATGATATCTGCCTGGTTTATTTGTTATAAAGTAAAAGGAAAGGAGACCAACCTGGAAACTATTTTTACATTACATTACATTACATGTTTGTGCATATATGCAGTTGTACCTTGCACAGCTCCTTTAACCACAGTCACAAACTCATTCCACAGTTCACGAGGGTCCATCTCCACGTGCCCCACCTCTGGATACAAGGGCTTCACCTATGGAGAAGATACACAAACAGGGCGATGATGCATGTGTGTTTGTTTGTTTGGTGTCAGCACTGGAGAAAACAGGGTAAAAAGAGGGAGAAGACCTCTCTGGTGCAAGATCCTCGGATCTGTGTCTCCTTGTCATAGACATGACATCGGACAGATGTTGTACCGACGTCCACTGACAAAATGAAGCGCTCCTTCTTGAAACCGTTCCTCTGACTCCCCATCATAAACAAGTGCGTCCCAGTCTAACCCTCAGATCCGCAGGTGCACTTCTGTCATTGTCAGCTCATGTCTGTCCCGTTTAAAGCCCGGCGGAACCTTATCTGCTCATCTGACGTGTTGGTGAGGCTGTAACTTGACCTTCGGACCAGTTCCACCTCCACATCCACCTGTCAACACCAAGCCCGAGCTGAACTTAAGTTTCTTCTGCCCCACAGTACCAGAGTTGAGTGACTGTAAAACACAGCGGGCCTCCGTGTGGTTTCAAAGTGACAACATTCGAAACACTGCTAAATCCATGTTTTGAATCTGAATCTAGTGTTTGAAATCTGCATTTGAGGTTTGTTGTTCAAATTTAAAGTGCAATACAAATAAAATCTATTATTATCAAGTCTTCGAGGTTTAAATCTGAAAAACAAAGCGGAAGTGGTGGTCGAATTTACGTTTAGCTAACGGCTACTTGGCTAACAAACAGAAAATAAAAGTAAAGCCCGGAACTAGTCATCCTTGCTTTCTGTCTTTCAAAATCGCTCACTACTATTTCGCTTTTTTTAAAGTCTTTGTCGTGGATTCCGCCCATGGATAGTGTAATTCCGATGAGACGTTCTTCTTCGTTATTGTTTTACGTCGGGTTGCAACCTGCTTTACGGCGCTTTACCGCCACCTACTGTGCTTGAGTGGGGACATGCCTTGGACACTGGATTAAAGTAGTGCCATTACGGGACTTTTAAGTAGTAGTTATATATACTCTTAGATATATGTTTCCTAAACACAACCTAGTCTGTCCTGGTCAGAATTTATAAACGTTTTACTTTTATTACATCTCAAAGTTGAGAACGTTTCAATTGAAAAGTGCGGATATGGGATTTTTAACTTAAAAATTCTCAAAAACTGTACAGTACAAATGTCTGATGTCTAGTACACTAGAAGATATCAATGTGCTGAACACAACTTTTTCATTCTTAGTCAGAACTCTCTTTTTGTACAGTTGCTTTTAGTGGCTTTTTTTTTTTACCATAAAAGCCTTTGTAAAGCAGGTGTTAACTACAGATAAACAAGTGTCAACTTGAACATAGTTTGAAAGTACGTAAGTTAGTATCACTTTAACGGTGGCTCTGTTCAGATCATATCAGCGAGGGCAGTGTGACAGTGAACATGTGTGCAAACTGAAACAGAGGAAACTAATAATGTGACCTGTGCAAATGACTCCTGTGCAAATGGGCCCATTTGTCAATAGTTGTTTTATATTGATATGTTGTGGCATCTCTCCTGCCAAGAGTTGCAGGGTTGGGGTTAATTTGACATGACATGACTATGTTGTTGTTGTTGTTGTTGTTGTTGTTTATGTCTTTACATTGCCTTAACCAGAGGTTATTGAGATGTTTGAGGCCCCTTAAACACATTCAACACAACACTGAAATAAACAGATAACACCTAATTATATTTTATAATTGTTTCAGTCACCTCTGAATAATACTCACAAATGATCATGCTCCCACATTTATCAATATAAATTGCACATGGCCATAACTGAGCAGCCATGTGTTGTTTTTATACAGTGACACATTTTGTTTTATAAAAATGTGAATAACCAATTACATAATGAAGTTTTTATTTCGCTTATTCCCAAAAGCAATACAAAATACAAAATGATTTTGTCCTTTTCGGCACCGGTAGAAGTACGCCCATGCGCGACTGAAAAATGAGCATGGTGATGTTTGTAGCCGAGTGAGCACGCGTGTATTCATCGGTACCGACTCGACTTGGCAACCTGACCTCCTGATTGTGCCCTTTTGAACGCACAGTATGGCAAAGAAACACGTGAGTATTGTGTTACATGACATTTATATTAATCAAGCCGCAACGTTTATTGAGTTAATATTAGTCTAAAGCTTTACTCTTTTGAGCTGAAGACTAACTTGCTAACAGTTACGTTAGCTGGTTGTCGTCATTTCCGGGGACAGATTTGCCACATAAAAACAGTGTTTTAACTTGTTAAGTGATTTATTTTCGTGTAGCTAGTAACAAAACATAACACTGTTTACTGTTACTAATGCATTTGTTTATTTCAGGCTCCAACACGTAGTAAAAGAAAAGTTGTCACTGATGACGCTGCAGAAGAACCTGGCACTGGCAAGTCCATTCTTTGAAATTATATAAGATATGCATTGAACATGATGGGCAGGTGGCAATAACTTCAAAAATATTAACTATTGGATAAACGTTATTTTCTTTTCAGAAGGACGGATTGAGATGGACTGTTTAAGTGAACAAGTGATGGAAGAGGATACTGCCATTGAGAGTGCAGAGATAAAAGAAGAGGAAAAGAACCTGGATGAACAAGGTATTGCAAACACAACGTGTCTAATGTCTGACTGAATATCTGTAGAATTTCAGTACTAAATCTGTGTGTTTTAGATTCTCAGATGGACTGTGTCATTGAAGTAAAAGGAAGCATACCTACTGTAACCGTGTCCTGGGCAAAGACAGATGCTGATTCAGAAAGAGTCAGTCCAAATGATCAGAGTGGTAAGTCACTGCTGGATGTCGTCATATTTTCTTTAAACTAACAAATGCATAACTTGTTGTTGGGGGAAAAAAGAGTTGCATCAAAGAGCAGTGAGACTTTAAGCTTTATTGCAACGCTCCAAAGTATTTGTCTATGTACGATCAAGTTGCTGGTATTGTGTTGGCCTTTATATATTTAAACGTGTTGTTACAAAAAATGAAGCCCTCATTGGTCATTTTTAAAGTGATACTCCACTCAAAAATGAGGAGTTAGCAAATGCTGTAAAATTGGAGGTTTTTCGTTGTTCTTATAACTACTTCAAAAAAATGTTTTTTTCAGGAGAACAAACTTTATCAGCATCCTCAGTTGATGACATTGGATGCATGGACAAAACTCCCGTTGAAATATCGGAGATAACGACGGAAGACACAAAAGAAAAACAAGGTAATGCAACTATTGCACACATTGAAATCACATCCATGTTAAATGTAACATGGACAAAGAAGCTAAAGGGAGGAGCTGTCATATTAGACCAGAAAACAATTGAAGCGAACAGCTGATTGTTAAAGGGATGGATTTCTGATTGTGGCAGGAAAAGCTCTCTAGAATTTGAGACTCTTGAAGTGTATTCAAATTCAGTGTGCCATGACTTTCAATGTTATACTAAAACATCCTGCACACTGCCAGGAACTAGAAGTCTGTCTGTTTAGTTCGTATTAATGACGTAACCAAATAACCAACATGTTTTACATGTCATTTAGCAGACACTTTTTCTCTTTGTTGCAGTAATTGGGAAACGGAAGGCGGACGTTGACGTCAAGACTTGCCCATCAAAGAAAACAAAGCTCATCAATGACGGTGTGAACCCAAAATAAAACCTGTTATGTTCATTTTAAAATAATTTTCATGTAAATGGTCCATGGGTTTGTCCTCACACATTGATTTTCTGTTTGCTTGTAGGTTATTGTCTGTTTGTCGGCAACCTGAACAACTCGAAAAAGTACAATGAGGTCAAAGATTCATTAGCAAGTTACTTCATGGCACAAAGTCTTCTGTTTCAAGACATCAGATTAGACCGGTCAAAGTAAGTATCTTTGTTTTCTTTTTCAGCAGTAAATGTAATGACTGGTGAAATTGTAATAGTTTCTACATGAAGTTATAATCGGTGTTCTGCTGTCATAGAAAGCATGCATATGTTGATTTGGCCTCGGAGCTGGACTTGACTAAGGGCTTGACCTTAAATGGAGAGAGCGTCCTTGATAAACCAATGAAGATCGCTAAAGCAAAGGTCAAAAATGTGGACCAGGTGAAGGAGAAAACTCCACAGGAGAAAAAAGGTGACTCTTCTGATTGTTTGGTAACACATCAAGTCAAATCATATGCTCTGGGGATGCAGTGTATTATTAAGTCATGTAATGTTAGACATTTGGTCTAATCTGTGGATTCTTCTGTCTGTAGCGGCCAAAAATGCTAGATGTTTGTTCTTGAAGAATCTCCCATACAGTGCAAAAAAAGAAGACATTATGAAAATCTTTAAAAAAGCCACTAACGTGAGGTTTCCTGGCCGAGTAGAAGGTCCAAGCCATGGGTGAGCATTTTAAACACAACGGTGTCAAATGAGCAAAACTTACATTGTTATTTGTAATGCACATTAAAGTGTTGCTTCTATTCAACAGCATTGCTTTCGTGGAGTTTAAAGATGAATTCACTGCTAAGAAAATGTGGAAGCATAAACAAGGAGCCAAGTTCCAAGGCCGGGATTTAATTGTAGACTTTGTAGGCGAAAGAACTGACATTGAAGCCATCAAAACTAACGACAAACCCCAGAAAAATGGTAAAAACTTTTCAGAAATTTACTGTTGCTATTCATTTTTTATTTTTTTTATCAAGAAATTTCAGTTTACCTCTAGTAAACCTTCTTCTTTCCCACAGCTGCAGCTCCTCCAAACAACATCTTATTTGTCAGCAACTTGTCTTGCAGTGTGAAAGAAAAATCCCTCAACAAAATCTTTCAAAAAGCTGCTAAAATCAGAATGCCTCAAAGCCAAGGCAAACCGAAAGGGTAAATATATACTGGCCACTGACTTATTTTCATTTTTCAAAGTATTTGATTGTTCTTAAACATCTGTAATTCTCTGCAGGTTCGCTTTTGTTGAGTTTGCTTCTGTGGCAGATGCTGAAAATGCATTGCAATCGAACAAAAACGTAAAGATTCACAAAAGGGCAATCAGAGTACAGTTCTTTGAAGAGAGAGAAAAGCCACAGAAGGCAAAAGGTTGGTGATGATTCCTGTTACATTATTCATGGATGATTTCAGTTGTCTCATAATCTGCTTGATCAAGTCAAGTTACCAATGCCAAAACATCAATTAACAGTGTTTCTAAAGACAGTTTGAGTCATAAGTACAGTGATACCATACTTGTGTTTTCTTTTTTCTTTTCAGTTGATGTAAATACTCTAATACTCTCGAGGCTTTCAGAGAAGACGACTGCAGAGACTCTCAAATGTGCATTTGAAGGAGCCTGCAGTGCAAGGGTCGCCGTAGATAAAGAGACAGGGGTTTCAAAGAAGTGGGTGGCATGAAGTTAATTTATGTATTTACGCAGATTCCTGAAAGTCTCCTTCACATTGTCTGGATTATTTTTCTCAGGTTTGGTTTTGTGGTGTTTGAGAGTGAAGAGCATTGCAAAGCTGCCAGGAAAGCCATGGAGGACTGTGAGATAGATGGCAGTAAAGTGACTGTGGGGTATGCTAGAGCCAAGCCTGAAAAGAGTCATCACCATGGTGCCGGAGGAGGCATGGCAGGGCATCGTGGTGGTCAGCATGCTGGTCAAGGGGCTGGCAAAGGTGTAAACAGCAGTAGAAGGGGTAAGACTGACTTGTTGCTTTATCAAAAAGGAATTAAATCTGAATTTCTATATTAAAGGGACGGTTCAGGTATGCTTGTACAAGGTAATGACTAGTGGGAAAAAAACACTCCATCCTCTACAGCACCACAGATTTTGTCTAAATGAAACTTTGTTTTTTGTGCAGGTAAAAAACGGGGAGCTGGTTTAAAGCAGGATGCAGCCAAAGAAGTGAAAAATAAAGTCTAACTTTGTTTGCATTGTGAAAACCTTAAGTGTACACGTGTGCAAGATTGTTGGTCTTATTTGACTGTATGTCCTGTGGAATCTTTGTCCTTTTTATTTTACATTTTAGCTCTAAATAATTCATGTCATAACTGTTATAGACAGTGTTTTCAACACTGTGCAGGTGTGTAATGAGATGATTAAGATTTAATCCCTGTCATTTTCTAAAGTAAAGAAACTAATTTGAAAATGTCATCAGGTGTATATTTGTTTTTTTTGCATGTTCATGTTCAATTCATGAATGTATTATTTCAAGAATAATACATTCATGAAATCCTTATGTCTCTGTATGTAATCCCATACTCATGTTGAGTTCAGGGCACTGTGGGGTTCCTATCATCACTTCCAGGACACCTTCTTCTTTATGCTGAAGAAGATGGTGCTTAATGAGCCGTGGCTTTGTTGTCACTGTCCTGCTGCAGAATACTCTGATTTGGGGCCAATCAGATGTAACCCTGATGGTTTTGTATGGTGCATTGGCGTGCCCTGAAGCAGTGTTTACCAACCCTGGTCCTCAGGGAACACTGCCCTGCATGTTTTAGATGTTGCCCTGCTCCAACACACCATGATTCAAAATGGTCAGCTCGTCATCAAGCTCTGCAGAAGCCTGATAACGAGTTGTTCATTTGAATCAGGTGTGTTGGAGCAGGGCAACATCTAAAACATGCAGGGCAGTGCACGACCAGGCTTGGGAAACACGGCCCTAATGGACAAAAATCCAACATAAAACATGCTAAAGTACCCTCTAAACATGAGGAAGTGCCCTACTGGCTGCCATTCATTTGTGGCCTCTAAAGCGAAATATAAATTAAAAAATTTAAATGAGCCTTTCAACCTTTCGAGTGGAGAAAGGAGATGCCATGTCCTATAAGATGCCTTTGCAACTTTGTTTCCTATGGGTGCCCTTCCAAATCAGAAAAGGCTTCTATTATGAAGTTGCCTATTGTCCCTACTTGACAGAGACCTTAAGAGTAAATGTTATTCAGTGCAGTATGGAAAATGTCCATTTCTGTGATAAAATTAATTAAAAAATGTAAGGAGGTCCATATGAAATTCCCCAGTGCTGAAGCGCACGCATGGTGCACAGTAGGAGCCCTTCCAAATGTCTGCGCGCACCACTGGTATGTCAGAAATGTATCCGTTTGCATTTTTCAGCATTAACTATCTCAGTGTTAATCCTGACTAAATTCCCAACTTAATTTGCAGAAATGCAGCCCAAAACTTGTACCAGAACCTCCACCATCCTGCACTGCTGCCATTGTCATTGTTGTATCACTCTCCAGCCGTTTGGTGAACAAACTGTCTTCTGCCACAATCAGATATTTAACATTTTGACTAATCAGTCCAGGGCACCTGCTTCAATCTTTCTGCACCCCAGTTCTTATGTTTTTTTTTTTACAAAGTCCAGTCGCTTGGCCTTGTTTCCACGTTGGCAATATGGCCCTGATTTTGTGCAAGTGTGCTGTTAATATTTGGGTGGTCACACCAAATATTGATTTGAATCAAAATACATGCACATTTCAATAGTACTTGGACTCCTCTCAGACAGTGACCTGCAGTAACACTAGTGTGAACCGGTCTTGTATATGACATTTACTGTACTTAAGGATCAAAAGTAATTTTCTGATAAAAATGTGCTTACTAACTTATGTTAAGTTAGGATTGAGCCATGGTAGCTCAGTGATAGGATGAGTTGTCTTTCAACTGGCTTCTGGAAGGTTGTGGGTTCAATTCCTAGCTCTGCTAGTCTATCATGTCCTTGAGCAAGACACTTAACGCCATGTTTTCAAGACTAGAAAAGCTCTGTATAAATACAGACCATAATACCAACTCTTCTGGTGATTTTATTTGGTAGTAACAAAGATAGTTGGAGGAAATGTAGTGGAGTAAAAGTTACTAGAAACAGAAAGTACAGACACGTGAATTTTGAACTTAAGTTCAGTTACATAACAACACTGGCATGAACATACATGATGTGATTAGGGTAAAAGTGCAGATTTAAACCACAGACTCACTTCTCTCTCTCTCTGACACACACACACACACGTCACTGCACATCTCCGGTTTGTTGAAACTCGCAGAGATTCGGCCTAAAAACCGCGCGGTGTCCTCAAATGACCTCACATCCTGTTTTCTCCACTTCCTCCTGAGCGGACCGGTTTGGGACGGTCGGTCCACGGCGCAGCGTGGATCTGTCGGCGCGTTTCCTCTCACTCACACGTCGTCATATCGCTAAGAGTTAACGGCTGCTGAGGTTCATCCGAGCAGAGCAACATCAGCGCAGTGTGTGAGCATGCTGACTCACTGACACACACACACACACTCACACGCAGGAGAGGAGGCTTTGGTGAGTGGTCACGACGCACGGATTATTACAGCATTATTTACACGATGTGGAGTTTATTCAGTGTGCTGAAGTTAAAGGCGCTCGCTCCGTCTCAGGCTGTAAGAGTAAAAACTATGATAGGACTTTGACTCGTGTTTGCAAAAGTACAAACAGAGAGTTTGTGACTGCAGGTTCACGCTCACACTTTACAACAGTGTGGAAACTATTTTTCTACAGTTTGTGTTGAAGTTTTGTCGTTGAGCAAAGTTTAAGAAAGCATTTTTGTCGTCCTGTAACTTTTCTCATGATATTGTACTTTTCTCTCTGCTAATGTTGTCTATTAACCTAAATTAAGTGCAGTGAATATACACTTTAAGTACTAGAGCTGCACAACATATCGACAATGTCATTATCTTACTATTATCGTAAATACAGCTTATATACAGTGTGTATGTTGTTCATTGTGATTGTTTTGTTTGGCAAAGAGTTCATCGTAAAGGTAGATAAATTTTTTTTGTTCTTGTTTTTTTTATTTACTCCTTTTTTTATTCTGACCTGAGCAGTAATTCAACAATATCTATCACAATATACTTTACTTTCAATATAACAATATTTTTATTCAAAGTGTGCAAACACACCTTGAGATTTAACTAGAGCTGCAACTAACCATTATTTTCATAATCGATGTAATCTGTGGATTATTCGAATACTTGTTTGGTCTGTAAAATATCAGGAAGCGCTGAAAAATTTTGAAGTTGATCATTTTGTTTACCAAACCGGGAAATGATGATGTTTTAAAATGTCTTGTTTTGTCCACAAACAAAAATGATTGTTGTCATATGAAGCACAGATAAATATTCACATTTTAGAAGCTGAAAAATCATGAAAAACTCAAACCGATTAATTGACTATCAAAATAACTTAGTAATCTATTAATAATAATCGATGCCGCCCTAGATTTGCCATTACTGCTGTAAATGTTTTACCTCAGATTTGCAAAATGCTTCCTTTTACGAAGTGTTTGAGAGACATTGTAGTTAGATATTTGTGTTTACATTTATTTAGCATAACTTTTCGACAATACAGGTTGTGAGAAATATTTTGTTTGGAGTAGGAGAACATGGCATCAAGATATGAACAATGGATGGAAAACAATGTATTTAATTTTTTCAGTGTCTGCACTGTTGACTTGTTGAGTAGCAAACCCAATGCAGACAGAAATCATTGTTTACTTAAGTATTTGCTTATTTACCACAAGTCATATCGTCATTGGAATCTTCAACAACAATGTAGCATGTTTTCCTAAAATCATGTGGTCCATTCTTAAAAGTTGTTTATAAAGTTGTGAGAGAAAAATTCTCACTGCACATTACAGCAGAGAATAAATTAAGACGATAATAAATAATGACATAAAATGCTGGGCCATAATGAATAAACCCTTTTTCAAAAGAGGACACAGCACAAATGTGAGCGTGTTGAACTGAACATGCAGTTGAAACTGATAACATTCTGGATTGCAGATAACATTGATAAACAGAACTTCTGATACTTTTTGAGGCACATTGGCAGCTGCTATTTGAGTTTTCTGATTCTGGGTCAGAAAACAAGTTTGGTTATTGTACGTGTTAGGAATTTGGCACACTATTTCCCAATTCAAGTCGTGTGTTTGTACCAAACCTATCGGCAACCACTGGAGAAATGAACACAGCACAATCTAAAGTGTGTTAAGAAAAGTTAAGATTTGTTCTTTCCAGACTTGATATGGGTGATATGTCGTACACAGAGGTCTAAACTGTCAAACATTAGTCAAACATGAATTACTGTGGGTGTGACTGTTGTGGAGCATGTGTGTGCACACATAGTGCAAAGGTTTACATATCTTCAGCACCTCAACAACATGCCTCACCAATTGGCTCTTATATAATCCATTTCCTCACTTGATATTAGTAAAGTCGGTTAAATGCGGATCAAAGCGACAGGTTAGTGTTTGCCAGGTCAGACATGTCTGGGCATGTTTTGTTGTATCCAGTAACACCACAGTCCAGGGAAAGTTCTTATTTGAATGACGTAAAGTTGTCCGTTCAGTGAGGAACTTGATACAGACACAGATAACTTTATTTATCCCCTTCGGGCAATTCAGTTTCATGCATGAGTGCATGAGGACACTCTTCATGGCATGTAAGAGAGAATGTAGTAAGCGCTATATTAAAAAATACTATGCAAGGTGCGACAGTGTAGAGCCGAACTGGGCTGAAAACAAGGTTAAAAATTAAAGAAAGGGATTAAAAACTACCTAGGCTAAAAAGATAGTGATTAGTACCTAAAGATTCATGCATAAATACATGAATAAGTTCGATAAATAAAGCTCATACGTGTATTGCACAAAACTGTGACAGCAGAAGGAACAAATGACTTGGATTATGAGTTTCTCTTCTTGGGACGTTGTACATGATGTCTTCCTGATGGCATTAACATAAATTCATTGCCAAGTACACGTCATAAGTAATTATATTTTTTGGCCTTTTTTGATGACACAATGCTCCAAGAGAGAGTTCAGATCAGATCATTGAACAGACGTTCGACGTTTCTGTCATTTACTGCCAGATTGAAATAAAAGAATGCGTAAGGAGGCTCCTGATTTAGAGCTGAAACAATTACTCGATTACTAAATGAATCGTCAACTATTTTGATAATCTATTAATCGGTGTGAAGCTTTTTTCATGATTAAAACAAGATTTCTGATTGTTCCAGCTTCCCCACATTACAAAGAAATCATTAAAAAAACGACTCATTTTGGTTTGTAGACGAAACAAGACATTTGAGAACCTTGTTATTTCCAGGTCTGACAAACACTGATCAACATGTTTTAACGTTTTCTGACATCTTATGGACCAAACGATTACTAATAATAAATAAAATAAAATAATCTACAGATTAATCGATTATGAAAATAATTGTTAGTTGCAGCTCTACTCTTGATGTATGATAAATATGCAGTACACATGATGGGTGCTGAGACACCAAAGGAGTTAATCTGATGCAGCAATTGTACAGATTTTTAAAACTGAAATCAAGTTGCAATGAGCCGTGTTAATTCTCATATTTAACAGTGAGGCACAAAATGAGCAAATATTTCAGCAATAATTAGAATGATGAGGGAGAACCTGTTTATGTTCACACCTTGAATGTTTATTCAGGTTATTTGGTGAAGTCCTCTGTGATTTTAAATAAATTCATCATAACAACTGTTCTGAAACGCAGTCAAAAAAGTGTGCTGTCTTTGTTTTGTTTTTTCTGTAGCTGCACTTGTGACGGAATGAAGACGAGAGAGGCGACGATAATAAACAAGGGCCTGGAGGATGAGATGGTATATGTTTGTCTCAATCATTTTACATAATGTTGAACAATTCATTGTGCAAAACGTTCTCAAAAACATTACATTTGTAGATAGTAGGTACTTGTCAGTTTCATGTATACCATGACTATATTTATATGTATGTGTAAGTAAACAACTTTACTTGAAATGTCATCACAATTAGTTCATCATCCAGACGTTTTATGGAGAATTTCACAGGCTTTAGCATTTAACTCACATTTGTTTACATCCCTGTGCAATATAATGATATATTTGTCTTATTTTCTATTTATAAAAATTCCATTGAAATTTAGACTAAAACATGTAATTAGGGGTGAAATGTTTCCTCTTCAAAATGAGCTTGAAGACATCCATTTAATTTAAATCTAAGTCTACTGTATAGACGCTGTCT
Organism: Solea senegalensis; assembly: GCF_019176455.1. Classification (NCBI taxonomy): domain Eukaryota; kingdom Metazoa; phylum Chordata; class Actinopteri; order Pleuronectiformes; family Soleidae; genus Solea; species Solea senegalensis. The sequence continues at coordinate 8,568,730 of NC_058021.1, read as the reverse complement.
TTCTGCTTTTAACACTCACCAAAGCTGAAAATCTTATTTTATTCTTTATTCTGAATTACTCTGGGCAAGAAAGTTGCCATTGTAAGATGATACACGCTGTGTGTGTACTGTTTAGTGCTTTTATGATACATTCTACCTTTACATCAGTCTGTTTGTCCCACCTGTCAGTCTCTTTACGTCAGTGTTTCCTTGAGCAGGAGGTGTGGGGGTACCGGCCTTGCATGTGGAAGATGATCCTGGTGGGCGTAGGTGTTGTGTCCTCTGGTGGTCTCCTCCTGCTGCTGCTCTATTGGCTGCCTGAGTGGGGTGTCAAGGGCACATGCACACACACCTCGCTGAGGGATGCACACACACTGCTGCTCAGGACCACAGTATTTACTTTCTCGTTTTTCCCCCACTTCACACTAGTGCAGAACACTATACATAAATCAGCCACACTACTGATTATCACTTTGGTTGGCGTGCACACACACACACACACACACACATACACTCTGTAAACACTACAAATGAGATAGACTGAAATTCTTTGTGTTTTAATCACAGAATGAGTTCAGGCAGTGGTTTCGAGCTAAAGTCCATGTGATGCTGGCTCCAGGGAAGAAGCCCTTCGACAGTTTGGATCTGCAGCCCACAGCTCAGCTGCCCAATGGAGACCACAGCGTCGGTGCTGCACCAGAGCATCATGGGACATTTTCTCAAAACCTGCCGGCTCAGGTACCTCAGAATGGAACTGTGTTTGCCGTATGTTAAAGGCACCTTTAAGGAGGCAGCTGTTTCAGTCACTCAGTCTGGGACCCCGGACACCAACAGGGACAGAAGGAAAAACAAGTTTAATCCACTTAACAAAAGGTCTTAGAACTTCATAAATTCTACATCTGCTTAATTCTATAATATCTTAAGAATATGTGTCTGTTTTTTGTTTATTTATTTAAAAAAAAAAGTTTCTTTATTGTTCTTATTGTTGGACACCAAAGACCATCGAGAAAATCAGCATTTTAATCTCACTAGTCACTATTAACAAAGCAAAGCACACACAGAGAATTTATTTCTTAATTTTAGCTCACTGCATTATGTAAAATAGTATTATACGTTAAGAAAAAAAATTTTTTATTGGACCTATATTTAATGTAATTATATATTTTAGCCACTGCAATTTTTTCAACTCAGAGATTGTCACTTTTCATCTTACCCCCTCCTCCCTTTCTCATCCCCCTCCTCAGATTCACTACTTCAGCCACCACAGCTCTACTTACTATTGGAATGACGAGGCAAAGGCTTTTGAGACGTATAAGTATGAGTCCCTCTGTAAAAACCCTCTTACTGTTACCACCGTCATTTATTGATCAAATTGAGACCACAACTACAGAAGACATGAATGTGTGTGACTTTTCTAGAGGCTTGGAGGATGTGAAAGTGAGTTGTTCGGGCATCTACTCTGACCACAGCTCTGGACTTTGTGAAAGAGAGCAGGACTACAGGTACATGACACACACGCACACTGTCACACGCTTTGTGCCACACTTAAAATGAAGTGTGCAGAAGATGTGAGGTCATTCAATCTTATGACCTCGTGTGGAAAATCTCTGGATAATTCCCAATGAGAGAGTGGGAGAGTATTCTGCCTCCTGCCTACCAGAGTTAATTTTAAATGAAAGGCAATAGGAAAATGTTCGGAGAATTGGTTCTAGATATGTTACAGAGTTTATGTCTGGTAATGGCCTAATTTGTTTTATTTATACCCACGTTATACGTGTTACTTTAAATTTTTTTACAGGAGGTTGTTTTTTGGGGAGAATGAGATCGCTGTAAGAGTTCCTTCTTTGTTCAAACTCCTCATAAAAGAGGTGAGTTAGAGTCTGACACCTTTTCTATTGGTGCAACAATATCCCGTCGCTCTAACATGATAATAAGATAAATACTAAGAAACCTGTGTTTCTTTCTTTTCCCACATCAGGTTTTGAATCCTTTCTACATCTTCCAGCTCTTCAGTGTTATTCTGTGGAGCGCTGAGGACTACTATTATTATGCCACAGCCATTGTTTTTATGTCTGCTATTTCAATAGCTACCTCACTGTATACCATCAAAAAGGTGAGTAACACATAGACACAAGCGCAAATGACAAGGTTTCTGCTAAATCCCTTTTAAAGAATCAAATCGTTTTTAAAGGAAAACTTTAAGTTGTGTGTAAGTCTGACACTCTCGTGCCTCTCTCATTTCAGCAATATGTGATGCTCCATGACATGGTGGCAGCACACAGTGTGGTCCGCGTTACACTGTGCAAAGGAAATAAAGGTAAGTTAGTGAAAGTTGGTGAAAGCTGTGAGTGCCATTCACTTATTCATGGCTGCCTGTGGTAATGCAGGTTATCACTCTGCTCTTTCGTGTTATTATGTGTAGACGTTTTGGAGGCCATGTCGACAGATCTTGTGCCTGGTGATGTCGTCGTCATTCCAACAAATGGCATGATTATGCCCTGTGACGCCGTGCTCATCCATGGAACCTGCATTGTGAACGAGAGCATGCTGACAGGTTGTTTTTTCCAAATAGTTGCTGACTCCTCTAAAGGTCACCTGTGGTCTTATTTCTGTTTTTAAGATAGCTGAAAAAGAGTTTTCCCATATCAGTAAAGTCTTTTATCACCTTTTGAGCAGATTAGTCCGTCCAGTCTGGGTTTAAAGGTTCCAAAATATATTCAAGATTTGCTCAGGTTTGAGTTTTAAAGGTGCAGAAGTTGCCGGAACTGGCTTTGTCTCCTCCACATTTGACTATTACATTTCCAAAGGTCCAGCATGCCATTAAGCACATCAGGAAACTACGGTGGCCTTCACCAGAAAGGATGTAAACATTCTGTCACAACTCACCCACTCTCGTTGTCTTCTTTGTTGTTTTATGCATCAAGTTAATGCAGGCTGCGCTCTTTTTCTTTATTGACCTAGAGTACATATAAAAGGCTTGTTGTAAGGCTAGGAAAACCAAATGAGTTTTATTTTTTCTCTTACAACATGTATAAGATGAAGAGTAATTCAGCCAAATGATTTTTTTTAATCCTATGCTATGATGTCACGGTTTATCAGTATGTGTTCACAGAGCTGTTGTTCAGTAAGTGATGTGGGTTTCTGTTGGATGTCTGTTGATTCTCCCTTCATCCTCAGGAGAGAGTGTGCCAGTAACCAAGACCAGTCTGCCCAGCTCAGGTGAGGATTCAGCCAGGAGCTACGACATGGAGGAGCACAAGAGACACACTCTCTTCTGTGGCACCCATGTTATCCAGACCCGCTTCTACACTGGTGAACTGGTGAAGGCTGTTGTGGTCAGAACAGGTGAGAGAGAGAGAGAGAGAGAGAGAGCGTGAACATCTTGATGCCCTGGTGATAAATGTTTGGCCTCTACAAGTGATTCCATTAAAGTGATCAAATACGATTTATCCTACAGGCTTCAGCACAGAGAAAGGCCAGCTGGTGCGCTCCATCCTCTACCCTAAACCCACGGACTTCAAGCTGTACCGTGACGCGTACCTGTTCCTGCTGTGTCTGGTGGGAGTGGCAGGGATCGGCTTCATCTACACCATCGTCCTCAGTGTGATGAATCAGGTACGGTATGACTTCTTTAAAAGGCATGTCTGCACGTGCTACATGTCCGTTAACGACGGCTGTCTCTGGATTCCATCCAGGTTCCGGCGAAAACGATCATCATTGAGTCTCTGGACATCATCACCATCACTGTGCCGCCGGCCTTACCAGCAGCCATGACGGCTGGGATTGTGTACGCGCAGAGGCGTCTGAAGCGAGTCGGCATCTTTTGCATCAGCCCCCAGAGGATCAACATGTGTGGTCAACTTAACCTGGTTTGCTTTGACAAGGTATATTAAAATTCTGTACTTCAGGATGAAGTCTGGGAACTTCACTTACACTGAATAATCTCTTGCCTCTGAATGCATAAAAATGTGTTATGAAGCATTCACTTCCCGTTATAAGAAGTATGACTTCATGGTTTAATATGCTTCAAAACCATAATGAGGCAGTGCTGTGGTGGCACATTTGTGGCCACTGAACAGGAAGATATATTTTAATAGAGCAATAAGAGTTGGATATGTAGCAGATTAATCAATGAGGGTAATTGTTTGGAGTACACATACCATACATTTACTGTAAAATGTGAACATTTGTGGTACCTCAAGACTCTCAAAATCTGCGCTGTAAAGATTTTTATATCCTGACTCGATGACTATGTCACTGGTTCTGGTAGCTTCCTAAACATTGTTATAGCCAGATCTGTATTTGTTTTTCTTTTAGACTGGTACTTTGACTGAGGATGGTTTGGACCTGTGGGGGATTCAAAGAGCTGAAGACTGCAGGTTTGGGTTTCCGTCTAATGCAAAAACATCTACGTTAGAGTAACATTGAAACTGATGGAGACAGATGACAATGATAGTAACAATATTTTAGAAAAGCATCTTGTTTGATTTCTAAAAATCAAACAAATCTGTCGAATCTAAGTGGTTTTTTTTTCATGAGAATAAAGACTCAAAGCAAGGCTTATAGGGGAACAATATAAACATGTATGGTGTTGTATTAGACACATTCAAGAGAAAAACTTATACATACTTGCATGCACATATCTGCACGAATGTACTGAGACATAAATGTGTTACATAACCTGTGGAAGGTAAAAGTAGTGACAACTTTTACCTTCGGTTGTCAGGAAAATATGATTTTTGTAGTGCATTGTTAAGCGTGCTTGTGTGACCTTCACCTGCTGCGTCAGACCCTTCCTCTCTATCCCAGCTTTTCTCCTCCAGAGTCTGAAGCAGCCAAGGAGAGTCTGGTGAACTCTACATTTGTGGCCTGCATGGCAACCTGCCACTCACTGACCAAGATAGAGGGCAAACTCTGCGGAGATCCTTTAGACCTGAAGATGTTTAATGCCACAGGCTGGGTAAGTGTGTTTACTCCCAGCATGGCTCCCAGTTTGTACATTAATCATGCAGCACCCCACTAAGACCACAATCTAGTATCATAGATATTCCAGCATACTTTATAAGAGGAAGCTGCCATGTGACATGTTGAATGACTATTTTATGGTCTGATTTTTGTTAAGGTCCTAGAAGAGCCCATAGAGGAGGAGACAGCGCTCCACAATCCCATAATGCCCACGGTCGTACGACCTCCAAAGCACGTCATCCCTGAAGCCGATCAGAGCAATCCCTCTGCTCAGAACATGGTACAGTGACTCTACAGTGACCTGTCATTATCCTTTAGTCAGGGTATTTGTTAATGGCCAGAAAGACATTCTTTTTCAGGAGCTGTGTGAAATATCAGACGTGTGGAAATAACAGACATCAAAATGTTGTTGACATTCTAATTTGCTTTCCTTCTTCCTTCCTGTAAACCTTCTTCATCCACTTCTACTCCGGTTAATGATTTTCTATTATTATCTGTCACAATTGCGGTAAATGTCCAGACATAGACAGAAATGTGTTACTTTTGAACAGGTTGTCAAAGAAAGGCTTGTAAAAGAAGCCAGATAAACCAAATAATTCATTAATGTTTGGCTGAGTCTGTAGTAACTTCCATGCCCTTTAACTCTACTTTCTACGTACAGCATATTGCAGCTGAATTGTGTTTTGTTGTCTAGGTGGATAAACGTATGTTTTTCAGTCCCTTCTCAATAATAGATTTCTTCTTGTAACGAACAGTTGGAGTCTCAGATTCCTGATTCCAAACTCTGACGGTCACAACCTGTGTCTTTGCTCCTCAGCCCTTTGAGATTGGCATTGTGCGTCAGTTCCCCTTCTCCTCAACACTGCAGAGGATGAGCGTTGTTGTGAGGAAGTTGGCAGAAAAACACATGGATGCTTATTTGAAAGGAGCTCCAGAGATCGTGGCCAGCCTCTGCAAACAGCAAACAGGTCTGACACTTGCACGCTAAAGTCTGGGACAGCAGGTCCTTTCTTCAATGTGTCCTCTCCATAAAGACGCAGAAAACAATTGACGTGAAAATATAACCAAGCATGTTTTGGTGTCTTTATGTACAGCCTCTCGTGCACTTATTCGTCATTGTTCTTTTCATCAGTCCCACAGAGTTTCACAGAGACTCTGGAGATCTACACCAGGCAGGGTTTCCGTGTTATTGCCCTGGCACATCGTCAGCTGGAGTCCAAACTCTCCTGGCACAAAGTTCAGAGCCTCAGCAGGTACGTTTCAGTTCACAGATAACACTGTCCTTAGTACATGTGGCCTCAACCTCAAATACTGTAGCAAATCCGCTTTTTTTTTGTTTAAGGAGTGTTGTAGTTTGTGTGATAGACAGTTTCAGTGATAACCAGGCAAAGATAAGGTGAAATGACAAAATGTTCGCTTAGAAAATGGTCAAGTTATTTAAAACAAAGAGCAAATATTATTTGATGCCTGGAAGCTCACAATTAAACTAAAACTATTTGCTTGTTTTGCGTTGTTGCTCCCACACCAACAAAAGATGCTGAAAACATTAAATCCACAGAGCCTCAACATTCACAACACGGCCACAAAATACCATTCTCCAGTCCATAAACTCAGCCAAGTATTGATTAGCATGAGGTGGCTTACTTAAAATCAAAACATTCCTGTCTGTGTCTGAGTGTTTGTTTGCCCTCAGTTTGGTGGACATGGCAATTATTAACTGAAGTAGAAGTGGATAAGGAAGGTTCACAGGAAGGCAGCCCATATTTGTGATGTGTAATAGTGACATGAAAGTTATGTCATTCATTTTCTGTCACATTCCTTGACATCTGGATTTACAAAATGCCTTGGTATATCAGTCATAGATAAATGAATATTGTTATTATACTATAACATACTTTGTTAGAGTCATTTTATGGAAATACATCTTATTTCTATTGTAATCACAAAGTAATATGTCAGTAATAACAATGGGAAAAATGTTGGACATAGAGATAATTATCAATTTTAATATGAAGCTCCAGAGCAAAACCTTGTGTCACCATAATAATATCATACTATTACCATGGACTAACTCGACTATAATGTAAAGTGTTGCCTGGTGTTTACATGTTGTCTTAGGGACCTGATAGAAACCAACATGGAATTCCTCGGTTTGATCATCATGCAGAACAAAATCAAGGAGGAGACGGCCGGGGTTTTACGTGAATTGCGACAGGCTAACATTCGCACTCTGATGGTCACAGGTAACTCAGCTGAGTGGGTTTGTCGACTTATGTGTTGCAGAAATCACACAACCTCAGTGTTTTTACAATTCTCATTTTCTTCCTCTGCCCTGCATCATCATCATCATCACCATCTGCTAGGTGACAACATGCTGACAGCCATATCAGTAGCTCGGAGCTGTGGCATGGTCCGTGCACATGAGAGGGTCATTATAGCAGACGCTGTGCCACCTAAAGATTTCCAGCCCGCGAGTATCACGTGGCATTACACCGAAAATCCTGCTCAAATCACCAAGGACACTCAGGTGAGACAGAAAGTATCAGAGACGCTGGCTAATCAGGAAATCAGTATATGAAAACAATATAATCTCACAGGCAGACTGTTCATGGCATCAGTCTTAGAAGTTGCATATAATAACAATAATACATTTTATTTCATGGCACTCAAGGTCACCTTACTGAAACAATTAAATATTTTAAAAAACAATGTAAAAAAACACTTCAACAATAAAACAAATCTGTAGTAGGGAAATGCAGAGGGTGAACAATGATACATGGTTAAACAAAATAAAGCAAAGAATCGCTCACAAGTTGAAAAAAAACGTTAAAACTGTTCTATGCTGTCAGTAAACATTTCCACATTTGGTGGCTCGGATATCAAAAATGAGCCAGAAAGGTGAGACTCTCTACAAAGACGTTTGTCAGATTGAATCTGTTACACCGTAGGTTAGAATTGTTATATTCACATTATTTGGCCGGTGCATGATTTTGACGTGACCTCTCACTTCTTCCTGTCTTCTGTAGTGTGTGGAGATAGACCTGGAGAAGGAGGAGGTTTATGACGATGAACACACTCCGCAGGATCATAACTATCACTTTGCTTTAAGTGGTAAAACCTTCGCTGTTATCATTGAGCACTTCCCTCAGCTCATCCAAAAGGTACAGGCCGTCGCAGAGCATGCACTTGTCATGTCTGCACTCATCATGTCTGCACATGTGTGTTTCCCTTTAATGAGTTGAAGTTGGTAAAAATGAGTTGTTAAAATGTTATTTTTTTTGGATATTGCTGTAATCCCTTGTCTTTCCACATGGGGGTGCTACAGCTCGTGCTGAGAGCCACTGTGTTGGCCAGAATGGCTCCAGACCAGAAGACCCAGCTTGTGGAAGTCCTGCAGAGCATCGAGTGAGTCTGTCTTTTTGGTTTTAGTCTGTTACTGAGCTTTGTGGTTTTTTTATTGCATCAGAATCTATTTTTTAACTGTCACTCATTGTGTTTACCTTCCAGCTACACTGTTGGGATGTGTGGTGATGGTGCAAATGACTGTGGAGTGAGTATGGATTAGATTTGACAAATCACACACATCAAGCAGAGATCACTTGAAAATATCTGTGTCTTAGTTTGTATTTAACTGAGAGAAACATTCTCCAGTCCTTTATTCAAGTAAAAGCAGTAAATAGTAAATATACTGTATAAGTATGAGCATGATGGTTTCAGAAATTTTTCTATCTAGAATTAATATTGACATCACAGATGTTTTGCTTTGGATCTACTATATAACAAAGGATAATCTCAGATTAAAAAAAACAACTGTACCTTAGTAGTTTTTATTGTTCATGCAAAGAGATAATTACTTTCTGTCAGGCTCTGAAGAGTGCTCACAGTGGGATTTCTCTGTCCGAGCTGGAGGCTTCTGTAGCCTCGCCTTTCACCTCCTCCACGTCAAACATCTCCTGTGTCCCCAACCTCATCAGGTGACAGCTGTTAATGCTGAGTCAGCATTCCAAACTATCATCTTCCTGTTTTCTTCATCATGAATATGTTTAATTAATCACACCACTTTTGTAGAATAATGCATAAAATTAGTCACATTTTTGTCTCAATTTTACTCAGTTAATTTGACTGGTTAACTTTTGTTGACTGAACTTCTTTCTTAACTTCAAAACATGCCATATTGAGTTAAGTCTAATGCTGACGGATATTCTTACCTCCACAGGGAGGGTCGAGCTGCCCTCATAACATCCTTCTGCGTGTTCAAGTTCATGGCTCTCTACAGCATCATCCAGTACCTCAGCGTCACCCTGCTCTACTCTGTAAATACAGCGCTCATTCTACCTCTCATTTGAGTCTCAAAAAAAAACACAATTATTGGTGGACTGGAGAATTTGTCAACATTCATGGATAGAAAATAAAGCAAAAAAAAGAACTATACTTGCCGTGAAACATGGAGGGCGCTACGTTGTGGGGCTGCTTTGCTACATCTGACATGTTGTGCCTTAAAGGAATACTTCACCAATTTGCATTCAGCTTTGTATTACTAGAATAGGGGTAGTATTTTTAAGAAATTGTGCCTCCCAACCTCTGAGTCCCCTGAGTTGAGAAATGTCTTTATTCTTTTCTTTGTTACGTGCCCACCAGTGACACTTGGTCCTGTTAGTGTAACTGTTAGCAAAGATGGCGGACACTGTTTACATTCTGGGAATGATTAATTATTTATTTCCAACATTTTAAAGATCCTCAGCAACTTAGGAGACTTCCAGTTCCTCTTCATTGACATTGCCATCATTCTCATCATTGCCTTTACAAGTAAGTAGCATGAAAATTAAAAAAAGAAAAACTTCAGACAAAAACATTCAAATATAATCAGAACCTCTGGAGGGAAGTAACTCACTGATCACTCACTTTTGTGTCTTTTGTGTCTTTTGTGTCCGTCTTCAGTGAGTCTGAACCCCGCGTGGAAGGAGCTGGTGTGGCGTCGCCCGCCGTCCAGCCTGATTTCCGGCCCGCTGCTCTTCTCGGTTCTGACCCAGATCATCGCCTGCCTTTTCTTCCAAGTCCTGGCTTTCCTCCTGGTGAGACAGCAGAAGTGGTATGAGATATGGACGCCACAGTCAGAGTGAGTAACTCATGTGAAACTATAGAGATAAAAGAGAAAATCACTGATTGGCTATTACGTCGATTACGCGGCAAGCTTACTCTTTGGATTGCTGCGCTCTGGTACAAAATTTCCTTTTGTCTGATTTTAGACACAACTTATTATTGATTTAAGTCAGGGGATTGAATTGTGGATACATGGAAACACTGAGATTAAATTTCTTTTCCTGCTTTAGCTGTTGGTTTATTTTTTTTATTGCTTACTGGTTTCTAAAGGGTCTCTCTCTCTCCATATATATATATTCTCTTCTCCTGCAGTGCCTGTAATGTTTCCAGATCCAGTTTCTCCCACATCCAGAATGTAACAACTGCTCACGACGTGAAAAACATCAGGAACTACGAGAACACCACCCTCTTCTATGTCTCCTCTTTCCAGTACCTGGCTGTGGCCATCATCTTCTCCAAGGGGAAACCATTCAGACAACCAAGCTACAAGAACTGTAAGACATCTTTAAGTTTTGCTGATGAAACTATGTGGAAAGAGAGAGTCAGGCTATTCTTTGTGAGATAGAAAAGTGAATGTGTTCAGACTTGTTTTTCATGTAAATTTTTTTATTTTTATGTCTCTATCTGTTCATCTGTTTGCCCATCCTGTTCTAATGAAGGTGATATCTCAGGATTGTCTTGAGAGAATCCTCTCAAATTTAGCCTTCAGACATTCACATGAAGTCAAGGATGAACTGATGAGATTTTGCTGGTCAAAGGTCAAGGTCACCGTGACCTCACAAACCTCTTTTGGCTCATGAATGCCTGATCTTAAGATCACCTCAAGAGAATCCTTTCAAATTTGGCACAAATGTTTATGTGGATTCAAGGATTAAGAGTTTAGATTTTGTCAAGGGTCATAGTGGCCTCACAAAACACACTTTTGTCCATTGAATGTTCACCATTAAATTCCAGTATGAGTGTATTACATGAACTTTTAAAATCCAGTTGTTAAACATTTACATTACTATCTTACTTGAGTGTGATGTTTTACCACTGTGGAGTGTTTGACTAACTACGGTAGGTTTGTTTCGTAAGGGCCGTTCTTACTTTCCTGCATTGGTCTGTACACGTTTCTGCTGCTCATCATGCTGTATCCTGTTCCTGCCATCGACAGCTTCCTGGAGGTACGGCCATTCTATTGTGGTGTTGCATGACGTTATATGACTTAAAACTGCGTGTGCTTATCCCGCTGCTCTGCCTCCCCTCAGATCGTGTGTGTTCCCCACGACTGGCGCATTACGCTGCTGGTTATTGTCATAGTGAATGCGGCTGTGTCTTTCATGCTGGAGGTACAGTTCAGAGACATCACACACAACAAGCTCTCTGCGACTGATCTCTCTCTTTTTAAAATTAGAGAACTGTGATTTGCATGCATTTATCCCCCCCCCCCTAACTGAATTGGTTTTCAGCCTAATGAATGAAATCGGTGAAATCTTTTTTTTTTCCATTGAGTTATTTCTCTTTTTGTGCTTTTGTGTGGCTTTAACGCAATCTTCAGTCCTCCCTGTTTCACAAGCGGAGTCTCAAGTTCCTACTGAAATCTCCCATAGATTTTCATCCTTGACATCATCCTGTGGAGGCTAGTTTTCAGAGGCAATAATGGGGTAAATCAACCCACAGAGTCCCCCTCGTCTACCACACCTCAGGTTGGGAAGCTTTTGATCATACTTTTCTCAGTTTTCCTGGTTTTATATGTTTAGATAGTGATGCGCTTCCCTCGTAGCTCTAAATTCTCTTGCCCTCTTGTGTATTTCCCTCTGACGATCTGTTTTCACATGTCACATTTAAATGTATCAGCAAGTTGTCCAAAACTAAAACTTCTAAAACTCAAGTGCATATCTAATAGATAAAAAACACAGAATTAGATTAGATTAGATTAGATTAGATTCTCAAGAATGAGTTCACGAGTTCATGCCTGAAAACCCTTGAGGGTCGCGCTGTGCTGTCCATAGTTACTAAGCAACCAACACCTGGGAGCTGCAGAGATGACTTAACTGTGTTAATTTCATTAACAAAGTTAAGTAAGAGAAATAATTAAAACATAGACGACGGATTATCTGCACTACATTTCCCTCACTGCATATTTGCTGCTTGTTTCGCATTGAAAGCGCTTGCTGCATTCCAAAAAAAATTTGTTATTTTTCGTCTGTGGACATGTCTGGAAAAACAGACACATCACAATGGATGAGTGAACGCTTTGCTGTCGTCTGTGCATGCGTCTGTCAGTGGGCTCCATAGAAAATACCGTGCACACAAAGGATGCTGCATGTGAACTGACCCTAAGCTTATCGGCTCCACAAGACTTTCTGTGTTTCTCAGTGGAGCATTTCTTAAATCTCATCTCATCTCATCCTGCACTAAACACACAAGTTTTATGTCAAGACTAACTACCACTATCGGTATTGCAGCATAAAAGTAATTAAAAATTCGTTCACTTTCTAACGCAGACCAAACAGCAAACAGAGGCAGAATACTAACGTCAACAACACGAGATACACACTGCAGCTTTAAATAATAAGAAAGCGAGGACTGAAATTCAAAGAAATTTAGATTAATTAGCTTTTCTGGTCAGAAAATCAGATCCTGAAGTGGCTAAGTCATTCATTCAGTAAAAATAACATAAATGCCTTCCTCAACAAAATAATTGATTTTCTCATTTTTACGCTGCCCTCTCAGATGGGGAATGAACACTGGAGCTCGTCCTTCCTCTCCTGGTTGTTCCGTCGGCGAAGCAAGCCACCGAGGGTGCGTTACATGCAGGTGGCCCTGGAGCTGCAGGGCGACTTGGACTGGCCCCCCCCACCGTCCACCGTCACCTACGCCGGCGAATCACAGTGCCACGTGTCCGCCGACCTCTGACACCAACGTGACCAACTAGCAAATTACTGCACAGACTGAACCTAAAGCCCTGCGCAAGGTAACATTCGTTAACAGGAGTCCAAATCAAAGATGTGACGAAAAGTCAGATGGATGGCAACAAACGAACCTTCATAAAGAACAAGTCTCTGACTGTAACACTGTGAGCTGCTCATATATACAATTATCTTCAAACTCCCTGATTTGGATTTTATTTGTACTTGTCATAATAGTGTTTTGCTTTCTGACAGAGAGTTGGTTTAGAAAATGAATACCACTGTCATGTTTGTGTTGTAAATATGCTGGTATGACAATAGGTGGTTGGTACAAACGGTGCAACCATCGAGGATTAGTGAACAAAACGGTGGAAACAATACAGACTCTAAAAAAGAAAGCGTATTTTCTTGCTCTGCATTCCAAACAACTCCTCTCCAGTTCTAAATTATCTCAAACCACTAAGATATTGTTGTACAGCTTTATTTAGAGTATTGGCTTAATAACTTCTCTGACTGACCACTGTCACTCTCCACATACATAACACTAGTGATCTAAACCTAACACCCTTATACAAACTTTTAAAAAATACTGATGTACTACAGGAGTGTGTGGAGTTTGCATGCTCTCCCAGTGTGTGTGCGTGGGTTTTCTCTGACTTACTCCCACAGTCAAAAACATGCAACTGACCACTTTAAATTGACCATAGGTGTGAATGTAAGAGTGAATGTTTTTTTCTCTGTTTGTATGTTGGCCCTGCAGTCGACCGGCTACTCGTCCAGGGTGTACTCTTCCTTTCACCCTATGTAAGCTGGGATTGGCTCCAGCCCCCGCGAGGATAAAGCGGTAGAAAATGAATGAATGAATGAATGATTTACTTTAATCCCTCATGTATCTGCTTATAGCATGGAGAGCACATTTTTCAGATTCATACGTGGATGCTGCATTTGCATTCAGGCATGAGAGTGGTATTAATCTTCTCCGTACATTTCACAAAATGTACAACTATTATTTGACTGTGAGTTTTCAGCATCTGATCCAGCATCCACACGCAGAATAATCTACGGATACAAATAAATAAGTTCTTTCATGTACAACTGCTGCTAAGTGAAGTGAATAAAAGCTGTGAAGCAGTATACGACCGCACAGAAACACAAGGACTCAGTTTACAGTTTAATGAATATAAACTGGTTGTTATATTTCTATAACAGATGCATTTCACTGTTGCATTTCATTCTACCTGCATACGTTAAAATTCTTCCTGTGGAAGAGAGAAGCAGATACTTGTGACCCAATTTAAAGTTCTAATGAAAGAGTGTGTGTGTGTGCGTGTGTGCCAGTGACAGAGAAAGTGTCAGTTCACAATGAGAATCGCAATGAACCATGACAGTATGCATTATGAAATATCATTTAACTCAATATCAAGGTTTTTTTCCAAAAGTAATTTTGTCCGTTTTACTCAATTATACAGTTTAACGTTTCTGAGGTACTGTAGATCTAATCAGATCTGACATTTTGATTAATTAATGCAAGCAAATTAATTGAAATTAACCTTTGATGCATTTGCTGCGGAGACAATTCCGTAACAGTCGATTTTTTATTAGCCTCTTTTTAATGCCGTGTTTGTATGTAACCGTTTACAGGTGTGTTTCCACATGTGAAGAATGAAATAAATGTGAAAATCTAAAACCTTGAAAAGCAAAATGTCACAATTATTACGATACAAAACAATATTTTAAGGGAATGTTGTTGTTTTTTGAAGAAATGAATAGACTTATTTTTCTATTTGTATAATATCACAAGAATTTTACAGAACTCCCATTGAATCTCCCAATAAATCTGTATATTAAGCCACTCTTGCATACTTCGTGGGGGGCTGACCCTGGTCACACTTTTTCAGCAAGGACTTACTGATCAATTATGGGCTTTCCCAGCCTCCTCGCTGCCTGGCATATGGGCGCTTTAAGGCGCGAGAGTGGAGGAGAAAGAGGGGTATCATTTCATGTGGAGATCAGGGGCTGTAGCCAGTGAATGGGTGGATTTAGGAGGGACTGTGAATAAGGGAAGGGGGTCCTCGCTTGTACCAAAAAGAAAAGAATCTCCCACAGATCAGGGAAGAGCCTTTTTGGGAATATTCATGATGAGGATGAGGAGGCATCATGAATTCATGTGTATCTCCCTGACTTGCACAGATCATCTTTTCTGTAAACACTGATGTGTATAGAGCAGGGGCCGCTCTGCTTTTCGATCTGTGTTTGCGATGTAGTTTCGTGGATAGTGTTGCCTCTCCACAAAGCAATATGGGTTGTTGTGAACTCTTTGCTGTATTCCTTTTGTATCAGTGGAGCAACAGATGGAGAGTGGTGGAAAGACATAAAGAAGCTAAAACCCACAGCCTTTCTTCTTCACAGCCAGATACTCTCGGAAAAAGATTTTCTCAAGCTTGCACTCAGACGTTTGTGCTGTTTCAAACATTTTGGACTTCATCTCCTTTCTCTTTTGCCCATACGTTTCTTTGTCTCAGTTGTGTACTTTCAAGATTTGGGCCTGTGCGCGCAGTCTCTCTTGGTTGTTTCTGTAGTTTTATTGCTTCTTGCAACTTGTCTCTTAAGAGGAGAAATGCTCTCAGTCCCATCGTCAACTGGTGAAGTCGGCAGATCAGTGAGCCACAGCTCAACACCGCAAACCTCACAACAGAGCGGGGAGCAAACTCCATTTTAAATGAAGACCGTGAATTTAAACTCTGGATGTAGATAAGATGTAAAACAAAGTGATATAAAATGTTTCTGCAGCTAGAATAATAGTAATAAGTAATATTGCACTTATTAATGCTTTTCTTGTTGCAATATTCAAGTATCAGTTCAATGGTTTTTCTATTTATTATCATGTATTTTAAGTCTTGTTTAGCAGAGCCTGGAGCACGTTTATTTTAATCTGTTAGTTTTATGTGTTCATTTCACGTATTGTTTGCTTCAGGTTGACTCCGTCTGCAAAACAAGTCTACCCACGGGAACAAATAAAGGGATGTGACCTGATGTGACTTGACGAGGGATCAGACCTGCACAGAATAGTTAACTGCCACTGTAACACCAAACATTGGTATAAAAAGAACCTCAGGCGGCTGCGTCTTTTCTCATGGTTGCTGGACACTCTTAAGGCCCTGGTCGTGATTAATCTTTGGGACACATGGCCAACCTGATGCTCACTTACGGTAGGCCTTATTTTATACATGACACAAAGGCACCCACGTCTGTAAAAAGGTCTGTGACCCACCAGACGGTCACAAAGCCATTCTCCACCCTCCTGTCCGTGTAAGCATGGGCTCCTTCCTGAGACCTTCGTGCCATTCCTTGTCCCCCGTCCTTTATCAGTCTTTTCCAGGCCTGAATGGCTCTGTGGTTGGTCAATAAATTCAGTGATTCAGGGGGTGGACAGTTGCAGCCGTGTTAACGTTTGTTCACAGGCTTGTCGGAGGGTTGGGCCCCGCCCCACGGCGCTTTGTCCTCCGTGGTCCCTCAACAGGTTAGAAGTCAATGGAGGGCCTTGTGCGGAGGTGGCAGGGGCATAGATGGAGCCGCCTCTCACATGGCGTTCACACAGGGGGAGGACCGGCTCGGATCACTGTGACACTTGTTAGTTTGGGGCCACACAACATTGCTGGTTTGCCACTCGCTCTCCCCCTGAGAGCCTGAGCGATATTCAGCACTTTTAACAAACTGATGGTTGAGGCTGCGGGGTTGCTTCAGGGTAAGATGATCCGCACTTAGAGGCCTTCAGTGCCCACGATGAAAAGAAGCACACAAATGTATTTCACTATCTCAGTTTACACATCTGACTAACAATTAAATGAGGTCAGGCTTTCACGTGGACCAACAATTTGCAGTTACGGTGATTCTAGTTTTTAAATGTAGATGAGAGTAGAACTGATACACATGTGTGGCCCCTGAAGGTGCCACACTGTTGCTAAGTTATGGCTGGATTCAATCAGTTGACTGAGCCAAAGCATGGGAACAGCCACACTGAGAGAAAGGGGAGACAGAGAGCCATAGATAGCAAAACACAATCAGAGAACGGCTTTAGAAGACAGAAAGCTGCGGGCAGAAAAAGACGCACAGGGACTGAAGAGGGACTTAGAGCTATGACTGAAGCCTAACTGTCATGAGAAGATGAGAGTTGCCATGGCCACCCAGGAACTACCCAGCAAGCATGTGAGCAGGGGAGGCTCAGGGGCCAAGGGCCTGGGCTAGTGGATCACATGCAGTAACCAGGGATTATGTGCATAAGTGATGAGCACTAAGCTGGCAGGTGAAGGAGGGAGGCCTTGGGACAAGGAGTGCACCATCCCTCAGGAAAGCTTCCCCTGTAAAGAGCAGGGACTTTTTTTCCCCCAACTGAGGCTGATCTGCCGGGTGAAGGAGACTCAGCCAGAGGTCCTCGAGTGCTGAAAGGGCATCCCCCAGGCTGCTTTCACTGCATAAGTGGCCAAAACGCTGGTCTTGTGAGTCATCTTGAGTGGCAAGAATGGGCCATCTTCACATTCATAAATCCCAGAGCAAACACACTCATGGATATGGACTAAGCTTGGATGAGGATAAGCACCACATGGCAGGGCGTCAGTCAGCAGGGCACTTGTTGATGGAAGCTTTACTTGTCGTGATGTTTGCAGGAAAAATAACGTTACAATCAATTTATCCATCGCGAAATAGAAAGATCTATAACAAGGTTAGTATTTTTAGGGGCAGCAGCCTTGTTTTCCATCGAGGATCATCGGGTTCACAGGTTGTTGTGCTACAGGGAATCAATGCTCATAATATCCATGGCTGTACAGGAATGCGTTTGAACCTTGATGGCACAAAGAAATCACATTCTCATGGACCACAGAGAGAAAATACGCAGTTAACCAACCTCCCCCCAACACCTTTTCAAGTCAATAGTATCCTTGGACATATTAACATGTAAATACACTTAGATACTTCGACAATGCAATGAGATGCATATAATCTACATGCTAACTAGTCCTTTAAAGAGTTTCCACTGTTGAATGTGGTTTAGGAGCACTTTCAAGTCTGGGTTTTAAAAATTAAACGTGAGGCCTCTCTCAGGATCTCTAAAAGCGTTTTTCAATTTGATGAGGGATAAGGCGATGACTATAGGTTTCCTTTTCAAAGAGGGAGACCAAGAGTTCAATAAGACTTCAGTCTCATTGCCTTTGCCTCTAAGTTGAAGATCTAAATGGTGGCTTTTTTAAAGAAGGAACCCACCACGTTAGGTGACAGATGGCAGGTTTTTTGCTGAAATACCAGTTGCTATGGTCCCCCTTTCCTCCTCAGCTTCACTTAGCTTCACAGTTAAGCATCCCCTCTGAGGCCGGTGTACTGACTTGGAATAAGCTGACTTGAAACCGGTTGTTGTTGACAAACATGAGCCTGGATGAGTCTCCTAATCTCCCGCTCCTTTATTCGCTCTTTATTGCCATATAAACAGGGCTGAATACACTAAAAAAACCAAACCTCTGTTTTCAGCCCTCTCTTATCTTACACGCGGTTTAATCTAATGCCCTCTACCCTTTCTACATCTCTGCCTTCACTAAATTCGACCATATTTTTGATTCAGCGCATCACCATGACGACCAGTTATTTCCCATCCTTGAGCCCACCCCCCTCCAGCTCCTCTTCTCTATTGATTCTTCTACCTCCCCCTACCCCTTCTTTTTGTCCAAATAAAACAAAGCGCAGAGTGAATGTGCTCTGAGGTAGGTAAATGTATTCAGTGACATCAGCCAGGACGAGTCTATTCTGCCGGATTCCTGTACCACTTGTTTCCAGCCTTGTCTGGGGGCCGGATACTCTGTTGGGTCCATTGTCCCACGTGTATTCCACACAGGCCTGCAATTAATGGAAGCCTTGTCTAAGGCCTCTGGAGCAGAAACTGCTGTTGGGGAGGAGAACAAAAGGCGGGCAGAGTTAGGAACTGAAAGTTGCTATGGGAGCCCCCCCCCCCACCTCCTCCATCTTTACGGGGGAATTCAAAGGCAGAAGGAGGGATGGGGAGCGAGCGGAGCGCTGGATGAGATGTTTAAGTGATTCGCTCTGTCTGAGCCCGCCCCTCCTGGCTTGAGATGTTTTCATACTGGCAGTTGAAAGGAAACCTCTCCGGTATTTGATGATGAGGATGATCATTTCACAGCCCGGTGTTGGCTGTGTGGAGCAGTAACCATGAGCCTCAGTCAGACTGGGCGAAGATGTGTATAAAACCTGATCAAATTAAAAGACAAATGAACTGCAGTTCATCAAATTAGTCTTCACTGGGAGCCAGGGGTTTTAGCCAAGTCTCAATCAGTCATGACGTCCTGATCATGAAGAATCTGGGTTTTGCTACCCAAAATTCATCAATGACACCAGGCACCTGTTGGTCAATAACGGCTGTCACTCACTCATATGTGCCATGCTTTTTCATCTATTTTTAAATTTTAAAAATGTATATCATCTTAAGAACAAAGGTGATTGGGCGTAATTATTATTACGTCTTCATGGATCTATATTTATATCATTTTGTTTCAGTTTTTATGGAGCCATGTCTTCATCATGACTTTGAAGGTTGGTGGATTGTGCAGCTGTGTGGGACAATGTCATTTGTGTTATTTATTCTAAATATATTAAAATCTGGTCAATAAAAGTAATCAGACCAAACCACGAACAACAGTATATAGTACAATAGTCTACAATGCTCACTTTCCTGCCCCAGTTTCCCTCAGCATGTGGTTATCAGCCACAAGCTGGACCTTGATGGCCTCCATCACTGTCTGCAGTCTCTCGTGCCAGTGTTCCCACACTGATACAGATCAGGACTGTGCTATAAACCTTGTGTCTTCATCTCCGTCCACACAATAAAGGCTTGTTTGTGGCAGAGCAGCAGCAGCAGCAGCAGGCTCGCTGAAAACACCACTGATGGGACGTAATTTATTGTTGCGTGGCCTCTTCTCCAGAAACCTTCTCATCTGCTGCGTATACAGGGACCTCAGTCTCCTTTAAAGGAGCATCTTGTTAAAATATCCAGCCAGAAGATTAACTGAGCACTTTGTGATTCACAGAGAATGGCAGACAGTTTATGGTCATTTAGTGGGAAACAAAAACTGTTTGCTGTTGTTTTTTTATCCTTAAGCAATTCAACTTAGCAAATAATGTAAACATCTATTTGTGAAAATATTTCTATGAAGCATAACATTAAAAAGAATGAACATAAACAGCACTCTCTTATATCACATTTTTCCTGTTTTGACAGTTGAAATGAGTTGACTCACTTATATTGACTCAGGTTAAGAAGCCGGCGGTGCTTTAAGTTGTCCTGCTCATGCAGAGAGGGAGCAGTGGATAGAAACACTGAGCTGCTTCTGGGGTCATTTCACCTCTGAGGATTTAGGAGCTTTACAAAGACGTCTGAAGTCTATCACAGAGAATCGACGTGTCGGAAAGTGAACCTGGACCAGACGCAGATGTCTGTCACTGAAGTTTAATTGTCACGCTAGAACTAATATAAATGTAAATCACAATCACCCGTGTTTACTTCACAACCAGAGGATGCATAACATAGACATAGATACATTTGGATACATATACTGTATATGTAGACAGTATATGTATATATATATATATGTATATGAGACAAAATGTTTTTCAAAATTTTAAAGTGAAAGTTTCTAAAAAAGAATCTGAGTTCAAGTGAATAGAAAGCAGAAAGAAGGAATCAAATCTTGCTGATAAAAATGTTTCAGCTACATGTATCAACCATTAAAACTACATAAATTCCACAAGATAGCAACAATGGACATGAAAATTATGTGTTTTATCATCTATTTTTTTGTGATTTCATACTGTTAAGTCTGCTAAGTTTTGAAAACTTAGTAACATTCAGTAACTATATATTATTACTTATGCCAATCCTTAATTGGACCTAAATACATTAAATTAATAAAAGATTAAAAGACAACTGAAATGAAATAATAATAAAGAATAAAAGGTAATAAAACCAAAGTAATTGGACCACAGTTTACAAAAACAAAACAAACTGATTTTGGAGATATACACTCACATCCATAAATACATCTCCTAACTCCTTTTGGTCGTCATTGTTCTTCAGAGGGGTTTGAAGTATCTCTGCAGCTCTGTGCTCTTCATGCTCACTGATAACAGACAGATGGTGTCAGAGTTCATGGCAGTGAGACGACATGTGAGTGTGTTAGAGATTTTCTTCTTCACTGGACATCAGGTCTGGAGTGTGTCAGAGGATGAGGTCTTCACTGCTTCACTGAAGCACTCAATGACCCCTGAAAACCGAGACCGTGCGTGACCGTGCCTCTAGAAAACTTTATCTCAGATAATCAGACCTGTAAGTGTCTCTGTCCTCTTTTAAATGTAATTTAAAAACACATTTTCTTTTTTTTTTAAAAGGTGTGCTTTTACTGGATTTCTGCTCTGATCTATAACATTGACTGATTATTATATCCGTTTCATTTAGAAATGCAAATAATAAAGATTGTATATGTTTATGTAAATACGAATATGTCCATATATGATATTACAATTATTCATTATGTGTTTTATTATTGCACATGCGTTTATTTAAAAAGGTTATGTTTGTAATAAATGGCAGTAATTAATTATATTACGTTTATAATAAACATAGCTTTATACATAATGATGAAGCTGATTAAATATGTTTATTCAAGGGGTGGGATTTAATACGTTTTAAATATATGGTTAATTCTAATTATGTCTTTATTTGTCTGTAATGTTTGTCTTTTTTGTTTTACATGTTCAAATACACTATTTACAAAAATACACAATTTAACTGCTGTCTTAATGTTGTAAACACTGTTTTTTTTCCGTTTTTTTATTACTTTTTTCTATGATTATTCTGCACAGCACTTTGTATCTTTGATTAGAAAAGCCCTATATAAATACAATTGTTTTTTCATTAGAATTTAGATATACAATCAATAATATATAGATACATTACAATTAAATATGAATCATTTATTTTTCCTTTTTGTACTTAATAATAAAAATAAGCCAAAATCCAAACACAACTCACTATGAAATGATATAAGAAGGAGACACATATTTTGCAGCTTGAAGCTTCGGTGTATTAACTAATTGCTGAACGATGAATGCACTTTAATTGTATTTTCTCTGTCACGCAGATACAGGATAGGAGAGGAATTATCTTCGTGTTAAATGACTGAAGCAGAACCGGCTCCTCTCACGTCTAGACTCTGGACTAAACTTCTCTCTCTGGTCTGTGTGAAGCAGCATCATCCTGTCATCAAGCCAATGACAGCGCCTCGTCGCACGAGCCCGTCGTCGCCTCCCGCGCGCCCATTGGACAAACGTGGGGAACCCAGGGAACCAGCGCACGAGCCGCTCGCGTGCAGCCTCCACCTCTATAAATACGAGCCGAGGCGCTGGAAACAGGAGCGTGTTTGTGTGTCAGTCACGTCTGACTTTCATCACCAGAGGAATGCAGTGAAGAGAAGGGGGGACGACTCTGACGTGGACTCACTTTTTAAGTATTTTATTAATGGTCTGCAGCCGCTGTTTTTTTTTTGTAAACAAACCTGAATATGCCAGCCGGTACTTTGGAAAGAACATCTCCATCCGCTGTGGCTGCCACTCCGACAAATGGCAAGTCCGCACCCGACAAACCCCGGAATCTGGCGGAGAGCAGAAAGGTATTTACTCTTTTAATCACAACCTATTTCATTCTTAAGTAGTTCAGCAAGGAAAAGTATCATCGCAGCTCAACACTGTATTATTTTCGTTTTGTTTTTAAAGTCCTCCAAACCAATCATGGAAAAGCGAAGACGTGCGCGCATCAATGAGAGTCTGGGTCAGCTGAAGACCCTTATCCTGGACGCACTGAAGAAAGACGTAAGCGCGTGCACTGATGTTGATATACGACTGTCTACTACATGAGCAAATGTAAACCTGAATGTTTGATGTTGTCTATTTAGAGCTCCAGACACTCCAAACTGGAGAAGGCAGATATCCTGGAGATGACCGTGAAGCACCTGAGGAACCTGCAGAGACACCAGATGACCGGTGAGGTTCCATTTCTGGATTGTTATTGTACTTGTGCTCAATTCTTGAGCGTCTCACTTTAGATGGGAAATGTGTGTCCTGGTTCTGTGGACCCACTGTCCTGCGTGTTTTAGATGTCGTCCTGCTCCAACAAAAGGATACTTTTAAAAACATGCAGGACAATGGTTTCCCAGGACCAGGATTGAGAAAACCTATATATAGAAAAGTATATAAATTAGTCCTCTATCAGTCCCACAGGGGAAATTCCTTTTATCCAATGGGGTTTGGGTGCCTTGCTCAGGGGTGCCCCAGTCCTCAAACCCTCCAGTTACAAGCCAAGTTCCATTTCCACTTGGCCATGGGTTGCCCATGCTATACAACGTGTATTTAGTATGTTTGGTCTTAGGCATCATAAATAAAACATGCATAAACAAAGGTTTTTATAAGTATATAATATAAACTAAAGTTGATTTTCCATTAGTATAGTCACAGTTATCGAAGGAGGAAGCTTACATATTACATATTTTCATTTTCTTTGACAGCTGCCGTGAACACAGATCTGTCTGTCCTGGCTAAATACAGAGCCGGCTTCGGTGAGTGTGTTGGAGAGGTCACTCGATTTCTGTCCACCTGTGAGGGCGTGAACACAGACGTGAGGACTCGCCTGCTCAGCCACCTGGCTGCCTGCGTGACCCAGATCAACACGGTCAGCTTTTATGGACCTCACCCTGGCTCTCTTGGACAGACCACTGCACAGATTTCAGCCACTTCAGCCACACAGATGCCCTGCAAAAGTGGCTCATTAGCGATGCACGTCTCCCCGGAAGCGATGAAGCTTTACAGGGGATTCCAGGTTTTGCCGCTGGCTGATGGACAGGTCACTTTTCTTGTTCCCAGTGCGGCTCTTGTACCTCTGAGTGCTCAGAACAGCCACCATGCATCACCTGTTGCTCCTCCGGTCACCTCAGACTCTGTGTGGAGACCGTGGTAGAAAATCAGCTCAATGGACTATCACACAATACATATATTTGTACATTTTGTAAATGTTGTCGCTGTTTTTGTTAAAGAACCAACCTGAAAAGGATGTTTACACATATTTGTGTT
This sequence comes from Solea senegalensis, assembly GCF_019176455.1. Lineage (NCBI taxonomy): Eukaryota > Metazoa > Chordata > Actinopteri > Pleuronectiformes > Soleidae > Solea > Solea senegalensis. The sequence continues at coordinate 8,544,614 of NC_058021.1, read as the reverse complement.
TTTATATGAACATTATGAGATTTTCTTGGCCTTTTTTTCTTGTTGTGGTTTTTGCTATGGCACTATTCATTTGCATCAGAAGGTCAAGTAGATCTGTAAAGAGCACTGTATTTTTTTTGAGATGAATAAAAATGTTTCTATATTGTTTACAATAATATCTGCTGCAGTGGTGTCTTGGTCATTTCCACTCTGCCCAAATATCATCCCATAGGCACAAGAGCCTGCGCTCCCTTAAAAAAATACTATAGACATTTCCAACTTTTTTAGTAACATCCCATGAACAACAGCAGGTTTAAATACACTCCCCCTCCTTCGGTGTGTCTTGTCCACACATGATTGTTTCTGGCCGGTGATAAATACCTCTCCAGCGTGGTCAGATGTGGTATTGGGCCCAGAAGGCATGCTGCCAGGCAGTAAGACGAGCAGGAGTAGGTCTGTTGTCGACACGCGCAGGCCTGTCTGCTCTCCTGCCAAAAAGGAAATCTGAAATTGATACTGTGAACCTACTTGCCGGGTTAAATGGTGATTTATATGCTGGTTACTTTGGGATTAAGTGTACATTAATGCTATTTTATACTGTCTTTACATCTTTTATTCTGCATTCAAACAGCAATGTGATGGTGTAGAGACTGTATGAAATAACTGATGACACTTTACACTTCAGCGATAACGTCGTAATTCTATGTTGTATGGTATGACTTGTTAATGCCATCTTATTTCTCACATAATTTCCAGGTAATGCAATGCAATGAGAATTACTACAGGCTACTACTATCTGTGTGATACCTTCACATGACAAATGCTTGGAAATCAAACTTTAAATTATCATATTATGAAGTTGAAATGTGTCCTTCACATAATCTTTAGTTTTATGTAATCTTGTTCACCTATGAACAATGCAGGGACTGGTGGTTTCTGTGTAATAATGAATCAGGGTTAAAAATAAATTAGTTTCTGTTATAACAAACTGTTATATTGTTTTCTCCTAGCCATTACCTATTAAGAATTAAGATTACAATAGTATTACATCCCTGCATAACCATACTATCACCAATGTTACTACTGAAATGTCATGTAAAGTGTTACCCAATGATTTGATAATGTATGAGTATTTGAATAACAGCTCATCATCAGCAGCATCCCTGTCGAGTCAGTCAAATCTTTGTCCATTTAGTGGACAGTTGACAGCATGATGATCCCAGCATGTGTCCTGAGCGTGGTGCTCCCCCAGCAAGCCACAAGCCGAGCATGACCAGAGGTCACAGGTGCCCCTCATTCACGTTTCCAGCAGACAAGGGAGCACCGCCAGCATGTTGCCCTAAATCTCACAACCCATCAACAGACCTGGCAGCCCATCACCAGAGGACAGGGCCTCCCTTTGACGGCATCAAACAGTGGCACCTCCAGAGGCAAACACTCACACATCCATTACCATTTGGTTGTTCCTGATTTAATATTCATGGAATTTAAGAGATTAGGCATCAACAGAAGAAGTAACAACTTATTTCTTAGTCACTCGTCTTCTTTGGAGAGCAGATAGGTGGCAACTTATCAAGGAGCAAATTGTTGAAAAAGATATTAATCTAATATAGTTTCTCTAAAAAGTCATTACAGGTCCTCACTTTGTGCAGACGATACAGTCAATTACGTTTACATCTCTGTTTTGACACAGCTGAGAGAAGAGTGGCAATAAGGAGGACTGAAGGACAAAAATAGAGCTCCCCCTCATATCAGAGCATCCTTTGAGAAAACCCTCTGAAACACAAAAACAAAGACGGGCCCCTCAGTGGCTCAATGGCTTCTCTCTTTGTGACCCTCTCCATCTTCATAAAGGGCCTTCCCCTTGTTTATCCAGGCAGAGGTTTAATGGCGAGGAGGGGGAAGGACCATGCTGTCACTTTCACTGTGCTAAAGAAGGCTTATTGTTCTTCACTCTCAAAGGTCCTGGTCCTAAAGGCTTGTCAAGAACTCTTCAGACCAGGCTGTGTCCTTCAGAAAAGAGGAGCTGTGAAGCACCAGGTTGCTCCTGTCCATACCTGTGTGTGACAGAGACACTGAAGTGGTTTTTGAAGAAGCATTCTCCACCAAAAGTTACCCATTCTTGAGGAAATGTGTGCTGTTTACCAAAATTGGTTCCCTCCCTCTTTCTTTTGTCTGATTGTGTCTTTTTTCCCACTCCCTGCCCCTCCCTCGTCAAAACCCCCAGGTCTGTGCAGTATTTTCCCTGAACTTTGTAGTAAACATGAAGCTGGGTAGGGCCTTCCCTTTCTCTGTAGTCCATGATCAATTGCCTCCTCTCACAAACACACTGACAAAAGTGACAGGGTCCCTGCTCAAAAACACTGAGTCCTTCTGACGCTCACCGGAAACCTCCACTGCCTCCGCCTCGGGAGCTGAATTGGCGTGGCATTGTTAATAGGGTTGTTATGGTGCATGATGGGGGTCGAAGCAGTCAGCAGTGGTTCACATCAAGGCTAATGAATAGGATATGCACTTGATATCAATAGTGAATGGACAATACTCTTTGTCCCTTCATTCCAGTTCATCCCATTTTGATTTAGCAGGTTGTTTTTAAAAAGCTCACACACACACTGGAGGAAGTGTTGCTTCCAGGGGTGAATTATTGTTGCATCGCCACAATGCAATAACACCAAAGTGGAAAATTTACAACCTCGGACCCACACAGAGTGATGATACTGTGGCCGTTAACACCGGGTAGCTCTGGTAGTACATCACAACACACACTGCATCTTTAAAAGAAATGTTGTGTTGGATGTCAGAGACGAGGGGTGGGAGGTGGGGGTCTTGTTTTTCTCTGTAGTTGTTGGCCATATGCCCACGAGGGCTTATGAGGGGGACCATAGAGATACACTTTCACTGCAGGTGTTCCCTCAAAGTTAAACATCCCACAATGCAAACACTCAAATTACAGTCTTAACGTTTGTCCTGGCTAAGCTGACAACACTGGAAACCACATGACACCAGACACCAGCTTAAATAACTTGTGGGAGTTGGAGAAAAGTCAAAGTGAAAGTGAGGGGATGAGGACAAGTATGATTTATAATATCTTAAATGTTGTTGCTTTTTCCATTTTTATTTCTAAGAAATAATATTCTCATCAAGTTAATTGCTGAGATTCAGGCCTGTACTGCAACATCACCATCACCATCAAAACTCTCAACTTTGTTACTTTGTCGTCCTGTTTGAAATTTGACCTACCTTTACACTAGTATGCCTGAGTTGCACATTACACACAACCAAGCTGTGTAAATGGCAATTGTTACAAATATTATGATGTGCTCATTCATCCTTATTCTAACTCACAAATGTCTCCTGGGTGTAATCATCCATGACCTCTTCTTCTTCCTTTTCATCTCTGGATTCCTATGGTGAGATCAGTGAAACCGCAGAGACACAAATGATGGCCAAAGTTACAAAAACACATAATAATGTAGTTTTTTTATTTTTTTTTTGTGATGGACTCCCTAAGATTCTAAACATCATAACCCCACTAAGATAAATAATCCCCCTAATACATCATTTTCATTTTTGCCTACGCCATTGGTTACCAGCATATGAAAGTGCAACAAGAGGAGACTGATTGATTGATTGATTGATTGGTGACATATGACACACCTGATCATTTTCACACAGGTGTTTTCAATCAGCTGATGACCGCGGCTTCCTCCTCTTTCTCTTCCTCCGGCCAAGAGAAGCCGCGCATTCGAGCCGCAAAACGAAAAAAGTGACGCTGTTCTTGAAGGAGGGGACTTCTAAAAAAAGAAAAAGTAAAGAAAAAAGTTTCCCGCGGCGTGACGTCAGACGCCGAAAAGTTGCCCACGTGCAGCAGCTCCTGTCTAAAAACATGGCAAGGAGATTCAAGATGGTGGTTTGACCTGATCCAGAGTGATGGCTAGTCCAGAATGGTGAGTAACTTTTTTCAAGTTATTTTAACGGTAAATGGTTGCTTAATTGTGGAGTTTAAAAGCTCAATTGTTTTCTCATAGTTAGTCTTAGCTCAATGTTGGCTATGCTTTACCTCATTATCAGCATAATTCTGCCTCGTTGTTTGCTTATTTGCTCAATTCCAGCTTTGGCTCAATGTAATATGAATTGTGCCTCGCTGGTGACTCAATTATAGCTTCATTGCAGTTTAATTATTGGCTCATTTGTGTCTATATTTAACAGTGGCTGAATTATTCTCTCAATGTTTCATCAATTGTTGCTTATTATCTGAATTGGGGCCTTTTCAGGTCACAGCAGGTAAATCGTTGGTGTAAATAAGGGTGCAGCTAATGATTTATTTATCTGTGATTTATTTTCATGTTTGGTCCATAAAATGTTGTTTCTCAAATCTTGGAATTATTCAGTTTCAATGGTTTAGTATGGCACAAAGAAATGAGGAGTTAGAAAAAATTAGATTGTTAAACTCAGTAATGATAACTCACTGCAGTTAATTTTTTTTACTATTGAGTGTTTTTCCGTGGGAATAGTTTTCAACTATTGAAAATCAGTAGACGGGACACATTGTTTTTTTGTTTTTTCCCTTTTTCAGGTTGATCTGTATGAAGATCTTCAAAACAGTAGGTGTCATGTATTTTAATTCTGGGAGGCCGCCGTGCCCCCACTCACTCTTTTTCTTGGCCATCATGCCTGTATACATTTATCTGCATTCTCCCCTTGAATTTGCTGAAAGTGTAAGTTCAACATGGCCATGTTCATTGTCTTCTCCTGCTTTCCATCTGTCAAATAGCTGAGGGTTGCTCATGGAGCAATAGCCACAGGTTGTGGTCTGCCTGTTGCTGGTTGAAGTAACATTGTCCACTTTTTTTTGGGTGGTATGAATGAATGAATGTATGTAAGATGTTGACGTGTAGTATCTTTCTTGAATGTAAAGGCCTTCAGTACTTAGTTGCTGGCAACTGTCTTGCTAGTCTAGTTGCTCACAGCTAACTACTGAAGATTAAATGTATGCCCATAAAGTGTCTGGGTTAATCCACAAATGTTAAGTGCCACGCATCTATCCTGGCGGCTGTACCTTTCCTCACTTTAATGAAACTAAATGTGTAAACAAAACCAACTTCAATATATGTAGCACATTTCAACATGGTTACCACCACACAAATATCAACTTGGCTTATGAGGCACGGACTGTACGTAACGTGCCATTGCTGCATTATTTTGCTGCTGAGTTTCCTACATGCAGTAATTATGATGTCTTTAGCTCTAAATGTGTAGTGATGTTGAAGGACCAGGTGTTGAATCTGGTTTGAATGGATGTTGATGTGCAGTTGGTGGAAGATTGTAGGAATACAACATGGGATATTGTGCCCTGTCTTGTCCACTGTGTCAGGCTGAGGTTTCTTTCAAAAAGTTAGGTTTGCGAACTGGCATGGAGCCCTGTCGATGTGACGGTAAATGGAGGTTTACATGAAATTCAGTCCCCAGGGCTGAGCTGTCTTAGGCTCCAGGTTGCATTTTGGACAAGCCTGCCTTAAGCGTACTAGTGATGCCTTTTCACTTTTTTGCAGTAGGTGCCCTTAATAAATCAGATGTTATGATAAAACTTAAAGAGCTGCAGATCATGTGGCCAAAAACCTGTGAGTCCTTTCATCTCTCAGTTTTGATGCTAAGCGCCTGAAAAGGAGGGGTAAGTGCACTTGACAAAAGTTATCAATATCTCTCTAAACAATAGTGGCGGGAGGGGGGGTGAATTGTTGGGCTGCTGCTAAATTTTGCAGTGACTCTTTACAAGGACTGATAAACAATGAAGGGCTGCATGCATGCATAATAAAACCTCCATTTGTATAGGTCGAAACAAAACCAGGACAGCCCCATGAGAGCAAGGTCCAGAGGGCCACAGCTCCGGATTCATCCTCCATAATTGTTATGTGATGATAAGGAGCTTATAGCTTCTTGTTATCCTCCAATAGGCACAAACAAGACAAAAGGCCAGAGCATCGGTATGCAAAAAGATTACCATTCTGGTGACATCTCTCCGTCCACTTAACATCCACATCAGGTCATCTGTTCTTAATTTGGTAGGCAACACCAATTTAGCCTCTACCCGGGGGTCTGCGTGCACTGAGGGGTAAATATTGACCCTTGTTTGTAAGCAAGGCTCACATTTTGAGTGTGCAAAATGGCCCATTTGTGTTCTTGAGCTGTTCAGGTCATCGTATCATGGATGATGGGTGTCGACCTCTCATTGGCTGAGAGTGAGGATCTAATAGACACCTGTTCACATTATAGTAAAGGGTGGTTATCGTCCTTTTTACGATTGACTGAACTCATTTAGTGAAGCTGGAAGAAAAAACTAGTATGAAAGTTAAGTTAAAAGAAATATTCATACAATTACATACCAACTTGTCCTTAAGACTGGGACTTCTGTCCTGAGTTATTGATGCACCTCAAGAAATTACACATGATCATAATGTTACTGATAAAAGATGCATAAAACGACTTGATTTTGGAATTACTTTACATTTTTTTAGATTGGGAAAAAAAAAGCTCTCCTTGAATTCTTGCCCCAGGGGCTGAGTCTCAGATGACCTCTGCTCTTTGTCTCAAGAACCCAACCCTCCCCTCGCCACCTCCCTCCTCACTGGTCAGTCTAAACTCTGTGGGAAAACCCCCCAGTGCTTTGTGTTGATTTGGACGCTGTGTGTCTCACTAGATAATGTCTCCTCCCCTCTGTTTCTTTCCTTTCCCATCTGAAGAACTGCTGTGTGAAGCATGGTGTCCGGCTCTAACTGCCTTCTATGCAGGACGGAGAGTTGGGGGTTAAAAGGTGCTTTTCATTGTTCCCCCAAGACGGCACTCACACCCCGCTGTTGTAAGTTTGTGAGGCCATGGAGTAATTGGTGTTGAGGGATGCTGCTGACAGCTGAGTTGGTATTAATGATAACTCTATTAACCTAGGAAAGTACACTGGCGTCCAGGCATTGCTCTAACTTGAACTTTTCATGGGTGCTTTTTGGTGTTTTCAGCCATAGTGCAACTATTTGACGCTTTCTTGGTTGACTCATGCAGTGTGCTTCTTCCTCCCTGCCAGCTTAGTTGTGAAGCGCATTGTGTCGCACTGTGAGCAGCGTGGTAATATCGCAGCAGACACGACAACAAAACAGTAGTACACTGAGATACATTATGTGGAGCTCATAGGCTTTATTTTAACAGTAATTTGAATGTAGTAGACATTTGTTTAGATCAAAAAGCTACACTCTACAGCTTTAAAGTAAATTTAAACCTCAGTTAGTTGACTTTGACCACTTGGGTGCAGCACAACAAGCCGTAAATGCAGCTGAAAAGTTGATGTGGTTAACATTCAGTGGTGGAGCATAAACATTTATTGTAGTCACATTTATCAGCCGGATGAATGCACGGTGTACCTAATATGAAGGAACTGACTCGTTAGCCACAAGATGCACCTGCAAGTGATACCTGTTTAAAAGGTTGTAGTAGTTACAGAGGATCAGTTAGGAAAACAGTTTCAATTGTAAATGTTTTAAAGTGATCCGCATGTTTAATTTTGTATAAATGATTAGTTTTGTAACCTGCTGAATTAAGAATGAGTTAAACGACTTCCACAAGTCTTTCTGCTCACTTGCTAACAACCCTAATGTTAAATGTCTTGTTTACCCCATAGTTTTGGTCGAGAGGATTTTCGACAACTTAAGGCGAGCCTTCCAATCGCTGGTAATAAGACAGCCACTGCGTTTTGTGGTGTGAATTGTGATGTGATTCAGCTCAGACTGAAGACCCAATCGACCCTCTGGCCTTTGACCCTTATTAAGCGTGGGCGAGAGTGCTATATTCAAGGTGTAGCCATCTGTGTGCCTTGTTGCGCTCAGGCTTCCCTCCTCCCCTCTGCTCCCTCACTCCTTATCATCCCTCTCTATACTCAAGGGTAGTGAGTAGGGCTCAATGATTTTGAATAAATATCTAATTGTGTATATTACAAGGGCCTTTCTGCGTGGAGTTTGCATGTTCTCCCCGTGTTTGTGTGGCTTTTCTCCTGGTTCTCTGGTTTCCTCCCACAGTCCAAAAACATGCAGACTTGGGGATTAGGTAAATTGGACACTCTAGATTGACCGTAGATGCAAGTGTGTGAGTGGATGTTTTGTTTTTTTTGTCTCTGTGTGACCCTGTGATGAACTGGTGAACTGTCCAGGGTGTACTATGCCTATCACCTTATGTCCACTGAGATTGTTCTCTTAAGTCCATAGAATAAGATGTGTATAAATCAAGACAAAATGTATATTTTGACACACATTTCGGCTTTCACAAATATTTTGCCTCTTTGCAGTAAAATTTCGATTAATTGTTCAGCACTAGTAGGGAAGGGAGAAACTGAAGAAGATAGAGTGGATGAAAATTATGAATTCTATATGTTTCAAGGTAGTGGTGAACTGTGATTATCATGAAAAAGTACATTTTACTGATAGATTCCATATGTAGAAAGATACCGTATAGTTGCATTATATTTCTATGACAACCCGATTTTGCGAACATATAGATGAGGTAAATATTCTGTTTTCTTCTAACATGAAACAGCCACAGTTACTGGACACATTTAAAATATTCATAGTTATAGTTGTTCTGTTGTGACAAACACATGTTGGCAGATGATTGACGTGTTTGACATTGTTTCTTTTAGAAATGACAGGGTCTTCAAAATGACTAAGCTGAACTTTGATCTTAACCAGAGAAGGGTTCATCCACCCCTCTTATCATTAAGCAGGTTTGTTTACAGTATTGACTCTGAAAGTCAGAACTGAGTATAATGTGAGTCTTAGTATTAAGCAACAACAAATGCATGGAAACGTACTGTATTTGTACATCAAACAGCATCTAATTAACAGATTTAATCAATGGGGTTCTCAACCCTTGTGTCATTTCTGCACTGGGAATGTTCAGGCTTATTTCCAAAAACATGCTCTTTAATATTGTCATCTTCCTGAAACTGAACCTTCACTGTCAGGGGAGAACATTTATCCACTTTACACATGATGATCATGGTGTCATTGAATGCTTGCAAACTACATCGACTGTGATTAGGAATCTTTTCTATCGACACAGTACAAACCAGCTGGTTCTTATCAATGGAGACAACTGTCCGTCTTCTCAAAAACCCGGGGCTCTCACAGAGCACACTGTCCAGCATCTCTATATCTTGGCTGTTTCTCAGCACCCAGTCATGTAGGTACCACATGTGGCAGTCACATTTCCAAGGATTCCCATGAATCCTCACTGTGTGCTGGATGACAAAAGGGTCAAAGACGCCAATTGGAAGAGTTTCAAGTTGGTTGTTGGACAAGTAGAGTTGCTGAATGAGTATCTGGTCCTCAAACAGTTTGGGCTCGACCTTGCTCAGATTGTTTATGTGGAGGTCAATTGTTTTTATAGCAAATAGATTATTGAAGATTCGTTCAGGCAGAAATGTGAGTTGGTTTTCAGAGAGATCCAGATTCTCCAGCATGGTAAGATTTCTAAATGTGTCTTCATGAAGGCTGGAGAGCTGATTGGTGGACAATATGAGGTCAGTGAGAGATGTTAAACAGCTTAACAAGGACAGTTCAGTCAGTCTATTTCCTTTAAGGTTCAGCTCTGTCAAATTTGAGTTATTGAATCCAAAAACGCTATCACTGAAGGTTGTAAGAAGGTTTCCACGGAGGTTCAACACATTTAGGTTAGTTAATTCAGAGAAGATGCCTTCATGGAGTACCGATATTTTGTTCCCTTCCAGGTGAAGCTCTTTCAGCTGAGACATATTGTGGAAGGTGTCAAATGTAAGATTGCTAATGAGGTTGTTGTTAATTTTAAGCACCTTCAGCTCAGCCAGACCAGAAAAAGTGTCTCTTCCCACTACTTCAATTTTATTCTGGGACAAGTCCAGTACATGTAGGTGGTGGAGATTCTGGAAAAGAGAGTGAGGCAGGTGTGATATGATGTTTCCCTTCATCTGCAGAGTTTCTAGTTGTTTCAGGGAGTCAAACATTCCGGGAAGCACCGTCTTGAATCTGTTGAAGTTGAGAAGCAGTATGGTCATGTTTGTCTGATTTGAAAATGTCCCCAGAATGAGATGTTCGAGCCAGGGGTTTCCACTGATCTCCAACTCCTGCAGCTCAGTCATATGCTGAAAAGCCTGTGAGTGAATACTGCGCAGAGCATTATTTAAGAACACCAGTTTGGTGAGTTGGGGGCTCTCCTCCAAAGTGTGTGGGAACAGATACGCCACAGCAGATGTCATTAAAATAAAGTCCTTGACCTGCTTGGACATGTTACTGGGCAAAGATGTCATCCGTTCATCTGCACACAGAACTTGGCTTGTCGTGAAACACTGGCATCTGTACGGACAAGAGGGTTGTAACTCTGTGTTGGCATTGTGACAGAGAATCAGCACCAGGAACACAGTCAGACACAATTGTTTCTCCATTTTTCACTGTGGAAACATGAATAGAGCTTGTATGATTTTACAGAAAACTAAAATAGTTTTTATGCTTGAACAGGAGTCAGTGTATGCTACGGTTTAAGTTAACATATCTTCCACAGATGGAAGAATGAGAAATCCTCCTTTCTTTCAATGAATTTAAATGAATGAAAGAGTGCAACATACCTCTGTGTTTCAGGGATCCGGAAGCATTGACTCAAGTTTCTTTGTGGATCTACAGGAAAGCTGACACAAAGTGCAAATGACAACAAGCCTGAATTAGGCAAGACAAAACCTTTGGTCAGAGACCAGTGTCTGCCATGGTACAATCTGCACACAGCAGAAAAACACTGACAGTGCTGTAACTCAGTTTTAGTTCTTTTTAATGTTGGTTCTGGATTCAGTCTGTTCATGTTGAGTCACTATTCATCAAAACAAAACAAGAGAAAAAGTACTATTTCTAAAAAAGTACTGCTACGAGTACTAATAATTATGTTTATTATATTTATTTGATCTGTTTATTGTTTTATTTCTTTGTTTTCATAATAGTAATGAATCAACAGTGATGAAGGAGAGAGCTTTAAATTTCAACAACACTGTCATTCCTCATTAAGTATGTGTTTGAATTATGCTGGTTTGTAAGAAGCATGCAGGATATGACAATATCCACTAGGTGGTGACCTTCCCCTCCTAACCTCTGTCAGAGTTGAAGGCATTCCTGGACCTTTGTTCCCTGAGGATGCACAGGTAGACTCCATTCAAGACCAGCTCCACCACCTAAAGCCACCAGGAACTTTTTAAGGGACAATCTGTAATTTTTCTGCCTCCGTTTTTCTTTTTTTTTCTTTCCTTTTTTTTTTAGTTTATACAGTGAGATTCTTTACCAGCTCTTACATTACAACTATGGCGAATGCAGGAATACAGCTCCTTGGCTTCACACTAGCCTTCCTGGGCTTCATTGGCGCAATAGCATCCACGATCATGGTGGAGTGGAAAGCTTCATCCTATGCAGGAGACAACATCATCACAGCCCAGGCCATGTATGAAGGATTGTGGAAATCCTGTGTATCACAGAGCACAGGCCAGATCCAGTGTAAAGTCTATGACTCACTTCTCCAGCTACCAGGTAACATTGTTTTACTAGAAATGCCAACAAATGAACATAATATCAATTGTTATTCATGGCATTACTGAGCTTAATGTGTGTCTGTAATAAATGTCCTCTTTTACAAATATATTGTGTTGGGGAGAAATCAGTCATTTATGATTATATATGGTGTAATTTAAATTTTTTTTTCTTGAAATGAAAATGACTTTCACTAAAATACTGAAATGTTTAGAATAGTTTTTAAAGAAATCCCTCTGGTCATTGAAGAGGTGAGCTTTTAACTCCATGAAAGAACTGTGACGTGCACAGACATGTCACTCAAATACCTGCAGCTGGCTGATCCACAAGTGACTCCTATGGCTATTGAAATGCATTGTGACTCATTTTTACCCACATTCTCGCCTATTTGTGTCTGCTATAAACAAACGTGTGCACACTGTTTACCTAACTTTGAGGTCAGTGCTGCTTGTTTAATTTTAATTTTTAGGAAAAGCGTGTAATCTGTGATTAAATTTAAAGAATTATGTAAATGGACAGAGGAAGAAAGAGTTTGGGTGATCAAAGTGATTTAAACTTAAGACAAAAATAACAAGCTTCATAAATCCATGAATCTGAATGAATCCTTCTAAATTGTCTTGGTCTCTAGGCATTGTACAGGGCACACGGGGATTGATGCTGGCCGCCGTCTTGTTGAATTTCATTGCCATCATGGTGGCGGTGGTGGGCATGAGATGCACCACCTGCATGGTAGATCAAGAAGAGCAGAAGGACAAGGTGGCGCTGGCTGGAGGAATTGTCTTCATTATCGCAGGTTAGAATTCAGACGCACACACACAAACTTGGTTTTTTGTCTTAGTGAGGACACATTGACACAATGCATTCCCTCGCCCCTTACCCTTAACCATCACAACTAAGTGTCTAACCTTACCACTTACCCTAACCTTATTCTAACCCTAAAACCATGTCTTTACCCCATAAAAGGCTATTTAAAGATGTAAGGAACAGCCAAAATGTCCTCACTTTCCCAAAATGTCCTCACTCTGTATGGTTTATTTGATATTTGGTCCTCACAAAGCTACAAATACCATACACGCACTAAAGGATAAATATAAGCTTGTTGGTTTTGCAGGTCTGCTCACTCTGGTGGGAACATCTTGGTATGGTCACAGAATTGCTAAGGATTTCTACAACCCATTCACTCCTACCAATGCAAGGTGAGTTAACTGTTTGTAAATGATCAGGTGTTTGAAAAAGGGTAGGGGACAGACACTTAACAAACCCGTTGGTCCCGTTGGTTCATCATTACAGAAACACTTACAGGAACAGTTTGACATTTTGGAATATAAGCACTTTAACAGGAAGCTGTGGCCCGAAACTGGTCCAGCTGAAGTACAGCAGGATGTCCACTTCCTACCCTCTGAGAAAAATCAAAGTGTCCACTATGTAAACACATGTAAAACCAGAACCTGATGTGCCTTGAGTTTAACACTGGTTTTTGTATGTTTTGAGTAAAGCCAGACTAACCCCCAGCTAAGCTTAACAGGCAACAGTGATGTATTGCTTGCCAAATAGTGTGCCTATTTGTCTGTTCTGTGTGTTTTACATTTTTATAATATGTTTTATAAACAGTAACACATCAGTAAGATTATTGGGTAATAAACTGTAGCAGGATCTTGCCAAATAGTGAGACTGTATCAGTTTTGGAAAGGTGGATTATAAATCAACCATTAATCTTTAATAATTATTTATAAAGTGTTAATCAAATTAAAAACCTAATTATTATAAACCAGTGATGAATCCAAATGGTAATTGTATTCACAAGTGACACTAATGGATTAACCAGTTTTAAACTGCACTTGTGACTCAGATGATGAGGGATTAGATTGTTCTTAGATGTGTAGTCTGGTGTTAGGAGGAAAAAACATCTTTCTCGCGAAAGTGTAAATGTAATCTGTGTGTCATTCACAGGTATGAATTTGGAAGTGCCTTGTATGTGGGATGGGGAGCTGCTTGTCTCATCATTATAGGAGGGAGCTTCCTGTGCTGCACTTGTCCTGCCAAAGGTGCAGGGAAATCTCCACGCTACCCACACACTCACTCTGCCGGACAGACGGGCAAGGACTACGTCTAGAGGGACAATTGCTCCGTCCTGCCTCTGTTTTGCAGTGTGTATATTTGAAGGTCTTATAACTGATGTGTGTTTTTTAGTTGTTGGGATAGTCAGTTTGTTGTCTTTCATATAAACCCCCACCCCCCCGAATAGGGATGCACGATATTGGACTTTAGATATTGGAGATGGGACATACCACTTTTTTGTGAACAAAACTGATACCGATATCACAAACTACAGTCATTTTATGCTGAGTCATTTCAAAGACATAATTCTCCAGCTGTGTAACAAATATCGTTGTAATGAACAGCCCAAACATGACTTAACTAAAATGCTTTTGCCGATTTTTATTTACATTTTTACCAATATCGACGTGATACCGATTCCCATCCCTAATACATATGCATTTATCCCCTGCGACAACTGTGAAGGTAATTTAGTCTCTTCTGTAGTGAAATGAACATAACGTTTTTATATTCATGTCACAGCAGACATGATGTACATTTTCTAAATTGCGCTAAATAAATAAATGTGGAAAAATAATAGCACAGGGCGATAGCATAGAGGTTAAGGAGGTTTCAGCATATTTAGCCTTGTCAGTAAGTCACATTGGCAGATCTAGGTGTGTTTTGCCAATATCCAATAATACGTTTTGAAGCCAATATCGTGCATCCCTCACACATACTGTACTGAAAAGGTTGTGACATAGAATTCTTCACAAGTTAACAATGGTGACAGAAGCAGTGACTTGAATAGAACATTTTACTTGAAATGATAATTAATACCCTGAACTCAAGTATAACAAAACATCCCCCCCTTAAAGGTTAGACAAAATACCTTTTTGCCTCCACAATCATTACAACTAAAACCCATTTGCTTTTATGCTTTTTTATCTTTAAAATCATTATTGTATCGTTACATGTAAAATAAAATTCCTTCCTCTCTGGTAATGGTTTTATACATTTATTTTGTGATGTGAAACACACACACACGTCAGACGGACTTAAATTCCCCACTCGCCTCCACCTCCTCATCCCCTCTGTGCTGAAACCAAACCACACCTTCATCATAAGGAAGGAGGAGCTTGGTGAATTAAATGTATCTTTTTTTTCTTTTCTTTTTTTTTATTTCTGCTTATGCAAAAACTGACAGACATAATTACACAGAAAAAAAGATACGTGGAAATGTCATAGCAAGTAGAAGGAAATGTCCAACATGTTTGCTTTAAAGTTTCAATGTGAGCATTCAGTGCTCTAAAAAGACAACACAGGACAAAGATGGACTTTTTTTAAATTTTAATTTAGTATTTGAGATCAAGATCTATTTTACAAAACAAAATTACTACTGTAAAACACAAATAACAGACAAATGAAGAGGCAATGCGAGGAAAACAGACTAGGGCTCCAATTTTTAAAACTTTAAAGTCACCAAGAACAGTTTCGAGCTCATCGCCAAACATAAGTTTTTCATTTTGAAAAGTTACCTGGTTTTAGCAGAGCCAAACCTTAATTTGTACAACGATGCTTATTATTTTCACTGTTCCAGTGTCTTCATGTTGAAATGTGTTGCCTCGGGTAATGTTAACTCGAAACTTGGAGGTTGAAAACAGAGGAGTGGCTCTGACAGACATACCTCAGACCCCCGGCTCCTCGTGTCCCAACATGTCATGTTCACAAATGTAACATGAAAAACAGCTCTCAAAAAAATCCTCCGTGCGTATGAGAACTGCAGAGATTTTTTTTAACCCTCCCATCACACCAACATATGCATATACACACAAAACAAAACATTATACCTGTGGTTTTATCTACACCACCAATACACAGCTGTCTCATACTGTGCCCTGACTGCAGAGAGCTCCACCTTCTGGTGAAACATGGGTTTGCAAAGAGTGATGACCATCATACACAGAAATATAGAGACAAACAAATAACTTGTTATAGAGAAATACACAATAAAAATTGTGTAATCTCAATAGTTTCTGTTAGTTGTTAATTCACTGATTTCATTTTGAGTAAATTGTCATATGTACAAATAGTTTGAACTCTAATTTTTCCTCCACAGTAACAGGGGAAAACAGAGGTCATTGCTTAAAGGGATCATCTTAAAGGGATAATTCAACATTAAACAACCTGTGGGTACAAGGCTATATTGGGCAATCTCCCTTTATGTACATGTCTCTTGACACAGGCTTTCTTTTCTTATTTAGTCCCCATGATAGTGGAATAATTTACAGAGCACTTGGCCATAAACAAACATTTTAAAATGTCTTATAATAAAAGATTACAGCCTTTTTAGGTTCAGGATTGGGGTTGAATTGTTGTGTTTGACTGCGTTTTTTTGTATATAAGAATGTATAAGAATTTTCTTATACATTTCTTAAACTGAACTGTAACTGGTGAGCTGTTTTGACCAGATCAGAGAAAACGGATTTCTACCTAAAGTGACTTCTTGGTTATCTACTTTAATCCGGCCTGGCCTGGACTAGACTAAAAAGTCTGGAAAATGTAAATTATTATCACTCCAATGACTGAGTGGAGAAGAAAAATATAAATACATTTATGTATGGCTATGAAAGCTTGTGACTTAGTCAATGTGCTGATATGTGTGGTTTTAATTAGTCCGGGCAAATTAAAGTAGGCACCAAGCACCATGCCGTCCTGTGAGGCAGTGCCTCTCACTATGATGTCATCACGTTGTTTCAGAGAAAGTATTTTACACATTGATGTGTTTTGACATGTATAAGCAAAATAACTGAAAGAGGGAAAAAAAAGCGTGTTCCAGCTTTCAATGGATGACTTAATCATTCCGTTCTCGAAATATCTGTCTGCATGTCGGAGATTTACAAGATACGAAAATAAATACATCACATCTCAATACAACAGTCTGTAATTCAATCAGGTGCCACTAGAGGGCGACAGAGGTCAAGATATGAATGACGGTCAGCCGCTGCTGCTGCTGTTCTGTCTACACTTGGATCATCATCATGAGAGTCGTTATCGCCTTTATTTACAATCTCATAACAGGAGCTGATGTTCCTTCTACTACTGATAAAGGAGTAGTCTGCTGATTTTACACATGAAATCAGTGTTGTCAAGTATAAAAGGTGGAATTATGAGAAGATTTGGAGTATTTTTGTGTCATCTGTATTGATTTTCCAGTGAAGATAGTTATTAAAAATGTCACGTACACAACTCTAATGAGATTCAGGTTTGCCAGGAGTTACATTACCAGCAGTTACTTGTTTGTTTAACGTCATTAATAGTGTAGTCTTGTCTTCAGTAGGTGATTGGACTTGAGTTAAGTTTGAAAACATCTCATCCAAGAGGCCTCTTCAGATGTGAGTCCAGTCGCTTGCAGCTAACGACTGAAGACAGTGTGTAAATCCTCATCTTAACCACAACTGGATAATCAACAATGTCTATTCTTATAGACAAATAAGTCAAAGTATATACGCAGACAGTAAATAACAGCAGTGATCAATAGCATGTAACATGTACACAGAGTGAAGCGCTGACCTTCTGCATGGCTGATTATCACACAGCTCTAAGCACAGTCTTACATGAATGTAAGCTAATTTCACAAATCCTATTTCCAGAAAGCTATTATAGCTCAACGTGTAAGCACGACTGCTGCATGTAGAATGCATGGAAGGCGTGTGTGTTGTATTGATTCATTGATCATTCTGTTATTGACAAAAACTCATAAGATACTAGTGTGCTTTAACATGAATGCATGGTTTAATTCTCTATCAATGGACTTGATCATAATGAATAAGTATTGGTCTGATGTGGCTGCACTTCTGCTGATATTCCTCATTTTCCACTATTCAGTGCCCTTCTATAGTACTGGAACACCGAGGCCAATTCCTTTATTTTTGCCATAGACTGAAAACACTTGGGTTTGACATCAAAAGATTAATATAAGATGAACTTTCAGCTTTTACGTCCAGGTATTTATATCTGGAACTGATACACAACATAGAAGATAGCTCCTTTTGTTTGAACCCACCCATGTTTCATGTGAGTATTATTGGTGTTGTGTTGTCCAGGTGTGTCCTATTACATTGTTTATTCAAACTTTACAAGCTCATCTGTGAAACATGGTGGAGTTAATGTCATGGCTTGGGCTTGCATGGCTTCTTCTGGGATGGGCTCATTAATCTTCATTGGTGATGTAACACATGATGGCCGCAGCAAAATGAATTCAGAAGTCTACAGAAACGGCCCCCAAAACAAAAAACAACTGAAAGAGGCTGCGGTGAAAGCCTGGAAGAGCATCACAGCAGAAGAATGCAAAAGTCTGGTGATGTCAGTGGGTCACAGGCTTGATGCAGTTATTGAACGCAAAGGATTTGCAACTAAATATTAAGTCTTATTTACTTTAATCCTTTTTAAGTCTATCTGTTCCAATACTTTTGCTCGCCTAAAAATGTTGCGTTCCGTTACGAATAATGCTATCTTCTATGTTGTATATCAGATCCAGATGTAAATACTTGGAAATAAAAGTTGAAATATTCATCCTTTGATGTCAAACCCAAATGTTTTCAGTCTATGTAATAAAATAAAGGAATCGGCCTCACTGTTCCAATACCTTTGGAGGGCACTGTAGCTCAACGTATACACACGACTGCTGCATGAAGAGTACATGGAAGGCGTGTGTACTGTACTGTATATGACGATCCTCAGCACCAATAATATATGACATATTAGAGCGGATACAAACACCAAATGCAACCAGCAGGGTGCAGGATTTATTTAGATTTAAATCCTCCTCCCTCATGCAGGAA
Organism: Solea senegalensis; assembly: GCF_019176455.1. Lineage (NCBI taxonomy): Eukaryota > Metazoa > Chordata > Actinopteri > Pleuronectiformes > Soleidae > Solea > Solea senegalensis. Next base: position 8,526,178 of record NC_058021.1, on the reverse strand, counting down.
ACACAGGGATCGACTGGGTTGAGCAGGATTGCTGTATTTCCACTGATCCTCCTGAGATTAGGAAATCTAATAGCACACAGAAATATCTGTGTGTGCTGCCATGAGGTGTCGCTTGATGCCAGATAGTGTCGTTTTCAGAAGCAATAGCTCTCTTTGACTTGATCACATGACCGACCTAGAAATGGACATAATGACACGTTGAATAATTGTCCACAGAGGACAATGAACTGCTTTGACCTAATGATCCAGTGGGGATATCGTCATAACCATCAGGACCATTTGTCACTCCATTTAGTCATTTTGCAGATACTGCACTGTGTATACTCAGTATTTGATGTGAAGTATAAAGTATGTTTATATGTGTGCGTATAATATGCACTCATGCCGTTTACACATAAAGATCCTAATGGGAAAATAAAGTTATTTGAATGGGATAGAAAGAGTAGTTACAACTAAAGCAAAACAATCACCTAAAATGCTCTTATTTAAGTAATAAGTAAGTAAGGTCACAGAGTCAGGACATTATCAGGGTATTTTTGCAACTCTTGGGTTAGAGATATGAATGCAAGTGACACCTCTGCTTCTGAGAGCAAAGGTGTTGCTTATACCATAAAAACTCTCTCACCTACTTTAAAACCACAGCTACTCACTGAATTAAAGGTTTGAGGGTCATGCTTGAACAAACACCACAAAAACACCTGACAATGTACAACCGTACATTTACTAGAATTGAAACTTGCTTCGATCTTGTACGGCTTGACAGACATTTCACATAGCATGCATGTGATTTCCTCAAGGTGACCTTCATGCCTCTGACCTTGAGGATCCCCTCAAATCTGTTTGTCTGACTCACTGCCTGCCACGCCCACCAGAAGCATTTCACAGTGCAGCCAAAGCACTTCACTGCCCCGGAGTCCTGAGCTGAGAGGCTGCTGTGTGAGACTGAGAATGGCTTGTTATGTTGATCTCACAGCTAACACTTCTGTGAGAATCCCCTTCAGTGTTTTTGATTGACTCTGCAGTGACACCAGTTAGGGGTTCCTAACCTGGTCCTATGCCAGTAGCATCTGTCACTTTGATTAGATGTCAAGTCCTTTTTACCTGGAGCCCCCAAAACTCTTGCTCTTAACCCTGCATTAAATCATCCGTAGTGAGTTTTACTTTGTCCTCAATCTACTCACATGCTAAGCTAATAAAAACCCACATGCAGAGCCATTTGACCCCTGAGATTGTTTTTTTTTTTTTTTTTGGACCAATGGAAGTAGGCTATTAGGACCATCAATAAATTCCCATCCAAAAAAGAGATGACTTCTTTGGTCAGCTGTCATGTGATGTCACCCATGTTTTCAAACAAAAATATAAAAACCAAATTATAAAACTCCCTTTCAAACTGGAAGAAATCAGGAGCAGATGTGTAACAGTTCAGACAACCTCAGTTTATTTCCATTTTATATGACTACTCATCATTTTTTAGATTAGATTATACTTTACTGAATCTTAGACAGTCAAAGGTACTTGAATACGATGATGATATTAGAAAATATAAGTCTGAAAATACAAATGCAAAAATATTATTATTATTTAGGATAATATGAGTAAATAGAACAGAAATATGATAATAAAATGTTTTAGAAAATAATCAACATATTTACCTAATGTGCACATTTTAATTGTGAGAGTAAACAAAACAGGAAAGGGTGCGGATTATTATTACATATGGTAATAATTCAGATAAAATAAAGATTAAAATTAGTCAAAAAACGGGTTTGTCTGGTTTTATCTGGGAAAGTATTATAGTTTTTTTGTTTTGTAAATTGGAGGCAGAATTTGTTCGTCAAACATTTAACCCAAGACTAACTAACTTAAGTGTTTCTTTCCGTATACCTGTAGATCCAATATGCATCATTTGAATATTGTTGATTTATCACAGCACATTCCAACTTTATTTAATATCCTTTGACTTAAAAAGTCAGTCTTCTTGCATAAATAAACATTTCCCTACTACTACGACTGATAATAATAATAATAATAATATTAATAATGATAATATTGAGCAGAGTTTTGTGTCCGTGTCGCCTGGTGATGTTCCTGTACTGCACACATTACACGGATGCATTTTAGTCACAATTGTCCTTGCATAAAGTACATATAAAAGGGTAATTGTAAACAATATTTATATATAAGTGCTGTATTTAATCTGAGTGGATGAAACACAACTTGCAGCTCAACAGCAAACAAACTCTAGGCCTTTCTAGTCAAACATTTACACATATTTCCATTTTTGTGTACAAAAACAATCCCCCTTTTTGACTGACCAGTCACGTTATCATTGCGTTGCCAGATAGACCACGTTACAAGCGTTCTTGTAAAATCTCTCTTACCCTGGCTGATGCAGATTATTGATCTCAGACTGGAGTCTCCAAAATATCCAGAACAATATGACCAAGATGTGGATGTAAGTCATTCAAACACGCACAAAGCCAGCAGTTTCTGCAGGCCTCCTCCCATGTGAAGGACAGTGAGAGCCAATTGCATGAAAAACCCAAACCTTTGGAAAAGACACCCAACCAAGCGAGGATTTGCAGCAGTTGTTTTGAGAAGCTTGCAATGACCTTACATTTGTTTTCCTGAAAAAAAAGTCAAGGCCAAAATTGAGCTGTTCCCACACACATATTCCTAATATTTTGTAATACTCCACTCAGTCACTTCAGCGAAATTTTAGAATTGATTTAAAAAATAATAATCTGGGCTTGTTTTAAGGCCTTACATGGTCTGGCACCTCAGTATTTTTCCTCTGACCTGTTTAAGAGCTGTATTTCCGGATTATGCTGCAAGAGATGGGTCTAATGTTAGTCACACTCGTGCCGCTAAGCACAAAAATGTGCTTTTTAAAAGCAAGCTATAAAAAAAATTGTACAATACAATATATTCTATTTACACTGAGCTGATTTCTTACTAATTACTATTAAAGGATTTTAACCCTTTATATGCCATTTCTTTTGTCATGATGCCACCTTGTTTTTAGATGAAAAAAATTGAAAATATTAATTATTTTCAATATACTAAATGAAAAATAAAACATTTTTATGTTGAATTATTACAGCCTTAGATATTTGAATGATTAGCAGCAAGCTTTGTTACAGTGCCATCTAGTGGAAATAGCATGCTTTTTGTATCATATGCTGAATATGGCCGAAATGACGCGATCAGGTGGAGAGTAGTATAAATGATCAATTCCGAGGCAAAAGCCCAGAATGACACCCAGATATAATAACATGCATGTAATAAATTCAAAAAATGTCAGTTTCAATGGGACATTTTTTGCGCTTAACAGTCTGAGTGTAACTCTTGTTAGTACACAGTGTGTTTTAGCCTCACTGTAGGAGCTGAACTTGAAATAACAAGATCAAAACAATAATTCCTTCAGTTTCAATAGGGTTCTACGCACCTTGTGCTAAAACCCTAACAAAAACACCCAATCTTGCTAAAATTCATGCCATAATCATGAATTATCAGAACAAACGGAGAATGAAAAATGTGTAAAATGAGCATATCCGTCCCCAAGGGTTAAAAATATTAGAGCGTGCTGAGCTAAAAACTTCACCGTTCAGTAGTTTCAGCTGTTTGTGATTCATGTCATTTTTATTTAATCTAATTATATTTGATCAGTACTTTTAATAGTTTTAGTTTGCTGAATATTTTCATATGTATTTATTTATACATGTTTTATTTTATTGGCTTGTTTTGGTTGAATAGTTTCCACACAGTCTTGTGTTTGCAGCCTCTATTGCAGCACACTGTGATGCCTGAAATAAAAGGTGGTATAATATCAATATTAATAGAAGCTTACATAGAGACCTTTGCATCTTTGATTTCCCTCAAATAACATTTTCAAATAAGCTTCAAGCAAACAACCCACATGGTAGACATGTGGTTCTGATCATGAGACACTGGACGCCAGAAATAAATCTAATTTTTGCGGTCTTCAGCTGTGATACTTTTATTTTTCACCTCATGGCTTCTGACAAAAACAACATTTTTAAGTGTTTTCTGGGTAGTTTTATTCTCTAGAACCTTTACACTTGAAGAATGTTAATTTTGCAGAAGAAAAGTTCTTATATAACACACTTTAATACTACTATAACTGAAATATGTATATATATCTATATCTATAAACTACATTAAATTACATTATTAAATGTGGTTTTTCTTTAACCCTCAATCTGTATGACCTTGATTTTGTCGTCAACAGACAACTAATATATTTCTCTTTGAGCCTTAAACAAAGTCAGCAAACTCTCCACGTGGCAGACACATGGTTCAGATCATGAGACTTTGAGAAGCCAGAAATAAATCTGTGTCCCAAACACTCTGCTTTCTTCTTCCAGAGAAACAGCTGGCCGTCGGCACTGGATTGAAGGCATCATTTCTGAACAATTGAATTTCTGCTACTTACAGTCTAAACTAAGACTGCCATTTTATTTGGACACAAGTTACATTTCAGTTGCATGTTCTATATGTGCCATTTTTCAGCTTTTGAGTGATTCACTCAGTCCGCAGTGGCACTCTTGTAGAACTCAGATGTCTTATAAAGACGTAGGATCTTGTAAGGTCCTCTTCTTTTTGACATTCAGTAGCCCAGTTCTCCTTCATTCTGTGAATTGCCACCATGTCCTGCAGATCACAGCATAAAAAGACTGTCTAACGTTATTAACATCCTGCATAATTTCATGAAGAGTTTAACTGCTGGTGCCTGTAACGAGAACAGCATACTTCCTTTCCTGTTAGGGCATTACAATATGGAGAAAGATCCAAGCCCACATTCCTTTGTAAAATTGCATCCACTCTGAGGGGACTGTTTGTTATACCATGCACTGTTATAACAGTATTAACACTGTCCATGCAGTGTATACAAGAAGGTCAACTGATATGGGTTTTATGGCCATTGCCGATTCTGATCTTTAGATCTTTTTGCTCCATCTGATACATCTAATAATTGACTTAAGTAAAAGTTTATTGACTTACACTAAGAGTCCGTGTCTCCAATCTGCATATATTTAAAGGTACACATTTTGTCTCAGCTCTACTTTGAGTTTGTGGGGGCTCCCCGAAGCACAACACTTTCAATTCCGCTCTTGTTTTGGTCAGAGAGAGACGATGAAGAAGATGTTTCTCTAGACCTTTGTGTGAGGTCATTTGAGGAATGTTGCTTGTACCCACACATGCACAGTTCTGTGGTCAAAGAACACAAGGAAATAATGTACAAAAGATGGCAAATACCTGGTGACAACTGCCGCCACTTAAAATGCCGTAAAACTATTAGAAGTCGAAACACACATACACACATTATATGTGGTGCTCTGAGTTTAAATATAGATTTAAGGTTAAGTAATAAACATACATAAATACTCTAACTTATGTTTGACTTCTTTCAAGTTTTGTTGTGTTGCTCCTAACAGCTGCTGGCGGGGGCCTAATAGCTGCGGTATATCAAAAAAAGAAGCAGGAACAAAGAGCACCCTTGTCCGTTACCTTGGTAACAATTTAGTTTGAGGCAATGTGAAACCTAAGTGACTCGAACAGAATCTCAATCCGACAACAAATTGACAAAAACAAAGTTAAATAAAACTATGAATCATATTCACTTCAAAACACTTCACGAGAGATGTCGTATTATGTAGGAAGGCTGTGTGAAATACTTGAGTGTCCCCTTCAGAGACATCTTGTTTGATCAGGATGCATTATGTCATCTCACCTTGTCAAGTCTGGCTGTGAGGAGCTTGCTGTGAGTCTGATAGGATGACCAGCAGTGAGAGCTCAGGTAAACAGCAGGATGCTCAGGCTTGATCATCGATTACAGACCCCAGAGAGCCTCGCTTGCTACAGCTAATCTTGGCCTTTAAGCCATGGGTCACTAAGTGTTCATTCAGGAGTGATTCATTCTTCTGTGGAAAAATCAAAGTGGCTGCTGCTGTGCTGGCAGTCTGTCATGCTGGTGTTGCAGAGCCACTGGAGCTATCACATTAAGAGACCACACTCACACAGCATGACACATGGGCTGGTCGGGGAAGGGACTTGTGCACAGCAACTGTAGCAGCCACATGGGGGCAAAAAGGGGTGATTAATAAAAAGCCTGATGAGGTTTGTACTCCCACTCTGCACAGTCAAAAACACTCTGTCACAAGTCTCTCTTTGTTTCTCAGTGGAGCAATGTTTGTTTCACACAGGACGTGATTTGTTTACGTCAAGACCGACAAGGTGAATTATACTGCTACAAAAAAAGCCAGTCATTAATTGGTTTGACGGGATAAATGCTTCTTGTCCTCACCGCCCTTGTGCTGCTGGCATATACACGCAAGCACTCCCTCAGTCGAGTCTGATAGTTTTGCTTGACGGTCCGGAGCCTGTTTTCGGATGAAGGACGCAGCATACAAAGACCAAACAGAGTCAGAAAAATGTGTGCTCCAATTAGCACAATTTACAATTTTTTTCCACATCAGGGATGTTTGTTATGACACAACAAAAACAATAATTATCGGAACTTGCTGGCGTCATTTTGCTGCTGTGTCAATAATACTCCTGGGACACGATCTGCTGCTTTTTAGTTTTGTTTTTTGTTGCGGTTTAGTTGAATATGAATCTTTTTTTTTTTTGAAAAGCATGAATACCAATGGAATCCTAAAATTTTTAATGAATTACAGTATTGTGACTGTGAAAAAGACTGAATTCGAAAGTTGCTCGGCCACTCAAACAGCGTGTCCTTCTATAAGAAAGTGTGGGCGAGTAGAGTTCACGTAGCTCTCTCTGTGTTTGTCAGTAGGTAAAGCAGAGTCAGATAGATTTTTGTATGGATTTCAGAAAGGTTAATGCCATCACTAAACCTGATTGTTGCCCAATGCCTTGTACGGAGAGGACTGCAATGATCACGTAGGAAGTGCAAAGTTTGATTAGAGTAGATCTGTATGTACACAAAAACTTTAAATGAGGTAAAGAGTAATGTAGATATGAATTAGCTTGAAAGTAGAATCTCACTTTTTACATTTTCTATGACCACTGATGCAAGGGTGTCGTGCCCGGCTACGTACGCAGCAGGTAAACAGGATGTTATTTAGTCCTGATTTTAATCGTCATAATAGTCAAACAATCATTTTCAATTTGAGGACCTGAGACTTGCTTTGAGACTCTTTTACTCATGACCTCAGACTGGACTTAGATTATTTAAATTTCCTCAAATATTGAGGGGTTAACTTTACAACTTGCTTTTTGAAACACGGAAAACATTGGGTGTCTGCTTTAGTGACCTTGCGTACAAACCTGGCAACCGATCGACACCAACACCACTATGTGAACATTTCTTTCGACACTTCAAATCCCACAGGTGGTCACTTGGTTGCTATTTGAATCTAAATCTAACGTCTTAGTTTGTCAAAAGCTGATTATGATTAATGCACAAAATGTGCCGTTGTATTTATTTTCATTTTATTGATTCTTTCATTCATTAATTATGTCTTTTTGAGATCAATTCAGTTATATGGGATTATGAAGCAGTCCATACATTGTATGAGAAATACAGTGTTTCAGATACAACTCTAGCAGTTCAAAATGACTGTATTTTTAAAGCATTTTTAAATGTGGAATATCGGGGAAATCATCTTCATCATTCTTTCAACTTGATTTATAACTTGCTTGATTTAAAGCAGGGACTTGGGTCGACTTGCTTGATTCTTGCAAGAAGGACTTGAGACTTACTTGTGACTTGAAGGTTAAGACTTGAGACTCGCTTGTGGCTTGCATGTGTGACCTACTCCCATCACCGCTTCATACCTCAGTGCATTGTGAAGTAGCGAGCAGCAGTGAAATAACAGCTGGGGCCAAGGCCAGTGTGATTAAAATGTGTTTTCATATTCCACCAGTCAAACGAAACAGGACTACAGTATGATGGTCGGAATCCTCTTTGGATTCTAGGAAAATTCCTAGGCCTCTTTGCCCTGGCCTAGGAATTAGTCGTTCCCTCAATCCTCCCAGATCTCCTGTGGCAGACTGTGAACTGTGTCTGAACTGCTTGACCTGGATGAGGATCATCAAATCTCTGAGGCCTCACTGAAGATTCTAGAGGTAGTTGTGAAACTCAAAGAATCGGTTGCATTCACTTGGGTGAAAAAAAAGCTTTTAAATCTAATGCTCACATTCACGTTTGTATCTGACCATTGGATACAGCGTGGGTTACAGGCAAAGGAAAGTATCTCTCACAGATCTTATTATATTTCCTCCTCCTTGTCACTCATCCATGTTACCACAGCTCTGAGCAAACTGACCCAGCGGCATACACTGGCTCGTCCTGGAAATCTGTCACCTGCAGGTGTCAAATGCAGGCCCAGCGTCTCCTACCATATAACTGGTACCCAAATAACCCTGGTGATTTGTTGTCCCGCTGCCCTCATTACACACCTCCCAGTCCTGCTCCTGTGTGGAGCAGTTGTTTACCTCAAGGTCAGGTTACTCTTGTGGTTGCGCCTTGGTGAGTCTTGTGAAACTGAAGATTTGACCCGGAATTCTATCCTTTGACCCCTGCGTGAAAGACTGCTCTCACATGATTGGTTTCTTTCTTTCTTTGAATCTGCCATACTAACATTTAAACAGTAGCCTTTTTAGTTGTCGTGGTAGTTTACAATGGTGCAAATGGTATAATGCGAAATGAAGTTTGTTTCAATATATTAAAAAATATATGGAATATCAAATAATAATAATCTTTATTTATAGAGCCCTTGTCAAAACAATGAACATAAAAAAAATCCAAAAAAATAAAAAATAAATCAAAACAAACAAGTTGATTTCAAAACCCTGTGTGATAAAAGAAATCCACCATTCATCACTCAAGAGCCAAGCGCATGCTGCACGTCGCACATGGGATCACATTTCAGGTAGTACTCCTTGAACTGGATTTACCACCTCAGTGTTGCCTGACCTTGAATGGTGGGAATGTGAGCCACAGTTGACACAAGACAAACAGAACAAGAGGTCATTACAGTTAAATAAAAAGCCTGTTTACAGCACAAGAAGCAACCCACTGCATATGCAGCAGAACGTATAAAAGCAAAAGGATTAAACATTTAAAAAGTTTTTATGACCACAGCAGGAGAAGTCATGGTAACAGTATCTTCCTGTCACTTCACATGAACATAAAAATAAACTCATTGCTTTGTTTATATGTGCTGGACCTTGTTTGGACAGGACAAAACATCAGAGGACACAAGGTCTCATTGCACTGCCAGACGGCGTAGATGCAAAAATAAATATTTGCTATTGATTTTTTTAAAACCACAAAACAGCCAGGGAACAAAACAAAACAATCGACGGGGTCATAACACTCCAATTAAAATACAAGGGTGATTGGTTATATTGCCATTTTAAAGTCTGTGTCCATTAGAGTTCTTTATATTGTGACTGTAAACATCTTGTGAGTCATAATGATTCATCACTTTAATGGCTCTGCCATCAGTCACATCAAGCACAACAAAAAAGACAATTAACAGACAAGGTCTATCTAACAGTAGAGATACACAACATAGACATCATATTACATTTAGGTAACATTTTCATTTCTTCCAATACATCATGAGAAGGGGAGTTGTCTTTACTCAACCATTTTTCTTATCATTGCTTATTGTTTTTACGAATAATACCAATATTTGTGAAATATATCTATCCTTTTCTTTTTTACCTACCTGTCCTACCTGTAGGTTTCTCTGAAACTCAAGCTTTAGGCCAATTTTTGACTGGATTTCTGTTACCACATCTGTCCAGAACATAGATAAACAGGACACTCCCAAAAGAGGAATTGCTAAGTGTATTTTGATCAACAGATTTTGAGATTTACGGACACATTCTGCTAGTTGTATCATCGGCTAATCTCATAATTAAGACTAACAACACAGGGACAGCGTTAAGGCCATTGCACATCAAGTCCAGTCTTTATGCTAAGCTAGGCTAACAGGCCGCTGCCTCCTGAAATCTGTTTCTTTAGGTCAAAGGCCAACATGATTTGTTGCTCCAGTTTTTGTACGGATTAGACAAAGTAACTAATAAACTACAGATGTGCTGGTTAGCCAATTTTACTACCAGTGGACAGAGTCATGCTAGCTGTACCCAGGACGACGCTAGGCTAAGCCAACTGCTTGTTGGCTGTAGCTTCACATTTTCCTGAGGCACATGGTATCAATGTTCTCACAATGCTGAGCAAAAAGTGAAAATGGCTATTTTCTCCTTCTGTAAGAAAGAAAATTGATTAAGAAATTGTATATGTAAGTTATTTTACTCAAAAGTATAAAGCACTGTGGCCTAATAACAAATGACATCGATGTAAAGTAAAGTAAACGATGCTTTCCGTTTTCCTCAAAACCAGTTACTTAATGAACAGTTGGTTCTCAGTTGGAATGTAAAGTACGAGAACATCAAAAGCTTCATTGCAGCATGGATGAGTAAGTACATAACATCTGCTTCGAGTGACACTCCCTTTTTTCCATGTTTCACCACACCAACATTCTTGAACCTACTAGCACTTATATTTTAACTGAGTGTGAGAGAAAGGGAAAGAAAAGCAACACAAATCTTGCTGCAGTGAGGGGAAGACACTCACCTACGCACATGTATTTGCTGTTTTTTCAATACCTTTTGTTTAACACAGGTTGCACATGAAGCGATGTAACATTGCAGTTAGCACAGTTTGTACCAGATGTTTACCTTTTAGAGCATGCAATAAATCACTGTGGTGAGACAGAACAAAAAAGTCATATTCAAACACGCTTCAGTGACAAGACAAGGCGCTGTCTCATCTTACAGGTGCTGGCGAAATTCACAGTGACAAAGGTTTATGAACGATGTTTGATATGAAAAACAAATAATAGCAGAATGTCTTGTCCACCATATTCTGCTGGTCTGATCTCTTGGAAACATCCAATGATTCTTGCATATTATCAGCCTGGGAATATGGTTTTCATTTCATAAAAACCTGTGCTTAAAGGTTAGATCTGTGGCATGAACGTGCATGAAATACTTTTCTCCTGGTTTCCAGCAGGCAGTTCAACTTGGCTGATTTCCAAAAAAACCAAGAGCAAAGAAGATGTTGTCAGTTAGTTTGGGATTTCTTTTCTTTTCAAGGTTTAACATCTCAATTTTTTCATATGCTTTCTTTAATGGGAACACGTTGTCTTTTGTTGCATGTTTACTTTTAAAATGCTGTGACCTTCTTTTTGAGTGCACGGAGTGTTTCTGGGTTCAGGAACAGGAGGAATATGCCTTTTTGTCTTATTTATTTCTTTTTTTAAATTCATTTTACCTTCCATACTTGATTTGATCCTCAAAAGATCTTCTTGTCACTACTTTGACTTTGTTGTATTATTTTAAATACTCATGATTCAAAGACAAACAATTGCTACAACATAATATTCGTTATTTTCTTAGTCTCTTTTTCACTTTCGATGTGGAGGCATCAACAGGATTACTACTCCAGTGTACTATCTTGATACTATGATTGCTGGTATGGGATTAAGTGGATGATTTGTGTAAATCCAATAATAACAATAATGGAACGCAGATTCTGGCATCTCCACTCAAATCCTCGTGATGCCAAGTTTGCCAAGTAAATTCTTTATTTAAGGCGGAAACTTTGGCCGACATGTTGGTGCAGTGGTTAATAATTCTCAGAAACCTGGTTCAACCGGACCTCAACAACAAAACAAATACTACTATTACTACTACTACTACTACAACTAATAATTATTATTATCAGAATCATGTAATAATCATAATGACTTGATAATGTCCTAGATAAAAAAAAAAAAACGTTGTTCTTACTGGATTATATTTTCTTTTTTTATTGTGTTAGATAGTTTCAGTCACAGGTATTCACAGAGAAATGCAAATAATTCACAAATGGCTCTCAGCCCTTTGTTATTAGTATTTCCCCTGTGTTGGTTACACGCAATAATAGATATACATGCACATTAACCAGCACACAGTGCAACATCATTTAGAGCCACTATTTTGTTCCAGTGACATTCACATAGTTTTCCCACTTTGTTGTTGGTGTTTTGTTTTGTTTTGAGGAGAAGTGGCACAACACCACAATGTTGATAAAATAATTAAAGTTGAAACAAGCAACAAGAACACAATCAGACATTTGATGGAAATATAAACAATATTGTTTTGAAATTGTAAATATTGTTATTTTTACAGTGACAAAAAGACATTGGTGCACACTGAAAATGCATCTCAGTGAGTGCTGGCATTTCATTGTCGTTTAGTCGATGAGGACATTTACACACATTTACACACATGATCACACTTAATGAACAAATGGATGAAATGACTTTCTTTAAAACAAGCAAAAAAAAAAAAACAACACATGATACAAATGACAGAGAAAAAATATAGAACAAAAACAACATGTTGTGCTCCAGGCAATCTTTGTTACTCCATCTATTGCGTAACTGTTTATCCTGGAGGAGGAATTGCTGCTCAGGTTTTTTACCTGATAAAATTTTTTTTTTGAGGGGGAGGAGACTTGTTCCTTACCCGAACCAAATGTCTAAAGACAGAAGATGTTGTTGTGTGTTTGGATTGTAAAGCTCACAATTTAAAAACAACTGGAATTTGGGTTATAATTGGTTTATACAAATGAAAGGGATTTGACTTTCACATCCACTGTTGACAAAGTGAACATCATCATCACTCATTCATTCATTTTCATAAGATTTCGTAAGTGTGTTTTTCTCACACACGCACACACACATACACATACATTATGCACATGCATGCGCATACACACACACACACCCAGCCCAGCCCAGCCCTATCTGTCTCCCCGAGGCTTTGCTATAAAACAACAGTAGAATCTGCCATGGTGACGTGGTGCACCCTGGTACTTTTCCATAGATAACATATTGTATAACACGTAGAGCGTTCAAACTGACCAATGTAGTGCCACACAACGTTCAATTCCCTCGGAATCTCAAACACATCGGCTGCAGATCAAACAACTTTCCACTTAACAACTGATAATGCAGGATTTGGTGTGGTGCAAAGCTGTCATTCCCCTCATTTTAGCATTTTAGTCAAGGTTGGACCATGAATACAACCACTGCTTATATTACCCAAGCTAAATGATATGATGATCCAAATAATATGATTTATATTGTATTTGGAGACCATACTGGCTCCTTTTTGCGGTTTGTTGGTTTGAGTTAAAAGTGTAGAAATATAAACATTTTAGATCAATCAGAGGCGGAATAACAACAAAAATCGCTAAAAATGTTTATTCCAATGCTGCTACCAGGATACAGGCAGAAATACTGACGGGCATTGCAAACATCATGGTTATTGTAGTTCACTGTTATATTGTGCTTTGGAAAAACTGAAGATTTGCTGATTTCTATTCAGAAATATGTGCATGTTAGAATGCTGCCTGCTCTTAATTCATACTCCTCTTGCACAACTTAATGTCATTTTGATTAACAGTATCTGCATCACATGGTTCATTGAGAAATGTTTCTAATCAGCTGTCAAAAGACAATGTGGTTTATAAAATAAGATTAATTCACCATCAGTAAATACCTATTTTTACATATACCAGCTGATCAGTTAATAAATACTTCACATCTGTGTTTCACGTTAGACTTTTGACACTTTTAACTTAACTAGCTTGTCAAATGATGTTTTAATCCCCCACCAGTATGAATTTACTCAAGGTTTTCCCCCACTCATGGTAAAATAGCTGTGCTCTAAAGATCCAGCCACCTCTTATCTGTACAGAAAGACACATTGGCTCCACAACATATGTGATGTATGAGGGTCACCAGAGGTTCAACTGTTATTGCGGTTAGATTGCATACCACCTGCAGTTTAAATGTAAACTTCTCGGCATGTTCAATGCATGTTCTCTGAAAGCAGATCAAAGGTCAGTCTGCAGCTCATGGACTTTTCATAATCAGTGCTTCAGTGTCTCGGAGTTTAGAAAAATGACACTGAACTTTGTTCTACAGGGATATTTTATTTAACTCTCGAGTTAACAGCGATGTCAAAACCTTCTAAACACAAACTTTACATGAGGAAACATTTTGTTTTTTTCACATGGATATACTGCTGTCCAAATTCAAGTGCATTCTCCTGGGTCAGAAGAAATGAACGGTTGCCTCTTCCCCCTCAGGCTCAGTCTCTGTGAAGACCGAACGAGTTTCAGAGTCATATTTTACTGACGTGACCTTTGATCCCTGTCAGGCAACCATGTGCTTGGGTCATGTTTTGGGACAGGCTCGTTGATATGCATTGGTGTCTCAGCCCCAGGTCAGTTGAGTTCAGTGGAAGGGGTGGGGAGTGCTTGTTAACAAAGTACAGACTCTCCAACTGGCTGAGCAGCATGGAGGAGGAAATCCCAGGAAGGGTTTCTTTCACGACATGCATTTTTCAGATGGGCCTTGGTTAAATAAGAAAGGACGTACACTCATCAAATAAATAAACACAACCCTGTTGTTTACACACACACACACACACACACACACACACACACATTTTCATGAATTGTGTAAAACAAAGACTTTTATTTATCTCAATATCTAAAGCAATATCAGTACGGCCGGTTGCTGCCGTCTCTATTGTTTCTTTTGACCAGAACCAGATTGTGCCACCAACTGGGCTGGAAACTGTTGCGCGACGGGGAGCACACACAGTTAAATCATATGGTATGTGCGGAATTGAACTGCAGCTGTGATTGGATTTGTCCACATAGGGTCTCCGTGGACCAGCGTGGAAATGGCTGAATGATAATATTTAAATCGAGTCACAAGCAGACACAAAAAACTTTGACCTAACCTTAAAGGTCTGGGTATCTTAGCCTTTTTGCCTTTTTCACTAACATTTAATTCTGATCAATCTTTTCTTAAAACACTATATTTGTATGTACACCTACAGTTTTTGCATTTCATATTTGCACTAGTTTATCTTTATCTATGTGAAACTAAAGATGCAGCACAAGAAAACGCTAACTGATCACACCTGTGCATCTTCTTGTCTGTGGATAAATAACTAACTTTTTTTTCTCCCTGTTGATGCTCTCCTATAGACTAAACATTGTTTTAATCTCTCCTCATTCAGACAAGAAAATCCTATGCTTATTTCAAAGGATGTGAAAATTAACAACCCACAGAAACTTGGGCCACTGAAGAAAACCGCAGGGGAAAAACATGTTGAGTGAAAACAGAAATAGACCTGTTGTCATAGACACCTGAACAGATGTAATTAGACCTGTTGTGCTGCACTGCATGTTTCTTTTATAAGGAAAGATTCACTGTGAAAGAGCTTTCCTGTAGTTTATTAGGACGGTGACAGGAACATTAGCTGCTTTACTTTGGTGGAATGAAGGATGGTACTTTTAACAATTATATAATAGTTACTTTTTCTTTTACCTTGTGTTATTACCACAATATAAATATCACTATGTATTATAATATTGAACAATAACTTATAAATAACTAAAATAAGGATACAAGCAGATAGCATATACAGTAAATGTCATGTGAGAGTGTTAATATTAAACACTCTCACATGACATTATATAATATAATATATAATAATAATATAATATAATATTATTGGGGTCAATTATTGATTTGATGCAAGTGCAGCTATGGTAAGTGAAATACTCGGTTCATGCTGCAAATGCAAATTAATGTTGTTCCATAGAGAGCAAAGAGATAGAGACTGATATGGTACAGTTTTAGGAGTCCATGTTTAATTCCATGCTGAAAAGACAAATATGTGTGGTGCTTTTTAAAATCTAACTGTGAGCACCTGCCCATCTATAGTGTCTGTATGCAACTGATGATGATGTGTGTTTGACAGCATATTATAAATGCTGAAAACCAGTATTCATAATGGAGATAAGACAAGACAAGATTAACCACCTGCATAAAAAAAATAAAAGATGATACCAAATAGCTGGATCAGGTCCTAAGTCTGTGATCAGTCTCTAAGTCTCTGTTTGTATTACTCACTATGTATTATCTTGTGCTTTTGAATACAGTATCTACAGTTTTTCCTCTGTGAATGTTTGTTTAAATCCTTCATGCAGCTCATAATTGAGAGTAAAAGGAGATGCCAGCAGAGTAATTCTGTAAATGTATATACAACCTTAAAAAAGCAGGGGAACAAATGGGAACGTGACCAGAGAACATGTCATTTAAAAAATGGAACTGATGAATAATACTCCACCACATCCTTGAGATGATGTATCGTATTATAGATTAAGTTAACATGGTACATAAGGAACATAAATCCCTAAGCAGTAACTAGAGTTAGTGAGGAACAAACTACTTTAGTTAATGAAGGACAAAAACAGATAATAAAGGAGGTAATGATAAGGTGCTGTCTGATCGACATATGACTCGCTGTCTGATCAACATATGACTCACTGTTGATCATGAGGAACATATGCTTGCACATGGACTGTTGATTTCATGCGTATATTGTAATTATTTATGCTACTTATAGAAAATGTTTGTTATTTTTTTCTTGCGATGTTGACTATTAGTAATAAAAAAAAAGTATATGGAGGAGCTTTGTTTGTCTCACAGCATCTAAGTGTCTTCAGTGTCACCTAATGCACATCTGAGACAGCGACACAGGAAGTGGTGGGAGCATAGATGAGTGCAAGCAATCCATTTAGAGCGTTAAGGACTTTAAACACACTCACACATGTTACTTTCAAGTTTGTTGCGTGTGAATTTTAAAAATAAAACAGACATTTGCGTATGTGTGTGTATATCTTTGTGAAAACACACAGAAAATGTCTAACCAAACCCTAAACAAAAATGTTCTAATGCTCTGAAGATGTGCAGAGTCACACACACACATGCATAGCATTCATAGTGAGGACATTCATTGACATAATGTATTCCCTTGCCCCTTACCCTAACCTGAAACCATCACAAGTTCCTAACCCTAACCCTAAATCCAGGTCTTAACCCTGAAAAAGGGGTGTCAGAATGTAAGGACCAGCTAAAATGTCCCCATTCCCTTAGGCATATAAGTTTTTGGTCTTCACAAAGGTAGCCACACAAGAACACACACACGTGTGCTTATACCAGAGAAGGCTCTAAGAAGAATAGATCAAATACTCATCTGTCTCAAATACTCATCTCACACTGATTCTTCCTCTCTTCCAACTTTAAGTGGCTGATGTTATGTGTTATTACATGTTTATATAGTTTGCAATTTCATTTTATTGAACCCAAAGCAACAATGCTGCAGTGAATGGGGAAACACAGTTTTGTGCAGGTATTGTCAGGTCTCTACATTGACTTCCATTCATTTGAACAGCCAAAGCAAACGCTGTACAGATTCTATACCATAACCTTAACCCAACCACAATTCACACTTATATTCTAAATTTGACAAGAGCCTCAGAAATTAGGTTCTACCTCATTAGGAAAACATGTATTGACAAAGTCAAAAAGTTACACAACACAATAATGTGGAAACAACAACAAGCATGATCAGATATAGATATAGACATAACACATTCCCTAATCATCACAACTAAATGCCTGACCTTAATTCTTAACCTGACCCTTACATACTAAAGCCTAATCCTAAAACCAGGTCTTAACCCATAAATAGGTGTGCCAGACAGCCTAAATGTGCTTTTTTGGTCCCCAAAATTGGGGACCAAATTTTGTTGGTCTATTACTATTCTTATTATCAGGACTGCAACTATCAAATGTTCACTGTAAACATATTTATTTCAAATGTAATAATATAATTACAATAATTAAAGGAAATTCAATTAAAGGTACTTGTATTACTTCCATAAGTTTGACTTTATTATTTTTAACCAGTTGAAAGGTGACTCCCAAACAACAATCATTCAGAGAAAGCAAACCCATGTGTGTCAAAACCAAAACAATGTATTCTGAATTATTAGAACTATTAGAAAAAAGTGTTTGTCCACTCTCCGCAGGTACTGGTTTACTGAGACGACATGTTCTCGAGTTCCCCACGGTATTTATAACTCCATCAGCTGACCTTGCATTTGGAACAATCCACTACACATAGACTTTAACTAGAACTGGGTAAAAAAGCCGAATCAACCGCTCAAATCTCGAATAAACGCCACACTCGTCACACAAAGACGACTCGACACTAGTGAATAGAAAGCGGTCATGTGTTTTATTCGCAATATCAGCAGCGCGGGGTTAAAACGAGGCAAATGGTAGCCAGTGACTCCCCCGCCGCGGGGATAGTGGTACAGTCCTCTGTTAAAATTCCGAGAATTGAGCTGCAGCGTTTCTTAGAACTGGATTCTCAGAACTGGATATGCTCAGAGTTTCGAGGAAACTTTAACAAGGTGACATTTTTTTTCCCTTCCCATTTTCTCAGCATTAGATCAGATGTGTTGTGAACTATCAGGCGCTGCTGTGGCAACTCCCGCTGCTCCGGAGAAACAGAGATACATAGATTTTTCCTCAACGTTTTGACTCTTTGTGATTGCGTTAGACGGGAAGAGTGAAGAAGTAGCAGAGCGCTAGTTTTGACAGATACACTGTGTTTGGTTGTGTGTTTTTAGACGGAAGTTGAGTGATTTATGTCACTTTGTGTCTCGTGCACTTCGTTTAAAAGCAGCTGTTTGAGTGAAAACAAACACGACATTGTTAATTTTCCTTTATCTCACTTTTGTTTTTGGAAGTGTGTGGTTTATGGTTGACAGCACAAGTTAGAAACATAGTGAGCATTTTCTAATGGCGCAACAGCATTCACGGTGTTGGTTCGCAGTCAACTCCACATTTTCTTTCTGCGCACACGCGCTCTTGCGCGTCGACTCGCAAACATTGAGCCTCACTAAAATGTCTTTCAGTCGACGACTTATCGGCGTTGGTGTGAACCGAGCATACACGATGTTGGAATATATCTGTAACCGGAAAGAAAGAAGAAGAAAAACGTGTTTTTAGAATTGGACGGTCTTGTTCTCGCCAGCATGTTGCCTCGCAGCTAAAGTTAGGCAGTAAGAACTCGTTTAAACACACCAAACCTCAATTCTAGTACAGTATTAGAGGTTTACGAAGTGAGGGTTCGGGTTTGTGTTTAACAGGATGGGGACAGGTGTTTAAGGAGTTAAATTTGTTGAACGAGTCAGTGCTGTTTATGGAGGGGAACAGGAAACCTCGCTGTGTTCTGGCAACCTAATCTGAGCAGTCAGGACGGAATGTGCTCAACGTCAAACACGTTTACAACTACAGGCTGTAGACTGTCTGACTCTAGTTAAGTTTTAAAACTGCAGGCAAAACTGGGGGAAAAGTAAAGCGTTTAAAATAGGAGTAAACAGTAAAGTTCATGTGCATGCTGTGTTTACAAATCCAGTGTTTTTATATTTAATCATTTAGTTCAGTTGATGCTTCAAAAGTGCTTCATAGTAATGATACATAGTTCTACAAACCTTACAAAATAAATTAGCTGAAGAGTAATCTAGTAGTGTCTTTTTATATTTATCATCTAGTAAATATTGCTCAAGTCCAAAAGTAGTTTAAGTGGAGAACTGAAGCACAGCTGCACATGTTCAAATATGTTATTTGTTATTATAAATGTTTGCTGTTGCTTTTAAATTATGGTAAACATTGTTTTTAACAAGTGAAAATAACTGAAAACCCACCATTGCGATTGTGATTTATGGCAAGATTGAAAAACAGATTATGTAATCGTTCAGTTATTAAGGTCCAATAAGAGGCAAGGGATGGGTTCTAATGATTTAGTAATCCTCGTTTTTTGTTAGTCTTCTTCCAATGGCGCCACCTTCTGACAAAACACTGTCAAGACACTTTGGATCAAAAGCTTGAAGTGAAGAAATACAATGAGTGTACATAATCTTAATTTAAAAAGTGAGTAATAATGTTGTTTTGGATCGTTGATTTACTTTGAATTGTGTGCTTTAAAACAATATTACCGTGGCAGATGACGTAAATTAAGATTATTCTTTATTATTTCTCACATCCACATTGCCAATATTGTGCTCACTATACCGTGCATCTGTGTGCATCTGAAGTACGGCTTTAATTAGCAGTGGTTCACTGAAAGTCACAAACAACTAACACATTACTCATTATTTTTCCTTGTGCCTCAGATTTTGACAGCATGGCCACAGATGCAGATGGCTGTATCCAATTCACACGTCATGCAGGCGACGTCCTACTTAACTTTAACCGTCTGCGCAGCAGGAATATCCTAACTGATGTCACCATACAAGTGGACGGACAGCAGTTTCATGCTCACAAGGCCATCCTGGTGGCCTGCAGGTACATACCATCATGAATGCTGACACAAGTTCAGCAGCATTAGCACTTTTTTGTAGCCTGTCATTAACTAGATCAGTGGTAAATGTCATGTAACACCTTCATAATTCAAAATTAAAACTGATGCAAAGTTGTGAGATTTAATTTATATAAATGATTAAATAGTGTTTGTTTCTCCCTCACAGTGGCTTCTTCTATTCTGTGTTCATTAACCCGGATAATGTAGACCTCGGTGTCATCAGCTTAGACCCCAAGGTGAACTCCATAGGTTTCTCCATCCTGTTGGATTTCATGTACACATCCTGTCTGGACCTTAAAGACAGTCTCGTCCTGGCTACCATGGAAACGGCCATCTATCTCCAGATGGAACATGTGGTTGACACCTGCCACAGGTTCATCAAGTCCAGGTAAAAGACCACAGATGATGTGATAGGATATGCTTTCTTATTGTGGTAAAAAGTGAAGGTGTCTGACATGTACTTGAACTTGTTTCTGCAGACATCAGTCTCTGCATATGCAGACTGGACAGATACAGACTGAATCATTACATTCGGCTGCAGAGTTCCCTGCTGTGAGGCCCGTCAGTGAAAAAGAACCAGACTTCAAAACCAATCACATATCATCCCCCAATGTTTTCAGAGGTATCAACACCTCTGGCTCCTATCATGTCTATGGGGACTTCCATATTCATGCCACAAAGATGGAAGACTCCCAAACCATCACTGCCCTTCCAAGAGGAGGTTCTTTGTCTCCAAATCAATGCTCGCAAGTACCCAACACCAACATGGCTCACAGTCAATCCACCACCACCATCTCCCACCCAGTGCCATCTCATCCCAGTTGCCCGACCACAATTATTCAATCAGCAGGAGCCCATGGGAGCCATTGTGGGCCTGCTGCCCCCATGGAGGAAGAAAATATTCAGCACCCACACACCACATGTTTGCGGGTGTGTCCAGGCTTCAGCAAAGGTGTCATCTTTAGCCCTCAAAGCCCACTCAGGTCCGACTGCCAACCAAACTCACCCACGGAGTCCAGCAGCAGTAGAAATGCAACCCTGAGCCTCAAACAGCCCTCAGACTGCACTGATGATGCCAAGGCCCGCAACTGGAAGAAGTACAAGTTCATCGTTATGAACCAGTCTTGCGATGAGA
The DNA here is from genome assembly GCF_019176455.1 of Solea senegalensis. Taxonomy (NCBI): domain Eukaryota; kingdom Metazoa; phylum Chordata; class Actinopteri; order Pleuronectiformes; family Soleidae; genus Solea; species Solea senegalensis. Next base: position 8,504,691 of record NC_058021.1, on the reverse strand, counting down.
ATGAGAAAGAGTCTCAGGCTGGCGGCATTGAATCTACACCAATGTCCCCCATGTTGAGCCCCTGCAGGAGTGGTGGAACCGGTGGAGACAGTGATGTCCAATCAGACGAGGGAGCGAGCAAGCATAGAGAAGAAATCCCCAATTCTCAGAGTGTCGACAGCTGCAGCAGTAGCAGCAGCACCTGCAGCAGTATCAGGTAAAACTAAGTCACTGTTAAAACAATAAGATTTAATATTTGAATATTATGTCATGTCAACTTTACACTGTATGAACTGTGTGGTCCTCTGTGCAGTCACCGCAGATGCTCCTCTTGTGGCTGCGACAGTCCTCAGTGCATGGATATGGGCCAACTTTCTCCAGACTCATACAGGATAGACGGCACTATCAAACTACAATCAGAATATTCCCCCTCCAGCTGTGGTAAGTGCACACCATGTGCCACACTAGTGTGCCAGTGTACAGTTTGTCTGGATTATTTAGGAGGAAAATGCACTGAGGTGTTAATAAATACTTAATCTCTACAGACAACAACACCTACTTCTGCAAAGGGTGTGACCTCAAGTTCACAGATGAAGATTCCCTTAAAGACCACATGGTCCAGGTCCACAGTGACAAGCCATACAAGTGTGACTGCTGCCAGGCTGCCTTCCGCTACAAGGGAAACCTGGCCAGCCACAAGACGGTTCATACAGGTAAGGACAATGAGTTAATTTTGGCCTTTCAAAAGCACCATCAAGTGGCCTTGAGGGATGTCAGTGTGTAAACCTTTTATCAATCTGCTGATCTCTTCTTCCAGGAGCGAAGCCGTACCACTGCAACATTTGTGGCGCTCAGTTCAACCGACCAGCCAACCTCAAAACTCACACTCGGATCCACTCTGGTGAAAAGCCGTACAAGTGTGAGACATGTGGTTCCAGATTTGTCCAGGTGAGAAAAAAATGACAGTCATTTATTTGTGAAAACCCTTGCTGTCTATATCTGTGTGAAGTTAATGTTTTTCTTAATTTTTCCGCCAGGTGGCCCATCTTCGCGCCCATGTGCTAATTCACACAGGAGAGAAGCCGTACCCTTGTGAGATCTGTGGAACACACTTCCGCCACCTTCAGACGCTCAAGAGCCACATGCGCATTCACACAGGAGAGAAACCTTATCATGTAAGCTTTGTCCCTGTCGTCAAGTCTCAGTGACGAACAAATACAGTGTGGTTATTTAACTTTCTGTGTGCAAATCAATTGATTTATTTTCCTCCTTCTTTCTCAAGTGTGAAAAGTGTGACCTCCACTTCAGACATAAGAGTCAGCTGAGGCTTCATCTACGACAGAAGCACGGTGCAGTCACTAACACCAAGGCTCAGTATCGCAGGAGTCCCAGCAACATGGCAACTGGCCTTGTGAACTCCTGCTGAACCTGCTGCTATCCCTCTATGACACGTTGTCCCCTCTTGTACATTGGCCAATACTCGTGTTTTTCTAAATACAGACAAGTATAAATATACAGTATATGTATTTGTAAATGATGTACATTACTATATGCAGGCTCTTAGTATTTGGTTACTCTTATTGTAAGATTGTAGAAGCTCTTGCCTCTGTTGTGAATGTGCAACAACAGAATGTACGTTTTGAATGTGAAAGTGAGCAGGTGTTTCTCTGTTATTACTACACTGAATGTCAGCATTGGAGGACAGTCCTCTTTGTCGTTCAGATCGAGAATCATTGTTGCAGTTTTGGGTCTTTCGGTATCAGTATGAATTTTCCCCAATAATGTGGTCACAGTTTTTGCAATTATTTTCATTATTCTATTTTTGTAAATAAGATAATATATATTTCCACATTGCCATCTGCTGACAGTACAAATACATTTACATTAAAAATGCGCACAGTGAGCTTTACCGATTGTTGACGACACATGGGCTTGTTATTTTGATATTGCATAGTTAGTTTGCAGTACGCCTTGTGATGTGCTCAGATTGTCATCCTTTGGATTAATTGCTGTATACATATGCTCTTTTCTAATAATTTCTAGGCTCGTGTTGGTATTTTGCACATACTCATAATGCTGTGATATATTTTCATACTTTTGAAATATTTCTATATAAAATGTCCTTGACAGTGTGAAAATATTTACCCCCCTCGCCTTGCACCTGCCAAATTCTTATTTATATATTTTTTTTCTTTTTTGTATTTGGTGCTGCAATGATCCAATGTTGCCAAGGGGTCATTTAAGTAAGATTGTATTTTATCAAACTGTATGTATCATAGTGCAATTACATTCAAACTTCTCTATTGTCAGACAGTTGGTGTATTTTCAGTTTGATGGCATGAAAGCCCGGGCAGATATTATCTGCTCTTTGTGATGCATCGCCCTGTTGTTATTTGAATGCATGTCAGGTTAGGTACTGTTGGTATGAGATCTGACAACATGTTGTATATAGCTCGTAAAATGCAGATCCACCAGGCCTCAAGCTTAAACGCTCAGGAATGTTAGTTATATGTAAGCAGATGTTTCATATACATACATGTGTGTATATAACTGAAATTAAAATAAAATATATTTTAAGTAGCAGCCTTTGTTATTGTCATGTAAACCTGACCCTTCAGTATTTGAAAGTGATCCCTTCCTGCCTCCCGCTCACTCCCCTTGTCGGTCAAGTTGCCCAAACCATCATCAAAAAAAAATTTTTAAATAAAAAATACTGCAGGCCGAGTATCACAGACTCGTCCTGCACACAGCATATCTGTCCGACACCACAAGGCATGCAGTCAACCATATTACATGCCTAGGTACTGGGCAGGACAGGTTAAAAAAAAAAGAGTGAGCTGGTTAAAACATCTCTCTGGTTCCCCCTGGTTTGATATAGTACCTTGATAACATCATCTATAAAGTTCCATATCTATAGATATGAAACTGTTGCATTTATTAAATCTAAAAAGTAGAAAAATATATATTTTTTAATTATTTGGATTTTATATAGGTCATGCTTGAGACAACCTGCTGGTACAATTATGTGGATCCAAAGATAGACTTAATGTGTACGTCTTCATGTACAAATATCTTCATTTAAGTGCTGGGAATATCTCTCCACATAACTTTTTTCAAAGATCCAGGGACCCATTATATGGAGGTGTTGAAGAGCCACATGCAGCTCTAGAGCCCCAGGTTGCAGACCCCTGCCCTATACGGATAAAACCACTGTGTCCCGTGTCCCCCACAACCCTTAAGTGGAGGATAAAGCGGTAAAAGATGGATGGATGGGGTATATAGGGAGCAAAAGATATAAAGACAATAATAAATGCAAATTCTAAACACATGTATGGTTAAATAAGAACATGCCATTAAATGAAATATATAGAGTAATACTCTCTTAATCCACAATATATTTTAGCATTTGTTTACTTATGCGATGAGTTAATTCTCAGTGAAAAATAAGGACGAACCTTCACAAACTTAACTGTGGTGTAAAGCGCCATCTGCTGGCCAATCAGGTTGACCGCTAACAAGTGCATGAGGTTTCATGTAAATAGGATAAGAAATGAGATAAGATAGTCACATTGTGCAAGTACCATGGTGTTTGTATGAACTCATCGTCTCTCAAACAGACAGAGGAAAATCACAACAGGGAAGGAAGCACATCCTCTGACTTTACAAAAACAGGAGACAGATAGATGTTTTTACTTTTTATCTTCATTATTTCTCCTTCAAAAAGACACAGTACAGTTTAACAGCATATGTCCATGTTTTAGTCTAATTATAACTAGTTACAGGATTCATGACTGCAATGAAGCAATGAAGAAGTGAGGTGTTGTAATGCACTGAAGAATGAGCCATTTACCATACTGAGTAACCAACAACTACACTTAAGCCTTCAGGTCCATCTATTTGGTCTGAAGCACTATGGCTGCTTCCAGTAACATGCTCTGTGGACACAGTAGAGACATTGTTTTTTGGACTTTTTTTTCCCTTCCAAATTCTCACTGACATGTAGAGACACTCACAAAGAGTACAGCAAATATAAAAGATATGGAAAACCAAAAACAAGGAAAGAAATCAAATAAAATGTTGTGTGGACATTAACTTATAGTGTATTTGCAGTTGATAAAAAGAAAACCATTAAGGTAAATTAATGTTGCTGGCAGATTGGAAAATTCAATCCTCTTTTTCCAGGATGGCTTTCACATCAGCAAACACCTGGGAGAGAAAAACAGGTCACAAATATGGGACTAGGATTTAACTCCACAAAAGAACAGTGAGTGCCTTAAATATTCCAAAATAACCCAAAGTGATGCACATAGTTCTAACTCTGATCACATCACAGGACAATGTTTCAACTCACCAATGCCATTACTGATTATCTACTCAACCTTTTCATTTGTTTATAACAATTTTCTCATCAAATAGCTCAAAACCTAAAGATAAAATACAACAAATACAGTCCAAAAAATTTCTGTAATTTAATAAACACATGCATTTCATTTCAAATTCCAATGAATTGATTTTGATTTAAATGAACAAGACCCAGCCCACTCCACGGTCAAAATCTTGCCTTTAGGAATTAATTGTAGCCGTTCACTGATGCTCCATCCATACTTTCCCTGCATTTAATTTTATCAACTCACCTCATCCACGGAGCGAGAGGCATCTACAGAGCGCACCTTGCCCTGTTTCTCGTACAGTTCAATGATTGGTCGTGTAGACTGTAGATAGGTCTGGAGTCTGCATCAAAGAACAAAAAGTTCCTGGTTATTGGGGACAGAAGACACACGGGATTCGAAAGGAGACACAAATTAGGTCAAAAACACACACTTGCGGTATCTGAGTCAGTTAAATAGGTCAGAGAAATCCATACTGATCAAATATACTTCTGTTACAGACAGAAATAAATCAGTACATGAAATCGATATTTAAAAGGAAGCAGCATGTTTATGCAGGAACAACTGCAATAACCAAAACACTCAAACAATCTGTTTATTCACAGATGTAGAGGAATGTACCTTTTCTCCAGACTTTCTCTGTTGTCATCTGTGCGTCCACTGCTCTTCCCTCTTTCTAGACATCTGTTGATGCAGACCTGTGCACAGACAAGATCACATCCTCATTGTAAAGCGGCTCCAAAGATATCAGCTTAGAATTTTGTATGCTAACTAATAACAGCTAAAGGAGTTTCAGCTTTCTAGTATCATGAACTACCTCATTGCCGCAGTCAAAGAACAGCACAAATTTGACATCTGCTTTGTCATCCATGTCCTTCTTCCATCCCTGAAGGTTGTCCTCATTGCGGGGGAAACCATCGATGAGGAAACGGAACTTTTTTGCATCTTTCTGCATCGTCTCTTCCATTGCCTTCAAGAGCAGAAACAACATACATTTTATTCTCAATGTGAATTCATTTAATTATGAATATAGTAATTATTCATAATTAAGTATACACAAATTACCCTTATTTGCTTTAAAAAAAAAAATATATAGTATTATGGTGCTGACAAACTTAAGTGAAGTGAGAGTACAGCCATATAGTGCAGCTGGGAGATGTCAGCTATTAATTATGCTGAAACAAACATATCATATACAGTGATTCTTGTCAAAAAGCAGAAAAGTATCCTGTGCTAACATTACTATCCACTGTTTTAGTGTTTGGTGTAAAAAAAAAGAAAAAGGGACATACTTAACCACTATTGTGACTTCAACAGTCCCAAAACCAAAACTGCTGTTCAATCAGTCAGGTGAAAAAAACTTAATCACCACATTCACAAGGCAAAGACAAGTTGATGAATTGTGACTCGTGAAGTCACTTGTTTTTCTCTGCACTAGATGAAACAGGAGACATTCTGCCCAGACAATGGCATTCAGTCATAATCCATTCCTAATCTACCACTTCTCCTCCAAGGTCCACAGGTGGAGCTGGAGCCAATCCCAGCTGACACAGGGAATGAAGCAAAGTACACCACTGACAAGTTGGTGGACTAACACAGCGACGTCACTTTACACTCACAGTCATACAAACAGTCAGTTTAGTATACTAATTTTAGTAACTAATCCAACCTCAATCAGCACATCTTTGGACTGAGAGAGGAAACTTACACCGGTCCTGATTAATGTTTTGCAGGCAGTGGTTGGTACATACCTTCCTGAGTAAGTTGATGGTGATCTCCACAGGGACAATTTTGCCCTCCTTAATGTGGCTGGCAATGAGCTGTCCAAACTCTGACCCCTCCCTTGCTCGCTCTGCTCTCAGCAAGTCCCCGGCAGACAGATGGGTGTAACAGTAGTTCTGAGAGACAATTTTTAAACATGAAGAGTTCAAATGTTGTCAATACTTTTCTACTGAGGTGAATGCAACAGCCATGTTTTTTATCCATATATAAACTGCCTTTTCTTTAAGCTTTACATGTCCATGTCAGGAAAAAGCAAGTCCTTGTGTGTGTGAAAAGAGTCTCTATGTATAGCTGCCATTCAGGTCGAACCACTGTACAAAAAGCACAGCGGCCAACACCCGTGGACGCATGAAGCAGATGGGCAACAGCAGCATTAGACTTTATTAGCTGTCATTTGTACCTAGTACAGAAGCCAGAGAGAGTGTGTTAGGTCTCAGAGATAAAGGTTCCTTTGCCTTAATTAATATCTATGTTATTAAGAAATACAAATAAATCTGTCGAGATGGAGTGGTCAAGTGCACTGGTCCAGACTCACTCCAACCATTATATCAGAATCACAATCGCTATTTATTGCCAAGTACACATACAAGGAATTGGTGTTTTGGTGCAATTAAAAATAATTCAATTAGAAAATAAAAATAAAAAACAGATATTTCAGATATGAAAGATGTATACAGTAACACAAACACAATATGTACATAAGGTGCAGTGGATTAAAAGGAATTTGGTTTGCGTTAGTATGACGCATACATCTGCATTAGTTAACATTAATATAATGTTGACTGTATTGTGTGCTTTATATGGGGGTGGAGGCAGGGCTAGGTCACTGTTCATACATCATCTCAACTGGATCAATAAGTCAGTGTGGTTATAGCACAGAGCAAATGTCAATAGTGACTCTGAGATAACAGGTGTACTTTCATTTTTGTCATTAAACATATTTTCTTTTCTTATGCCCCCATGACCCCTGGCTTGCTTTTATCTGCTTAATTGTGTTTAACTTATTTCTCTGTATATATATATGTTTGGTTTTGTTTAAGTTCTGTTATTGTATTTTGCTTGTAAAAAGCTATTTACACAGGCATTTTAATCAAATACCTTGCAACACTGGGTTATATTTTTGTTAATCATCAACAGTGTGATAAAAAAATGTGTTGAGTTTTATAGTTTATTATAAGTAACATTGGCTTCTATAGCAGCAAATAAACTGTACAGCTGGTGAGGCTAACTAGCTCGCGGCACTGGTTCATTTTTAGAGGACAACCGGAAGTCAATGAAATGTAGACATTTCATTGACAAGGGAGGAAATAAGACCAACAACCACGTTAAACAACAAATACTATATCCATCACGATATTCTAAAGTATAACATCAACAGTCAAGCGTTTTCACTGTTCCGTTTCTCTCACCTCCACGATTTTGGAGCACTGGGTTCCTTTGCCGGCGCCAGGGCCGCCCAGCACGAACACAACCTGCGGCTTCTTCATCAGCGACACCCGGTATATGAAGCTCGGCACCCTCTGAGACACAGTAACGAACAAACGGCCGATCATAAACCAACACCACCGTGAGCCGTGACGGGGTGGAGTGATGGTTGGGGTGTGGGCGGGTTGGACAGAGACAATAAACCAGGCTGACCGGTGAATGCGTGTCGCTGCGGGTAGGAAGTAGCGGCGCTAAACCCGGACACACTACTTCCGCTGTTGACTTCAGCGGCCAATGGGGTTTTCAACAGAGGCGGGACGAAGACACAGACACGCCCATCTGCGCTTTCCAGTAAAGATGACGTTTAACATTCAACTGAGCCTGGCCATCCACATTTAACATTATACATGTCAACTACATAATTACTAGACTTCACACTGTCTTTGAGACTAGAATAATTTTTATTGAGGATATTAATAACAGCCTGAAAGTGGAAGTGACACTAAATTGCATATCTATCTATCTGTCTGACTGTCTGTCTGTCTATCATCCCATATGTGGTTTTGAGTCAATAGTCCAAGTTGTAAGAATTAGTGACAACTAATGGTGAAACTGCAGATTGCAACAACCCTCCCTTTCTGAACCATGTCAGGGAACTATGGTGGCCTTCACATACCAGAAAGGATGTAATACACTCTTTCACAACTCTATCCACTCTTCCAGTCTCCCACTTTGTCCTCCTCATTTTCATTTCTTTTTTTCCATGTATGCTTCAAAAACACGAGAAACACAGGTCTATTCAGGGGGATATACAAACAAGGCAGACTAAGTAAAGCAAGGCTCTATAAAAGACTTATTCTATGGCCAAAAAAAATATTATGAAAAGGTGATACATTTGTATGGGTAATAACGTGTATTTACATTTGAAAAAGGATTTGCTGAAGGGAATGATATTGAATTTAGTTATTTAGCCTAAGTATTAAATTGAACAAGATGAATTAATTCAATTTTTAATCATTTTTTAAATTGGGAGTGGGGGGTGGGGCAGTGTTATTGCTGTTGTTAATACAACCAGGCCGGGAGACGCCCCTCCCACCCCTGCCTCCAGCATCAGCACCTCAAATCGGAAAAGGGCGACTCGCGGCTGGAAGATGATGCTCTCCGGCCCGTGATGACTGGACACGCTGCGATGAGACGAAGGACCGAGAGAGCGCTGCGAGCAGCCCGTGTTTCTGCCTCGCTGCCTCCATTCATGATGCACCATTCATGCATCCACAAGAATGGACGCGGGCGATGAGTGGAAAACATGAACACCGCTTCTTTTTTTTTCTTTTTTTTGTAGCGCTTATTTTCAAGACAACTCTCCAGCTCGTGTGAAGCGTCTTTGATGAAGCGTCGTTTCATGTAGGTCAAAGGGATGAAGAGCCACATTCTGTCTTTTGAGGGCGCCGCTCGAATGTAGGGCTTATACGGGAAAGCGGAGCAAACAAAAGGCATCCAGACCCCCCTCCTCTGACGCACCTGGCTGCACTGTCGCCACCTGACATGACAACGCAGAGCCGGGAGCAGAGCAGCAGGATCAAGGGGCACCGACGTGCAGCCGGACGAGTGGACTATAAGCGGAGTAGCGGAACCTCCGGGCGGAAGGTGGAGGAGAAGCAGCAGCAGCAGCAGCGGCAGCCCCGGGGAGGCCAGATTACAGTTTCTGGGGACGAGCGCCAAGGGCAGTGCGGCAGTCGGCAGGCAGACCAGGGGGAGGAGGCTGCAGAGATCTGTGATACTTACCCCCACAGTCCCCACTCTCCTCCATACCATCACATCCTGACAGTATAATGGGTGGATGTTTTCATGTTTGATCAATGGTGACTGTGATACTGCCCAGCATTTTCTCTCCCACCCCCCTTTTCCCAACTGTCAGTGAAGATGGGTAAGTAAATGATCAGATCTGCTCTTCGGGCAGGGGTGGACCCCGGAGGGGACTGATGTGCATACTGGCTAGGTGTCATTTGCCCCCTTCTTCACTGGTTTTGCTCAGTTTGCTCGTCGCCTGCACTATGGGTTGTATTCAGAGCATTGCATGCAAGCCCCGCATCAGACGGGAGAACATTGTGGTGTATGAGGTGTCAGCCTCCATTGACCAGTGCCCCACCATTATTGAAGAGAACTCACCAATTGTGCTGCGTTACAAGACGCCTTACTTCAGGGCCTCAGCAGGGGTTGTGATGCCACCAGTGCCCCGTAATGAAACCTGGGTGGTGGGCTGGATCCAGGCTTGTACCCAGATGGAGTTCTACAACACATATGGTGATATTGGAATGTAAGTGTAAAGACAACACAAACTAACATAACTTTGTGTTCAGTGTGGATGTGTATTAGTTTGGGTTAGGGCTAACTAACTGAGTTACCAACATGGTAACAAGGGTATTTCAATGGACTCTGTGGACTAACAAAACCAACCATTCTCAGGGCCCACGGCAGTTGCCCGCTTTACCTCCCCTGTTGCAATGCCCCCATTACTAACCAGACTTTTTCTTACTCAGAGCATCTAGACCACAACTCTGTATATTCCACTCACCTGGTTTTTCTTTCCTTCTCCACCCACTGCTGCAGGTCTAGCTGGGAGATACCAGAGCTGCGAGAGGGTCGGGTCAAGGCCATCAGCGACTCAGATGGTGTGAGTTACCCCTGGTATGGCAACACCACCGAGACAGTCACCCTGACTGGTCCTACGTCCAAACCGTCCCGTCTGACTGTCAGCATGAACGACAACTTCTACCCTAGTGTGACCTGGGCAGTCCCCATCAGCAACAGCAACACACCCATGCTGACCCACATCACCAGGGACCAGAGCTTCATCACCTGGCTAGTGGCCATGAATTCTGTCACCAAGGTGGGACAAAACACACACACACACCTGAGAAATGTTTGGTGGCAGAGATTACTACATGGGCATTTATCAGCAGTGTCAGTTTCACAATCTTGCAGGAACAAAAGTGTCTCACTGAAGGGCACCTGTGATCGTCTCAAACAACAATTTTGCAGGCAAAGAAAATGTGGTTTTGTTTCACCCACATTGGATCAGAGCAGAGGGAAGTGAGAAGTACAATGTCCATCCTCCTCCTCTGCACTCCACTCACTGCCTCTAGCAGGGGTGTCAAACTCATTTTTGTCCACATAAAGCACAATTTGATCTCAAGTGGGCCGGACCCGTAAAAACAGTAAAATAATAGCATAATAACCTATGAACAATAAGAACTCCTTGCTTTTTTCTCTTTTGTTTTACAAAAAAAGTCAATTTAAAAAATAAGTGCAATTTCAACAATAATTGCACTTATTACGGATTGGACCCTCTGGTGGGCCGGTTCTGGCCCCCGGGCCGTATGTTTGATACCCCTGCTCTATAGAGTTGTTAGTGATGGACAACTTACAAAAAACAATACTCTTATTGTGGAATAAGAGTAACGTGAGTGACCAACTGGCAATTGGTCACCCTGAAAAGATTTGAGAGAACAGGGAAAAATCCTGCCAGGTCAAAAGAATCTCAAGGAAGTTTTCACAAACCCATGTTCTTGTAATAGCATGAGGGCTCAAGAGAACACAAAATATATTAGCCAAATACCTATGGCCATTCTCTGTAGAAGATATTGAAGGATTTGAAAGTTTCTTATCAGCTTTGACTACAATCAGCATCACTAAGTCTTAGACCTGAAAATGCAAATTCCTTCCTTATATGCTCTATTTTTTCTATTTCATCTTCTGGGACAGTTTTCAGTATTATACATTTTTGTCAATAGGATCATCTAAATCTAAGGTTCTCAAACTGTGCGTACTTCCTCTGGTAGACAAAAAAACACCAGGTTATGTGATTGGAGTGGAGCTGAGCAAACAAACCAAAAACTGTAAACAACAATAATAATAAGAGTCACCTTATCTCTAACTCCATATCTTAATCTAATTTGGCTATACCAGCATCTGAAGTATATGTGAGGAAGAGGATGAGAGAGCAGTAAATCTGCTTTTTGCTCGGCCTACTCACACCACTGTATTTCAGCATTGGTGATAATGGTGTTACTTTGAGAGGTCAATATTTTCTCAGGTGAAATTTGTTATAAAACAGTTTGAGAACCACTGATCTAAATTATTAATTCAAAATGAGACAACAGTAAAAGATGCAAAATAGTAACCACTGTAACATCATCACTGGGGGCTATGCTGTTGTTGTTGTTGGTTTTTTCCCTCTGACTCGTTTTGTTTCTGTCATGTCTGTGACATCACAATCCATGCACTCATGATACAGGGGTTAAAAAGCACAACACAGCGTAGAAAAACCACTGGCACTGGGAATGGTGCTAATTGTTTTGAATGGCTTTGCCTGAGTGTAAAAATCCTGATTATACCTATTCATTTTGAGGGTATCTCACTCACCACACATTGTTGGGCTTCAAAAGCTTTTCAAAGATGCAGTGCTATCACGATGTTAGGATTATCATATTGTAATGTACAGTCAGCCATACATACACATATGATGTATGTTCCAGGCCATATACATTACATTTGACGCTGCTCTCCTCTTCCAGGAGCGTATCGTGTTGCAGACAGTGCGGTGGCGGATGCGGGTGGATATAGCTGTGGATCCAGACATGCCTCTGGGATCCCGGGCCTCACTGATGGGCCGTTCCTATCAGGAGCAACCGCACATCCTCAACTACCAGGAGCCCATTCCTCCCAACGCGCTGGGGAGGCCAAATGCCAATGATGCCCAAGTTCTAATGTGGAGACCAAGAAGAGGAGCTCCACTAGTAGTTATACCACCAAAATAAGAGGGTAAAGAGGTTCCACTGACTAAGTCTAATTGTTCCCTTTTGCTGAAATGGGAGTTATGAAGTTTGATGAAGTCACAAGTCTTATCAAAGAGAGGACTGATGGTTCCTCTGTGCTCAAGATGCCAGTGGATCTTCTATCCCCAAGAGATTTAAGTGAACCATTGAAACAAGCTTGAGTGGATATTATGTCATGAGTCTGACGCAGAAGAGCGTTGGAGGGGATGATTTTGTGTCATCGACCAGGAGTTGAATCAAGGACTGTTCGGCCCTTGACAAGTTTTGAACTGCTATGAAAAGTTATGCCTTCATTTTAGTGAAGAAGGAACATTGTTTTTAGATGTATCACAGAGGTATTAGTCTACAATCAGAACTGCATCCTGCATCCTTTCGTAGATCTTATTGCATGAGAGATTGAGAGACAAAAACTGCTTTTGAGACGTTTAGACATCAAATTCTTTTTTATGTACCTTGACACATGGAGACATTTTGATTGAAAACTCAGTACTGGTTAAAGATTGTCAGTGCCAAAAAAAGGCCTTCAGAACATGCAGTATTAGAGTTAAAGAATGTATTCTAAAAATTTAAGAACAAAAGTCTTATACTATGAATCTTTTTAGGTTAAGATTAATGTCATACATCCATAAGATTGAATTAAGAAAGTCTGGAAGAGAAACAAATCTGCTGTAGTTGTCACTGGAGTTTTGCTAACACACCGAAATTATGCACAAACATATTTTTAAGCCTCTGTATTTGAGCTGATATTGTATTCAGACGGGTGACAGTAGAGATGAGCTGGACCTGTTACCACATTGAATAAATAATGTCAGCTGTGCTTTCAATGAATGTGGTGTAAATGACTTGGAGCAGTGCCAAAAAAACAAAGTCACGTCATACATCATGGGTGGAATGTGGCCAAACTGAACTCAAACCAAGGCTAGATTTGACGTGGCTACGAGGTAACGTTGCACTAAGAAGTTACATGAATCTTCCTCCTATCAGGGAATCTAAATGTACTATTAAATTAATAGTTTCCTTGATGTGGAATTAAATATAACTGAATTTATTGATTTGGATAAGTGCTTTTTTGAAACATCGGCTATGTATGAGGTCGTATCGCAACATCTCAAATCACTGATTTAAATGTTTTTGCAGGAGATTGTTCTGCTGATGGAAGCTTCTCAGTGACTTATATTATGGTCTGTCCATGTCACTGCCTGCCACTCCACACACAAATCACATGACTCATCCTCCATCTGTGCTTCTCTCCAGGCTCACACCTTACCTTCCCCTCGACTTGCTCTTTTCCTCTCTACACACGTAGTATCTCTAAATACAAAATGTGCTTTTGAAATCCACTTCCATACAAAGACGATAACAAAAAATAGTAAGGAAAAGCTGGTGGGATAAGAAGTTAATCTGGCTATGCTCTTGTATTAATTGTCAGGGTCAAAAAAAAGTATGATATTACCATCTTAAATACACACAGGTTAAAAGTGGTTCTATTAATTCAGTGGGTCTCTATTTATCACTGCACCGCAGCTCATTCAGCCATCTGTTGCTATAGAGATGGCTTGAGTGCACTGCAAATGGAAAGAAAAAAACTATATATTCATGAGTCTGACCACCTCTGTGTGTGAGCATTAGTATGTGTGGTATCAAAGGTATCCATCAATTTTACTTTGAAGTGAAAACAAAAAGCTGACTGTTTCAAAAGACGGTAAATTATACATTCACTCTTCCACAAAGACCTTTATTTTGCATTTAAATAACAGTTTGATATAAATAGTCTGCGCAGCAAGGTCAGAGCAATAACATCCCATCTTTTCTCATCTCATACAAAAAAAGGACATTCAGCGCCTTTGAACAGAGAGTTAACCCCTTCCTCTGTGCATCAGTTTCATTCTTCATTTTACCACTAGATGGAAGCTCCATCAAAGTTTGTTCCTCTTGGTGTCAGCATAGCCTTTAAACAGATATGGAGAACATTCAGCCATTTCAGCCATCAGTTTCTTCTCACTGTCCTTTTAAATTGATCATACGGAATGTTGTGATTATAATTAAGTCATAATGACTGGTTTGCTTCACTGCCACAGTGTGTGCTGACATTTCAAGTTAGCAGCAGAGTACAAAGGAACTGCATTATTGATCCTAATCGTTTGTGCAAAACAGTGTTCCTTGTTGAGGTTTGATGCAACACGTGGATTCTCCACAATGTCCTGTCGTGATTGATTAGAAATCACCGCTTTGATAACTCGTTCATTTCCACAGTACCATGGCGTCTGTATTTGGCAGTCGTTTTTGGTCAGGTCTCTATCTTGATGATGCTAACAGTGGCAGGTTTGCACTGGTAGCTGTAGAGAAATGTGGCAACAATAACCAGAACTGCCCCTGAGAAAAATGCACTGAAAGAAGGGCAAGAACAAAAGACAAGAATAAACAGGCGTTAAATTATGTCATATCATGTGAGCCTTTCTAGTAGCTTTGTGAGGATGTTCACTTGTGGCTCTTTTCCACTACACAGTCCAGGCACAGCTCGCCTCGGCTCAGTACGGCATGGCTCGACTCTACGCGGTTTGGTATGGTTTTCCATTACTACAGTACGTCCTCAACGTGGGCGGAGTCATCATAGCACAGCTGCATCGTTTTACACACACACACAAACCAGTGCATTGAATCATTAGAGTGAAAATTAAAAATATTTGTTCGAAGAATCGCTCAGTTCTTCCTGCATGACCGGAGCACAGACTCCGGTGGACACAGTCACTGAACTGAAATGCAGCAGGGGTTGTGATGCTCTGTTAAATGTTGAAGATTAACGCAAGTTTTGAGGATTCTTTTTAACTGATCTGCAGTTTGGCATTGTTCGGCTTGATTCTTGTGTCGGATGCCGTGCTCATGACTCTTCCAATGACGACACTCTGACCAATCAGTGGACGGCAGTCGTCATGAAGACGTCATGTATAGTATCGGCTCAGTTTGCCTGGAACCTCGCAAGAGCTGGTACTTAAAAAAAGCACCAGGTACTATTGCTTCTCATGAGCCAAGTCGAGCCGTGCCGGGACTGTGTAGTGGAAAAGTGCAAAGCTGATGAGCCGATCACGAGTGGACAGCTCTTAGTACAGGTGTGAATGAACCAAAGACAACTGGATAATGGATAACTGAATTTGAGGAAGGAGTGTATGTGACTGTCTGTGCTTACCCAGTAGGATTAAAGTCCTCCAACAGGAAATATGAAATGACAGCAGACGCAATGATAGACATGGAAGTAGCGAATCCTTTGAGGATGTTGTCTGCATATTTAATAACCACCGCTATGATCAGCCCGCCCAGCGCCTACAGACGGATAAGAACATTTAATTTGCGATCTGGCGAACACAGTGAACATGAAGACAAACCTGCACGAGAACAAGTACAGATGAACTTCAACAATATCTTCACGAATGTGACATGCATAAATACACTGAATAGAAACATAATGATCGAACCTGTAAGACAACAACAATGCAGGTTAAAGTGTTGTAGCCCTGAAATATTCCTGATTCTTGCACCTGCTCTCCATCATATATGATCATTCCTGCCAACGCAAATATGAAGCCAAAGACTCCTGAAAAAGACAAGAAATGTTACATTAACACCACATCATATGCCTTTAAAGCCTTGAACATCTTAATAACAGGAACAAATACTGCTGACCTGTCACCTCTCTTGTTTTCTAGACAAAACTTGCACTGCTGCCTATATAAATTTGTGAAAAACTTGATATGTCTTCACTATTATAAGGAAAGTTTTCTGAAACTGAAAACCTGTCCGTCTGGATTGACAGGCTTATTTTTCGGGAAGCCTTAGCCTCTAGTCTTTTGAAGTAAAATCTTATGTTTCCTGTTGTTTTCAAAGACAGTACCAAAGAATGTCGTAATGTTCTGTTTAGGGGGCAGAGATTATAAGGTTTCTCTCCATTATCCATTATCTGTCCTGCTTGGGGGGCGGGGTGACATCACTCTACATGACCACACACACAGCATTCTTTGTCGTTACTTATAGACATATAGACATAACACATTCCCTAGCTCCTTACTGTAACATTAACCATCCATCCATCCATCCATCCATCACAGGACCACATAGAGACAAAAAATTTCACTCTCCCACCTACAGTCAATTTGTGTCCAATTGACTGTAGGTCCAATTGACGTAATCCCCATATTGCATGTTTTTGGACTGTGGAAGGAAGCCTGAAAACCCATGCACACACGGGGAGAACATGCATTAATTAACATAACATTAACCATTACAACTTAATGCCTAACCCTAAACCTAACCTATATTGTTGGTCCTCATGAAGATACACATGCAAGCACACACACACATTCTCTATTATCTCACTGATTCACATACCATTCATTTTGCACCGTTTTGCCTCACTCCTTAAAAAAAAAATAAAAAATCAAGGTCAGGGTCACTCACCCAGCTGTATGTTACGGACCCACACACTCTGTTTAGTTTCCTTGAGGATTTTTTCAAAGTAAACTCCAGCAAAGCCACTGGACACACAGGCTGTGAGCACAGCTATCAGTCCCACAAACTGTGAGCCTGCAGACAGGACCTTCTGCTCAGCTTGAGGATCCTGAGGTAACTATGGAGATTAAAATATTAGGTCAAAATGTGCAGGGGCATCCAGTCCAGTCAGAGCAGTGACTAACTAACTCTGCATGTCTATCAACTATGAAGGTTATTCACGAGTCTACTGGTACCTGCACAAGTGTGACTCCAACCATGAGAAAGGACAAGGAGAGCCACTGGTGGAAACTCAGCTTCTTCCCCAGCATGACGACAGAGAACAGTGTTGTGGTGAGGATCTTCAGCTGGTATGTGACCTTGGTGGAGCACAGCACAAACACAGAAAGTAAGGTTGTCTGAAGTACACATACAAAAGTCAATATGGGAGATGAAATCCTGCGTGGCCACTGGTTGACTTGCTTCTACAAGAAGTCTCCTTGTCCTATGTGTTTTATTTATGTTTGCACCATAAATTGGCTTTTTCAATGTCATCGAATGGACGTACAGTGAACATAAAGTGACAATGTTCCAGTATTGTTTACTATCTACTGTCCTGGATACAAAATAAGGAACAATCTGATACAACCCATTAGTCTTAGTCACTGTCAGTATGAGGAGCTGAAGATGGTCGATATAAATGATCACGTTCTCATGAAGCAGCATAAGAAAATGAAAATAAATGTGTTTTATTAACATCTACAAATTACAAATACATTAATGAAATGAATGTCACTCAAATAGTTTACTCAATGAGAATTATACATTCAATTTATGAAATCAGTGGAAGCTAGTAGCTGAAACCAGTCTGTTTATCATTCCAATCTGAATTTACAAGCCGACATAAACAAAGTATTAAATGACACACACACACTAATGAGTAACCTGATAGGTAGCTCCATCCAGGTTGGACAAGGCAACATAGAGCAGATTGTTCTGCAGCGTGTAGATTCCTGCAGGAATTGCCAACTTTATGGTCTCCAAGGGTTTGTTCACAATCTCCTCCTTCAGCAGCTCATTCATGGCCTGCACACTGAACCCTGGCAGAGACACAGAGTGTGTTGTCAGTGAGGTAACCTGGGGACCACCCGCACGTGGAGTTGAGAGAAACACATGCTCACTCACTGCTCTCCCTGAAGACCAAGAGGATGCAGGTGAGGACTTTCAGCACCTCAGCAGACACTACAGCTGAGGAGGCCAAGTATCGCGGACCATGCTCCTTCAGGGTGCGGGAGTAGCGCATGGTGAGCACCAGTGAGGTTGTCTGCACCACCAGCACCCCCAGAGACACATACTTCAGCCTCGAGGAGTGGGACATTGCAGAAGACTCTGAGTCCACTGATGCAAGAACTGACTTCTCCTTGGGCAAGTCTGTGTAATATCACAACGTGAAATCAAAATTGTGGAAAGGCAAGATGACACATGCAGAAGACATGGTTGGAATAGAGAGAGGGGAGGTAGGTTTTAGAGGATCTGAAAGAGAGAAGTGTGTTACAGGGCAGTACGTCAAGCAACTGGTACAAAGAACTCAGATGTTGGGAAATAAAAAAGAAGCAGAGTTGCGAATTTGCTCAAAGTCCACTCTGCCAAGGTCTGTCCCATGCCCGGCTGGAAAAGGAGGAAGGTTGGGCGTGGAAGCTCAAACTACAAACTATACAGTCTACGTATATGTGCTTGACAACAGTTTTTCTAAAAATCGTCTCATGAGTTTCTCTTCTAAAGCTCAACGACGACATGGGTAAAATATCAATGTAACAGATTTGGCAATTTGATTTAAAGTTTTAAGTCAATCTTTGGTACAATTTTTGCTATGTCATTACCTCATTAGATACCATCAAAATGTAAACTACTACAGACGAATGCAAGAATGGGAACTCAAAGGCATAGAACAGAGAACGATATGCTGACTGAATTGTTTCAATTTGCAATTTTTATATGAAAACAGAAGTTCAGTCCTACTCCTTCTCACGTTTACACAGCGTCATTCACTTCCATCCAGTTTCTGTGTTGTGACATTGATCAGGACACACAAACATGGGCACCTGCCCACCACAGTGCCGTTACACCAGGATCACAGAGGCTTTGATATAAACATATATATATATATATATATATATATATATATTTTTTTTTTTTTTTAATAAAACCATTAAAGCTCCCTTTGGACATCTGAGTTATTACAAAAAAACACTGCGGTCTCAAGTTTTATCTCCCCAGCCAAGAGGGAGAGAACAGTGCTGTGACATGAGACTTTTGATTCTACTGCACTTGGATAAGTCATGTGTTGTTTATCCGTCTTTTACCATAGTTGTCCAGACTGCATCTAGGAAACTTTGAGCTGTGAGGTGCTGACACAGGGAGAAGTTATGTCAGTCACCAGCCCATAACTGTGATGCAGTCTGGATGTGTGCATTTGTTTATTCGTTGTGCGTCTGTATCGATTACAACCCTCCTAACTCCGTGCTTGTAATTAGGTATTTTAAGCTAAAACACACTTTTGCTTCTCAACAACACGTGACACAAATTGTAAACGTCAAAAAAGTGTAAAAGTGTAAAGTACACAACTTTGATGTCATGTCCGTTATTTTAGTTTTCATGGAATCTAAGGAAAAGTCCAAAAATACGGCTCATCGTGTAGTTGTAACCAGCAACTGAGTGCCTGTGTAACCTAAATCGTCCTACTGTTACTATAAACAATTGCTTTACCATTTCAAGCACACAAATTAAATAAGTTCTTGAACATAAGATGGTAGAGAATGTGTGTAATGTGTTTTCATTTCTAATGATACAGTTATGTCATAAAACATAAGCTATCACACTTTGGTAAGAGTGGGATGTTAAACAGAACGAGAAGCTTGAATTAGTGGTTTGTTGAACACACTGAAGTCCTTATGTAGCGACTGAAGAGCATGGCTGCACAATGTCCTTCTGTGTATGATATGTGTGTGTGTGTGTGTGTGTGTCCTTCTGCACACCTTACACAGTCTCCACTCTACCCCACATCTATACATTTCAGTTCATAATCAGCTAAAATGTACCAGACTAGAGTATTGCAGCGGGCCTGCTTGTAAGTCAGTCACTGCAAACCCAAAACAAATATATCAGGCTTTTACGAAAATGTGAACTACATTTAGAATATGTCCACTTCATAGACAGTTCAAATCATTTCAAATCTTATGGCGTGCTTTTAGGGCCATGCTTAACTAATTAACATACATCACACTAACCTCTTCACCCAAATATACCCACCCCTGGACGTCTTTGTGGCAACAGTGTACACATACAAAAAAATCATCGTACATCGATAATTGTGTTTGCAGCTTA
This sequence comes from Solea senegalensis, assembly GCF_019176455.1. NCBI lineage: Eukaryota > Metazoa > Chordata > Actinopteri > Pleuronectiformes > Soleidae > Solea > Solea senegalensis. The sequence goes on along the minus strand of NC_058021.1, from coordinate 8,484,416 downwards.
TTTTTACATGAATCCCTTAAACTACTTAAACTAGTTGCTCAAAACTATCAAACATTCAATAATTTGTTTAAGGGATTTTTGCTGGAATCCCTGAATCAAATTTAACCCTGATCAAATATTCAATCATTTACAGGATTTTAAGCCTTTAACCCCACCCCCCTCTATTTACTATATGGAAAATAATACCTTTTTGTGTGTGTGTTTTGATTTAAATAAATAATTAAACTGGCATTTAAGGGGTTGTTGTAGTATAATAATAATTATAATTCATTAACCCTTTGAATACAGAGCATTTAGGCTGTGTTTTTTTACACACACCTGAGCAAAAAGTACAAAACCCATAAGAAGACACACTTCAGCATGTCCATATAATGATTTGTTTATTATTCCCACAAGGGTGCACTTGCAGGGACGATATGTGCCGGTGAGCCCCATGGGTTAAATAATAATTTAATTTCATTTCATTTCATTTCATTTCATTTCATTTCATTTCATTAATTTAATTTAAGAATTTCACACACACAGAAAAAAACCCTCTTTCTGCCACTAAACCACCGTGAATATTACACACTGGACCTTTAACTTTTGCAGCAAAGATGAGAGATCAGCTCCAGGATCCAGGACACAAACGGAAGTCGACGTGGTTTAATAAGTTAGAGACAAGCAGCTCTCAGGTTCTCAGATGAAAAGACGCAGTGTGTGCGTGGCCGTGGCGAGCTCCACCCGCGGGTCATTAAAAACTAAGTACGTGTACCTTCTGAGAAAAGACGAGGAAACTGGACACGAGTTTTTTTTTAAAAAAAAGAAAAAAAGATTCCAATCTGCCGCTGCTGCTGCTCTGGATCTGTGTGTGGGATTCTCGGTGCACTTGTTTGATGAAGACTTCCCTCGCCTGAGCAAACACTGAATTTCACAACATCGGCGGCAGACAACAGGACGTGGATCCGCTACAGAGGATTACAGCTCTGAGTGGATGACTTCAGTAATATTAACAGCAGAGATTTTCCTTAGAACCCACGCGATTGTCGTGGTTCTGGAGAATTTATCAACAAACTGTGTCACACACACACACACACACGACTTTAAGTGCTCTGCTTTGTGTGAACTAATGACAAAGTAACGTGTTCTCTCTCACACACAGACTCACCTCAGGATCTGGGTCTCAGCTGGTGAAACACAGGTTCTCCGGTTGTTTCTCCCACTTTTGCTTCTTCTCTTCATTTTACATCATAACAGCCATGAAGCCAACAGACAGCGAGAGAGGGAGAGAGAGGGGGGAGAGAGAGAGAGAGAGAGAGAGAGGTCTCAGTCAAAATGTGTCTTGAATATGAAGCAGGGACAGAATAGTCATCCTGAGTCAACCGTCGTCCCAGAGTGTATGAATGTGTGTTTGTGCGTGTGAAGTCCATCACAATCTCCAGAGGTTTGGTGACACCTGTTGGAGGAAAAATTCAATCATAATTTAAAAATCATATATTAACAAAAAGCTAATTTAGTTTTTCAACAAAATTGACAAAAAACGTTGCTTCCTTTCAGTTCATTGTGATTTACAGTGTCAACATTTATTGGCTGCCAAAAAGGACAGAAAAGACAAAATAATACACGGCAATATTAAGTAAGTTCAGTCTTGTATAAAGTACCTATAAAAGGGATACTTGAGTAAAAGTACTAGCAGACTAGCAGAGCCAGGAATTGAAGCCACAACCTTCCAGTTGTAAATCAACTCACCCTTCCACTGAGCTACAATTCTTAAAATCTTCAGTACATTTTATAGCAGAAAATGACGTTTGATACTTAAGTACAGTCAATGTCATATACTTTTAGTATTATTTAATATATAGACTTTTACTTTAAGTAATATTATAAACGGTGACTTCAACTTCTACCAAAGTAATTTTCTAGTAAGATAGAAAATTACTCAAGTATTTATTTAAGGTACTTTATACAAGACTGTTTATTTGGTAACAAAGATAGTTAGTAAAAAATGAAATGAAAATAATAATAAAATTAATATATATATAGTTAGTGAGTTAGAAATATAAATAACACAATAAAGTACATATACATGAATGTTGTACTTAAGTACAGTAACAGGTATATATAAGTATTTGTACTTTGTAGCATTACAACAGTCAGTGAAGTCTATAGTAGTAAGTCTATATATATTACATTAACTAAACACTGTTTAGTTAATATCAATATTAACATACTGTTGGTAGATTGTTTTGTATGACCGGAGATGATAATGTTGAAGAGCGATAGGTGGCGCTGTTTGTATTTTTGACTTGGCGTTCGACCTTAAGCGGTAATCGAAGAAGAACGACACGTGTTTCCTGTGTTTTCCTGAGCCAGAGTAGCTCACGGTGAAGCCGCTAAACCTGTGAATAAAAACGTGTTAATCCCGCCAAAGGCGTAAAAATGGTCCGTAAATTAAAGTACCACGAACAGAAGCTGCTGAAGAAAGTTGACTTCATCAACTGGGAGGTGGACAACAACCTGCACGAGGTCAAAGTGCTGAGGAAGTATCACATCGAAAAGAGGGAAGACTACACCAAGTGAGTGAGGATTCAGACTTTATGACTGACCTATAGTCCTCTAAAGACAAACACAACACACACAAATATCACTAAATAACACACATCTTGTAAACGTGTAAGGTTTATGCCACAGCTGCCCCAAATTAACAGCATTGGTAATTAACAAAATCGTTTTTTGTTTCTGTCATGGTTAATACAACAGTAGGCATATGTAGAAGCTCTTTAACCGATAAAATATAATTATTATTGGTGCTTTTTCAAATGCACGGTTTACAAAAAACACAACTGCAGTAAATCGTTGTGGCACAGATTCCTCACACATCCTCAGAGACTTTTGTCCATACATTGGTTGGACAAACCTGGTTTTCAGCTGCACATCCATCCATACAGTGAACTCATTGGGATGTTCAAGAAACCAGTGGTCATAAAGGGGTAGATTTGGTCAGCAACAATATTGGAATAGGCTGTTTCATACACGATATTGGACTTTTTGCCAAGATATCGTGAGTGTTTAGGCCGATAATCGATACCGATATGTATATACTTTTTACCCTGTGCCCAACTGCAGAGGTCATTTAGTCTCAAGGAAGCAGCAGCCTATTTAGCCAATTGTTAGGGCAATCGGTAATAGGCTAAATAGCCAAGATCTACTGTCATATCGGTAGATCTTGGTGTGTCAGCCAATGATGCATTTTAAAGCCAATATCTGCAGATACCGATATCGTGCCAATAATATCGGTCCGAACCTCTTGCTGTGACAGATCATTACAACACTTTTCCTGGAGCTGTATTTGATGTCGTTTTGGACTTTCCATTTTGTTTGCATCAGCGTGCATCAATCTGTATTGACTCATCTCATGTTTAAATTTACATTCACTTTACTGGTTACACCTGTTCAACTGCTTTATAATCGAGCACATATCTGCAGATAATGCCAATATCTGCTGATAAAGCCAATATCTGCCAATACTGATATCATTGGCACGATATCGGTGTTGTTTGATTTGTGAGAAGTATTGTTTGAAAATATTTACACAAATTTAATTTCATAAAACAAAGGGTTAAATGCTGCTGCAGACCAGTAGCATTAAATGGTTCACTTGTTAACAGTCATGCATGCAGTGTGACAGGCAAGAAAGTGTGGTCACTGTGATCCTCTGAACTTAATTCAGCCTCATTTTTATATTTGACACAGAGTTAAATTTATTCTTTTCACCCCCTTTTGTTTTAGGTACAACAAGTTGAGTCGGAACATCAGAGATCTGGCCCAGAAGATCCGAGACCTGGATGAGAAAGATGGCTTCAGAGCTCAGACTACACATCGGCTGCTGGAGAAAATGTAAGTGTGATGACATGTTACTTTAAAGTGACACGGAGAAGGATTTTAATCGACAAATAATGTTGCAAAGATTGTTTTGATGGCACATCTGGTCACTGTTATTGACCTCGGGGACCCCGAGAGCAAATCCTGCATTGTGTTAGTTTAATATCATTTGCACATGCATTGGACTGTACAGCCTTTACCTCTCTTGTGAAAGGTGAACACTGACGTACAGTATATGCATTGATGTGCAAATAAATACACCCCTGCATGATGTCTCTGGTTTCTGTGAAAAATAAAGAGAAAATAAAACCTTTTCACACTGACCATGTTCTCTTTCTCAAAAGATACAGCATTGGTCTCATTCCCACCAAACAGAACCTTTCCCTCACAGAGAAGGTCACAGCTTCTGCCTTCTGCAGGTAAATAATCACACATACTGTAAAATATTGTAGATGCCTGACTCAATTCTAAAGGAAGAAAATAGGATATGTCTATTATGTCCTATAATATATAATGTCTAGTATCTATTGATTTTAGATAATTTTGTCATATGTGAATGTGGAAGATCTTGACTTGTTTTCTGTGTCTGATAAATGCTGACGTCCTTTCCTTTGTAGGCTGGGCACATTTTTGTTAAGGACACTTTGAAGTATAAAAATGACATACATTCTGCTTATAGCTGTTGCACAGCATCACCTGTTTTCCTGTGCCCTAATGCAGGAGGAGGCTGCCGAGCATCATGCTGAAGCTTCGTATGGCTCAGAACCTTAAGACAGCTATCACCTTCATTGAACAAGGACGTATCCTTCATTACTGTGGTTTTGTTTCAAACTGAAAGTGAAACAGTAACTTTGTAGTTGTATAGTCCTTGATTTAATCACAGATGTGCGTGTTGGCCCGGACATCATCACAGACCCAGCATTTCTAGTCACAAGGTTGGTGTCGACATTTTTTTTTTTTTACTTCATTTATGTTACCTTTATATTCTGCAACAACAGAAAAAAACACCTGTTGTATCACATGATCAAATATTGATCCCTTTGTGACTTTTTCTTCCCAGAAATATGGAAGATTTTGTCACATGGGTGGACTCCTCCAAGATCAAGCAGCATGTCTTGAATTACAATGATGAGGTCAGTGAGGAATTCAGAATGTGCTTGTTTGTGCAGCTGCTGATCTGCACTTTTATATTTTGAAGTAAAGCACTGCCTAGTATTTTAATCACACTAAAACATACTTGAACAACTATGATTGATAATGTTTTTATGAGAACAAATCAGCAAATGTTTTAATCTTGTGGAAGTGACTCATGTGTTTTGTTTGCAGAGAGATGACTTTGACTTGATGGCATAACGTCAAACGTCCGTTTGTCACCCTGAAGGACGGACAGGAAAGGGTCAGGAGCGCTGTTCTTCTGATTGCAGTGTGAATAACTAATTACTTTGAATCTCCTGTTAGTTTGAGTTGTTGTGGAGATACAGAGATACACAGAAAAACTTAGGGAGGACACTTCCAGGCTCTTCAGTGAACATTTGTTTTGGGTGGCTTTTGAAATGTGCTGCCAAAATCAGATTGACCAACAGTTTATCATCCATCCAAGGATTCCAGTTTGTCTGGAAGGTCTAGTCTGGAGTTCATCTGAGACTGTCTTGGTGATTCTGACCTATTGACTCTATTCTCTAAACCTGCTCAGTGACCAGTGGGACACAAGTGGAGTCTCAGCTGTTTTATCTTCATGATTTTTCTCACTGGTTATACAGAGCAGCTTCCACAGTTACGTACATGCGTGTGCGGCTGTTCCCTCTCCTGTAACTCCCATGTTGTGTAATGTGTGAATGTGAGCTGCCTGTGTCAGAGTCAATGTGACCCAGGGAAATGTAATATGTAGTATTGGACAATTTCTAGATCATCTTGAATAATTGATTATAGTTGTTTGGAGGTGTGAATGTGAGAATGAATGCTATTTCTCTGTGATGGACTGGTGACCTCTCCAGGGTGTACCCCGCCCTTTTGCCCTGTGTCAGCTGGGATTGGCTCCAGTGACCCTCACATGGAGGATAAAGCGGTAGAAGATGGATAGAATATCTATCAAAATAGTTTTCGATCATTGATGGTTATTTGTTGCAATCCTACACATGTCTGCACAATAAAAAACTGTCCATGTTCATATCAACAAAACCTGTGCCATTCATGAAACTGAACACACTGATAAATATTTATTTTATTCCATGACCTTTACAGTGCAAACTCTGAACAATAAACCTTCCTTTATCACAATATTAAGACTTTTTACAGTTTGATCCAACACTGAAACCCCATACCAACATGTAAACATTATTTTTGTAAACTCGCATCTCCGAATATTCCAGTAAACATGAACTCACCATAAAGCATTCAAATAGAGAAGTTACATCTCATATTAGTGGCTCAGTTTAAACTATATGTGGCCCTTTTTTAAACCTGAATACAGCACAATATAGAACATTTACCCTCAACATGAACAGGCTGTATATGACCCTCCTCCTAAGGCACCCAGGTGTATGACAGGATCTGTTTTAATGCTTGATTTCCACAGAGACCCCACACCCGCCCCCAATTGTAACAGTCCTTGTATGGAGGTCCATCAGAGCCACCAAAAACGCAAGTAAATGATGAGTGTGATGAAGAACACGGCCACAGCAGCCACCTTGGCGTACGCTGAGCGGGTGTTGAGGTACTTGGCATCGCTGCGGTACTTCTTTGACAGGGTTGACAGATTGCTGGCTTTAGTGTCTAGAACTGAGGGGAAATACAACAATTGAGATGATAAGGACTTTGCCTCGGGAATACATGTACATTTAAAACCACAGTGTACAACTTTTACCAATAGATAAATGTCAATAACATTCAAACCGTTGTCAAATGAGTTCACACATTGCTGATTAACCACAACCGAACGGGGACAGCTCGTCCCCATGCCTGTTTACATTCTAAAGTCATGTTAAATCATGAAATGTTTGTGTGAGATCTCAAATCCCTGAAATCGTTTGATGATGTGTGTGGTGCTGTGTCTTGACTGGATCGTCTAGTCTGCTTTCTCACGATGAATACATTCAAAATTGATTGCAACGTATGTTGTGTCTGTGTCAAGTCAGATCTGAATATCCTCTGGGGGGGTTGTGTTTCTGCACTCACCAGAAAGAGCCTCTCCTCTTTGAAGAACTTCCTCAATATTTGCCACCATAATTCTCTGTACATCATGCAGCTCTGTGTTGATACTGCCCAGGTTCCTCCTGGCTCTGCTGTCGACATATGTCTTCTTTGTTTTCTGTATGTACGTGTCTGGAATGAAGCGTGTGCAAAAAAAATAAATCAAAAGTTGTTTTCTCTCCAGAGGCAATGAAGAGATCACACATTTTTTTTCTTACCAAACTCGATGAAAGAGTACGGCCTCATCGCTGTGTTTACTTTTTTTCCATACTGGTCATAGAACTCATTGTGGAGATCTTCAAGGTAGGCAAAGGCAATCTTTTTGGGGAATGAAGCCTCACAGAGGCACAGGTAGCATATGCCCTGTGCTATTAAATAGCTTGAAACAAGACACAAAACATTATTTATACTATATCTGATATCTGTCAAATGTATAAACAGTGAACACTTGTTTTAACTTACTGAAAGTCCATGTCTCCAGCCTCCAGGGTGCAGCGGTCTGGACTCTGAGTGTTCAGTTTACGGCAAAGCTGCTTGGCCTGGCTCTGGTACTGCTGGAGGTCTCTTCCTGACTGACAGACGTCAACAAGCACAGATTTAGTCAAAACTGGATTTGGGAGATACTCAATTTTAGCACATTTTAATTTAATCCCAACTCATCTTACAACACCCCCATACCCCTACTACTAGGTGGGAAGACAAATTTGAAGAAATTTGATTTATTCCAACTAGAGACATTCTTTGAATTCAAACTATAATGTTGACATATTTGAATTTTTATTTTTCCTTCAGATGTTTTCTTATTTAAAACAATGCAGGTAGTAATGGGTGTTTTTCCCCCCTCAGCTCAGCTTGAGGTTAATGCCTGCTTTTCCTATTGTGCTGCAACAGTCCTGTTCACATGCAGAAATTGAATATCAGCAGCACCAACGGTCAAGAGACCCTCTTGAAACACAGTTCATGACTATAGGGTTAAACATTTGATTCTAAAACGTTACACTTTGAAGGTAACAGTCAACATGTTACATCTCAGTACACCAATATATTAAATTATTAACTTGAAAATGTTTTTATATATATTCGCTCAAATCTCCAGTTAATATTATGTACACGTAATAATAGACACGATACAGACAGCTACGTATTGTATATCGACTTGATTGTTAATTCACTTCAAACTTATAGTTGTATGAAATAAATTCCTTTGAGTTATAGGTTAAAATAATTTAATCTGATGTATTTTAAAGAGGGCTATGGTCCACTTTATGGATACACTGTGATAAAACACGAACTTTTTTTTAATGGAGTTTTGTTTTGTATGTAGCTCTCTCTCCACACACCCACATAAGAAAAGGAAGCTAAGCAGTGTCATCTATACCTGTTCATCCTCCTCTATGGACGCAGCAAGTGGGAGTCCGTCCACCACACGAGCTATCATTGTCAGTGCAATCATCCTGATAAATGTCAGTCACCGGCGGCGTCAAGTGTCTCTAAAGTCCGACAAAGTCAACTTCACCAACTTGTGTGTTAACTGTCAACTTTGATGAGGAGGAAGGAACGTGCTGGACGGAAGTACGTGGTGCGACGGTGAACTGGGTCCGACCGGACACTCACGAGAGACACCATCGCAGTCAAATTTCCACGTCTTAAAAGGCAACGATACGCCTCTAAAATCGCATGGAAGCGGTGTGGGTTGTTTCCTATGACGACATTCGTGTTAGGAGTTGCTTGACTCGTTTTTAGGTGTTAATTTGGTGACTTTGACACAGTTACCAGGACATGAGCTCCAGCAGCCCGAGTACACAGCTGGCAGACGGACTGACTGCGCCTCCTGTGCGGAGCTGAGAGGTGCAGATGCAGTCAGACCTCTCGGAAGGAGCCCTGAACTGAACTATGGATCAAACAAAAAGGTAAGTCTGCCTTATTACTATAGCGTATATATTGTTTGTTTATTTAGTTCCGTTTGTATGTAAATTAATTCTCTCGTCGTTGCCTGCTGGCAGAGGAATGGCTTCCCCCTCCTTTCCCACATCTTTTGTTATTATTTATGCTGGAAGCCGCGTTGTTAGCATCTTTCTGTGACGTTGTAGAACGATGTTGTTGATATTTTGCAGCTTTCGTGGGAATTCATTTGTTTATTTACCAATATGTATTTCCCTTCAACTGAATGGAAATAAGACATATGCAAATGTTAGATTCAGCTGCAGGTTTTTATATTTTTAAATGTATGGGGAGAGTGAGGGGGGAGATCACAGAGGTGAGTGAGGAGCAGCTGCAGAGTCAGCTGCTGGACTCAGCTGTAAATAATCAACCAAACCGTGTGAGGATCGATCGATTCTCCTGAACCTTGATGCAAAAACACTCTTGTAATCAGGTTATATATGATCCAGCACCGTGCACACTGCTGCGGGTGACGGTGGAGATGTGAGTTTAATCCTACACAGAAAAACAAACCTCCTCCTATTAACGATGAAAATGCTCCGGCGCTTTGGCACAGTGGCATCCTCCCCCTCGTCCCCCTCCTCCTCCTCGTCCCCACACTCTGAAAGGCCTCATTGTGGCGCTGCAGCTGGCACCGCCGTACGCACGTCCTGGCTGGTGGTGGTTCCCCCACACCGCCGTGTGCGTGACTCCCAACCCGGTCAGAGACCATTTACTATAAATCTGATTTGTCCTTTTCAAAAATTCACATCGCTGGAATTGAGGGTTCCATCTAAGGGTGCGGCACTTCATCACTAATTTATAATGAAAAATAGTAGTGCACATGCAGGAGATTGCTTTCAAGTAAGAGGTTTGTCCCGTTGGTTTAGATGATTAGAGGACGGCCTCTCCACAGATGCTGCTCAGATGATTTCCCCAGAGACAAAACCTCCATCACCATGAAAAATCAGGTGTCTCTGCTCTTTGCTCACTTAACGAGTTTGAGTATGTTCACATTTGACTTTTTGGGGCATGTGTGGACAGAGAAATCTGATTGTGATTCCCTATTTTCCCATCAAACTTTCAGTCACTTTAGTTGGTAAACTTTCACAGTCAAAATGTTTTATGATGACTGGGGATCACACGTTTAACGACTGAGCCTGATGATGATGATCACAGACTACATGATTTGTCAAACCAACTGAACACATCAAACTTTTGCTCAAAGTCTCACAAGAGCGAGATACTTGTGTTATCAATCATTACACGGTTGTTTTGATATTCCCGTTACCTTCTGTCTTCATAGTCTGACGCCATTCCCTGTGTCCAACCTACTGTTTTTTTATTTGCTGTTGGAAACGTGTGTAGGAGCCAGAGCTAAGTTAGTTTTAGTTCAGGGTTAGACGGGTGGTTGATACAAGATGTGACACTTGTTACAATGGAATTTATTAACAGTTGAAGTAGTTAACTGTTGGCCTTAAGCCTTTGATTAAATTAAATATTCTCACAAGTAAGGAACGTGGCTTTGTGGCCTTTCTGATGTTATTTTGTTCTTTGAATAAAAGCTACCATGGACACTTTGATATCTTTGATGGCTATGATAGATAAAGGAATTGGAAGATATGTACTGAAAAATATCTAGCAGTTGGGTTGACGTGTCCATTTTAGAAGCTGTATTTTATGTTTTGGTGTAACAAGGTTTTTTTGACCGTCAGGTCACTACGTGGCATTAGGTTGCGTTGTTTTACTGTTGGAATCTATAGATTGTCATTCACAAACTGAACATCAAGGGAATATTTCTATGTGTGTAAGTGGAAATAAATGTGCAAACCCTTCACACAACTCTCTCTCGCCTTCGTGATTGATGAATTCCGTCAGTACCTATGAGTCAAGCCAATTTTTTTTACAGATAACATTTTGACATTCACACCCATGACGTCTTGTTCATCCAATTTTCATCTGAGCATGACCGCCCTTTAAAACAGCACATGTGCAATCACATTGATGCCTTTATCATCATCAACAACAACCTAAATAATGTTATATTTGTGAGTCCACTTGGTCATGAAGTGGGATATTAGTCTTAGTAAAGGAAGCTACTGCAGCTTAGTGGGTGAGGTCCAGTGGACAGCACTCCCCTCCATTGTTGTTTGTTATGTTACATGTTACACCCTGAGCCCTTGCACTCCAGGATCTGACCACTCACTCACTGCCACTCTCCTCAGGTTTGCCTGTCCTGCTCGGGGGTGAGGAGGAGGAGGAGGAGGAGCAGAGCAGCTGAAGAGGAGGAGATGGGCTGCACCTCAGCAAAGCAGGTGTCTGCCGTGCCAAATGGTGAAGAGAGCCAGAATAAAGCCTACAGCAATGGGGACCTCCTCTCCGGTCAGTCTGCCAACTGCACACACACATCCAGGTTAATGTGTTCCTGACAGTTTTCATTTCCTACAGATACATTATTATGATTAATTATTACGTAATAATTGAGGTCAAAGTATTAGAGCTAAATAAGCAACGACCGCCATTTTGTTTTGGGCTGCATCTAATTAATGAAATCTGATTTTGGTCATGTTTGGTTTGTTCATTACAGTTTCCCAGATTCTTTCATTGTTTTCCTGAAAAGGAATGATTCTCAATTTATGAAGTTAAAGCACAAAAAGATCAACAAATCCTCACAACTCCCAACTGTAGTGTTTTTCATTTAGATGAAGATCTGTGTCTCTGTGACGACTGACACTGTTTTTATTTTATGTGTGTAATAAATAAATACAATAACTAAATGAAACATAAGTTACTCTTTTTAAAGCGTACTGTGCTTTGCTGCTTATTTTTATAGGTAGTAATAAACCTCAAATCAGTGGTGCATGATACACACACATATACATATATACATATATATATATACATACACACATATATATGTAAGTGTGTTAGTCTAATTGAAACATAATAAATAAATTCAGCGTTCAGATTATTCAACTTTTATTTTGCTCTTATTTTACAGCGTCTTTGTTTTTAAATACAATTTAAAAAAACAACAACTTGAAATAGCACAATTTAGCTATATTTTAGATTTAAAAACAAATAGTTGATTAAAGGAGTTTATTTAAATTTTTAAAATTAAAATACAGCTGCCTAATATGATTAGGACTGCCTAATATGATTAGGACAATCAACAGGTCATTAGAAAAAGCATCACTTGCAGCAGGTTGGTTGATTATAGCACCACAAAAAAGGGGCAAAATGTAAGTTTTTTTGGGCTTTAATGTGTGATGATTTTTTTTTTTAAAACCAAGCTCAAGTCAGTATCATCTGTCAGAAGAGCCCATCACAGTGGCTCATATTCCCTATCATATCCATATTTTAATTTCCTTTCTAAATGTGGGATTGATGTGGAGGAGGCAGCTCGGCATGAACCAAACTCACAACTCATGTCTTTGGTGTTTGCCGGCTTTTGTTTTGAGGGGCTTTAGTATCTGACGTGAGAATCCAAGCACATAATTACTCAACCGAGTACTGAGCGGTAAGAACTATAGAGGACTGTCCTGATCAGAGCATGTGTTAATAAGAGATGTGCTCCTCTCTGTCACAGATGAGTACAAGATGAAAGGAGTGGAGAAAGTCAAGTACATCAGCGGAGAAGAGGGAGGACTGGACGGCCAGGACAGCACAGTGTGTGATTCTGTTGTTTTGTTTTTTTGTGTAACCATGTTAACCAGACATTTACTGTCTTTGATAATGGCTTCTGTTCATCTGCCTGTTCATGAAATGATATTAACTGATTTGATTTCTCACGATTCAACTGAAAATATCAATTTTCTTTTCTTGCTTACACCAAAATTGAATGATACTATGATTACTTAGCGTTCACTGTAAGAAACTAAAATAAAAATGCTTGGCCAAAATGAATGAGCTTCAAAAAACAGGAAACGGCACAAATGGATTGCAGATGACACTTATAAATAGAACTTCCGATACTTTCTCAAGTAAATTGGCAGCAGCATCAAAAACATTTTAGACGTGTGTGTCTCGGGTTTTTTGTTCAGCTGTTTAATGGAAATTATCAGGACAAAAACTCAATCAGACATTTTTCAATATGTGCCTCTTATTTATTATCTGTGTGGTGTCCTGCAGGAGAAAAGTGCTCTCCTTGGTAAAGGCCAACATCTGGACGAAAGAGGGTCAGATGGAAATGAAAAGATCCTGTAAGTATCACAGACTTGCTTACATTTACACGTTTTAGTGTGTGTGTTGTACAGTTAAGTGTCACGGCGACCCCTTTAACCAGCTTATGTCACGATTGTTTGCAGGAGCATCCACTCCTCAGAGAGTCAGCAAGAATTCTTCAGGATGTTGGATGAGAAAATTGAAAAGGTGAGGAACAACGAGAGCCTAGTAAGAGCGACAAATTTCCTCAACTTCAGGAAATATCTCCAGCAAGTGGGGACATAACAGATGATGTGATGACACCACAAAAGAGCCACAGTCTGTCGTGTCCTGTGCTGTTGGTGAAAACATGTTTTTGGGACAGTGCTGCAGTGAGCGTGGTGCAGTTAACTAGAGCTGCAACTAACGATTATTTTCATTATCGATTATTCTGTCGTTTATTTTCTCGATTAATCGTTTGGTCCATAAAATATAAGAAAACCTTAAAAAATGTAGATCGGTGTTTGTCAAACCTGGAAATGATGAGGTTCTCAAATGTCTTGTTTTGTCCACAAACCAAAAATTATTCGCTTATAATGATTTCTTTGTTTTACGTGGAGCAATTAAGGAGCTTAAACAATCGGAAATCTTGTTTTAATCATGAAAAAAGCTTTGAACCGATTAATCGATTATCAAAATAGATGTCGATTAATTTAGAAATCGATTAATAATCGATTAATTGTTTCAGCTCTACAGTTCACATATGACCAGCTCTGCTGTATTAAAGATAGCCCAGAACAAAGTGGCCTCCATAACTTTAAGATGGAAGAAATGAGGAACAGCCAGGACTTTTCCTAGAGCTGGTCAAACTGATGCATCTAAACCTCAAGAAATTGTTATTTACTAAGATCCAACACAAGGATTTGTGTATTGTTTGTCCAAGGTAGTAGCTGTCACCTCATTTTATTTTTGCCAGTGTAAATATTAAACGGCAAACAAATCATACACAGCCTAAATAATATGCTATATGATACATGTATTTGGGAAGTGTCAGTTCATCAGGTCTAATCATTCCCTTCCTCTGCACCTGTCTTAAGATTAAAATGTGCTCTCAATATTGATATACTGCCATGCTGATTCTGTGTAGAAAGTGCATAAGAATGAAGACAAACATTAACTCTTCTCTGGTATGCATCAAGGGCCGGGACTACTGTTCAGAGGAGGAGGATATGACATAGCACTGTGGTCGCCTGTCCATCAGTCCCAGTATGAGTGGACCTGTGTTGGAGTTGGACTCTACCATGTGAAACCATGTCGAGGGGGAATCTGTCTTGTTTTCACTGTCCCTTGTATGTACATGCCTGAGAAGAACAGAGTAATGACTTGAATCAAGCACCTTTTTACCATCCTACTCACAACCTGCTTGTCCGATTAACCCAGAGGAGAGACTGAAAGACTGAAATGATAACCAAAACATGGTTCAGTATTTGTAAGTTTGCAAAGCTCTTCAATATTGAAGTTTACTTCCTCACCGAAGCCACTGATATCGCAGGATCTGAAGGAACTTGTGTTTTCTTTCCCTGCGTGGATATCTACCTTGAAAGGTCCATATACATGGGTGCAATAGACACTTGAAAACACACTACAGCAGTAAAAAAAAGAAAAAGAAGAAAACAGACCAGTGCTGTTGTGGACACTTAAGTCAAAGTAAAAAAAAGTGTCTCCATCCACATTATTTTGAGTATTTCATCCTCGAATGCCTCGCTGAAACTGTCAACAGGTTGGAAACTTACTGCATTCCAGACACAGTATGTACCTCTTTTCTACAGCACCAGTGCAGCGTGTTTGTCTGTGTCTGTCCATGTCCGTTACCGCGTTGAGTGTTTATGTTGAATTTCAAGGCTCAGGGCTGAAAGTGTTGTTATCGTTGTCCCATGTAGTCGAGTCTGTCCGTCCCCTCATCGCGACACTGTTGCACCATTAAAAAGACACACGTGCACTCACACAGCAGGGTCACTTCCTCCGTATTAACCCTACAGGGCAGACACTGCGACATCACATCATTAGTCTGATTATGTATTTTTGCTCACCAGTGTTAAGTTGTAAAGTTTCTATGTTGGATTTTTGTTTTTTAGAAAAATTAAAAGTGTTTCAGTAACATATCCACACAAGTGATAATGTTGTCTTGTTCTTAAAGGACGTGCAGCCGGTACAGAGTAACTGTGAGTAGTTGAGCAACACTACCGAGTTAATAACAATACAGAAATAGCCAAATTACAGCTGCAGTGTGTAACCTTTGGTGATTTGTATGTAAGTAAGGTCTTTGCCTTCAATATAAAATATAAAAGGCCTATTGTAAGGCTGTGAAACCCAAGAGTTTTCTATTGTCAAGTGATTATACACATACAGTATATTCAGTACTGTATGTACTGCCAATAAACCCTCCTAAATGTAACACACTGAACCTTTCATGCGTTCCTCTCTGAAACTAAATTACATTCTCCCAGTCAGCTTTATTTGTCACTCACCTCACCATCCTGTTTTTCTATTATCAACAATTATCACATCTGACAAAAACGAGGGACTTCTGTTTCTGTATGAAATAATTCCAAGCACACATTTATTCCGTGCGAACAGAGCGTGTTATGGTAGTCACATCTCAACAAAAACACTTGAGGGCTTAAGATTATCTGGCATTTATGTTGATCATCATCATCATCATCGACATCAGATCAACGTCTGTATCAGCCTCAGAAGAGCTGGACTCTCATCTGAACCACTCTCATTTGGTGAGTCATGTCACACGACACACAATTTAACTGAAAGTTGAAGTGATAAAGTTCACCATCCTCTTTACTGAAGCAAGTTGAAGCCTGTGAATCACAGTCTGTTCCTGACAGACCGACTGATCAGCTGGTTTTCAACGTCATCCTTTCTGCTCTTCTATGCTTCATCAACTCCCTCCAGGTACTCAGCGCTGCTGTCGTCTCTTCCGGTGCTGCCGCCGCCCCACATCCTGGAAGGGGCCCACAGGGGGGTCGGGTGTCACCAACCCATCGGTCATCCTCTGGTAGACAAGGGTGGAGTCAGATCCCACCGCACACAGCAGCGCCGGAAACCCTCTGTCCAGCATGTGTCGTATGCTGCACGACAGACAGAGGATTATGAAATAACAGGAGATTTAACAGTCAGGTAAAAACTTCTCCAGGTGAGTGTCGCGCTTATCACCTTCTGTGGCTCAGTGATTTATGAACAGGCAGTGCAAGGACAGTCTGCGTGTGTGCTCCTTCCTTCTCCTTTCCCTCCAACAACACCAACTGCAGTTCAGGACTCTTGACACAAGACACCTCCTTCCACCGACGCACTGCAGAGAAAATGAGTTAGTGTGTGAGAGTAGTGACGTTATCTGGTCTCAGTCAGAGAGAAAGCAAAGGGACTGTGATGTCAGCTGCATTTCTTCTGTATCACCTGCATTGATTTTGTTGAGTAAACTGCAAGGAGAAAATGAGAGAGCTCACTTTAATTGTATAAAACTGAACAGGAATAAAGCTACATTTAAAGCTGCTGTGAGAGAAATCCTTCAGGTAAAACATGTGTTACATGGCTCTAAATTCCCACACCCATCACTGACCTAATTTACTTAATACCTAATACTACAATTACACACACACTATGCATGTAGGAACTGGAAGGTGATGTCTGCTGCATTTACAATTAAATGAAATTAATTAAAAATGTGTTTAAGTTTATTTATTTCTAAAGCACATTTTTAAAAACAAATTCAGTCGTTTGAAGTGCTTCCTAAACATTATATAAATACAAATGTACACAACAATTACATTAAACATAAGTAAGCAATAAGATACAAATTAAAGAGAGTTTAAAAAGTGACTCTAAAGGTATATTTGCTCAAACAGAGCTTACATTTGAAAACCAGCAAGACGAAAATAGTTTTCAGAAATTTAGAGAATGAATGTTTACATTCCTCCATATGTATTACTACTAATTCTTTGACACAAGATTTAGGCCAACATTTATAAAATTCTGCCAAAAATAAATGGATCAGTCCAACTGAATAAATAATTAATAGTTAGTTTGAACCATAGAGGCACCAAAACCAGAAAAGACCAGATTCCATTATACACCTGCTGTTTACACTGTCATTAAAAACGGATCTACGTGCACGTGTGATCCAAAAACCAGATCTGGTCTACATGAGTGTGCATGTGTGAACATGTCTCACCTTCAGTTAGATCCATGTAGGCCAGAAACGCTGCATGCAGCTGTGCGCTGTCCCCAACATCCAGACTCTTCATTTCCAGATACTAACACACAAACAAACTCAGGTTAGTGATTTATTTTTGAATCAGTGAACCAGTGAACGCAGCACGGAGTTAGAACCCGTCACTCACCGCTGGATGCAGCAGGATCCAGTTAGCTGACGTCTCAGCACCGTGTGACGTCAGAGACATTTTAACCAACAAACTCTGTCGAAGAAAAACAACAACGACGCGTTGACACTGTCAGATGTCGACTTACACTAATACTATAGTTCTACATGCTGCTCGAGATACGGGAGTTGTGTTTTCAGTTGTTCCTGGTGCGTCACAGTGAAAGTACTCCGGGTGGAAAGCTGTATTGTTGAGTTCCGCGCATAGTGGAATCAAACACACATTTGCGCAGCATTCATAGTGAGGACACTGCTATAAACATTCCCTGGCCCCTTACCTTAACCTTAACCATCACAATACGTACCTTACCCTATCAAGACTAGAAAAGTGCTATACAAATACATATCATTTACCCTTACTTAAACCCAATTCTAACCCTTTTTTGTTTATTTATTGTTATTTCACCTTTATTTAACAATGTAAAATACCCCATATTGAGATCTTATTTACAAGGTCAACCTGGCCAAGAGGTCAATAGCACACAAATACAAAAAACAGAATACAAACAGTTAATTAAAATTAATTAAAATCCTCACTTTCCCAAAATGTCTTCACTCCCTTAGGTTTACACAAGATACAAGAACACACACAGAGAGAGAGAGAGAGAGAGAGAGAGAGAGAGACAGAGAGAGAGACAGAGAGACGTGTCCATCCTGTCATGGGTTATCCATTCATTTGGACGGTCCAAACAAAGTGTTATCCCTAACCATAACTATTTAATACCTTAACTATTACAAAATCTTAATCCTAACCAGTTCCTTGAAATCAGGTTCTGACATATTATGACCAAGTTTTGGTCCCCATGTGGACTACTGGTCCTAAACAAGGTCAGTGTTTGTGCCAGGAAAGTTCACACACATACACATGCACACACAGAACCCAAGAGTCAGAATACACACACACACACACACACATACACACACACACACACTCCTCTCTCTCTATCTCTCTCTCTCTCTCTCTCACCCTCTCTCTGTTATCGTGTGTGTGCGTGCGCGCGCGCGTGTGTGTGTGTGTGTGCGTGCGTGTGTGAGTCTCTCGCTCAGCCTGAGGCCACAGACTCAAAGAGGTGTTTTGAATCAGTGGCATTCACATTATTTATTATGTTCTGCGTGTCCACTGACGCAGACGAGCTGTCAGCTGACCAGCTCACACCTGCAGTCCCTGAGAGTCGTTCCTGCTGAAGGCCACAACTCGCATGCAACATACTTCTTAGGACGCATTGACAGACTGGACCATCCAAAGGACAGAATAGCCATCTGGTAAAGGTGCATTTATTATTTCTCTGTATCTGCTAATTTCCAAAAAAAGATATTCAGGTCAGACCTTTGTCAATATGTGTTCTCATTTTAGTTTCAGCATTTGTTCACAATCGTTGGTTGAGACCAGTGTGTTTGTTACTGTGTTTTATTTTTTTTTGCTGTCATGCACAAAGAGTTGTTGGAGGAAACAACAAACTTGAAAGGGAATAACTTAAGATGATCATTTGATGTAGGGCTGTAACAATCAATTATTTTCATTGTCAACTAATCTGGCCATAATATTTTTGATTACTCGGTGACTTGATTGGTTCTTAAAATGTCAGAAAATGGTAAAAAAAATGGAATATTCACATTGTACTGTAAAAAATATTGTAATTATATATATATATATATATATATATATATATATATATATATATATATATATATATATATATACACATATATATGTATATATATGTATGTATATATGTATGTATATATATGTATGTATATATTTATATATGTATGTATATATGTATATATGTATGTATGTGTATATATGTATGTATATATTTTATGAATCAGTGCAATAAATGTACCACATAAATACATTATCAATATGATAAATAAGAAGGGTTAAATTCTATACAGAATGTGCTGATATGGTAGTGAGCAAAATATTGTGATGTGTAGTAATTATATTATTTGTTATGTATGAAAGCTGAAATCGGGGGAACTGAAACCGACCATTCATGTGTGAACACAGTTGTCAGTAAGGGAAGTAATATTATGGAAAGAGAATCTTATTTCTATCGTGATCACCAAGTGATAGCAATAGAAATAGAAAATTTGTCAGGGGAAGTTGAATTTGGGATCACAATATGGGAATTATCCACTATCCAATATTGATCCACAGACAGGTGGTCGGAAATACAATGTTAATACTACAATATTAACACACTAATACATAGTTAATATGAAGATGAAAAACAAATAAGACGGCATGGTGATTAATGTGTATTTTATTAATGTTAACTTTATAAATAATCACATGAGCAGACTGTTTGTGGAGACATTTATCAGCCACATGTGATGTGTGATGTCTTCCTCGCTGCAGGCGTCCACGTGTGCGTGTGCAACAGGGACCATTATTGGACATTTGCCAGTGTCCCTCGATCAAGAGCACACACTGCAGGAGGATGAGGAGGCACTGAGTAGGCACTCATTCACTCTGTAACTGAGATATTCTGAACATCAGGGCAGTCCTTATTTGGTCTTTTTCGTTGTCACAGTCCTGACACATGTCTCACTCCTGTGTGAAAGGCCTCCATCTCTCATTTCTACGTCTCCTCCGTGTCTTTGACTTAGTCGCTGAATGAAGAATGCACATATTTATGTAGCATGCAAACTAAAGATTAAAAAGGTAGAGTGTGTAAAAGTGTGCAATATTTATTTAAGTCAGATGTTGCAGCTGAAAATCTCTATAAAGTAAGTAGTACTAGAGGGCAAGATCAGAATAATTTCACTAATGCTGCTCGTGCATGCGTATATTTTAACAGCACACTTTATTTAATGATTTATTCCTGTATAATAAAAGAAACTGCTTTATGTCAGGAGGACTTTTGAAACAGAAATACACAAGTTAAACATGAATGCAGGATCTGAGTTCTTCTTACAAAACTGCTGGAGACAACAAACTTATAACACATAATATGACATATTTAACTGCAGTGGAGTGAATGTATGAAGTCCCATCATTAATAAAAAAAATTATTAAACCAAACATTTTCCAGTGGAAGTGTTTTGTTGTTTAAGTTTTATTATTCTGGAGTCACCTTTGTTATTGTATATATTTGTTATATTTGTTATGTAGTTCTTTAGTCATTTAGAAAAATGGCAGTGAAACATGACGGTTAAGTGTGGATGACACTGAACTGTGTGTTCACGTGCTCTTACAGTCCTCAGAATAATAAATAATATACTATACAAAGACAAGATACAGTTGGAGCAGGACCATAGCGACTGACACATGTGATGAGGGGTGTCGCTTAACTTCAGTCGATCATTTATAGTATTTATATAGTATATAATATAATACTATATAGTTTATAGTATTCTCTGAGTGATAATGAGGAAATGTATTTGCTTGTGTTGTCCACAGAGCACTGAACTCCTCTCAGCTGCAGGCCATGGATATAAAGACTTGTACTCAGAGTGCATGGCTGCTTCCTCAGCCACTACAACATCTGGAAACTGGTACACACACAACACTGTGCTGGGGTCTGTGCTGAATGTTAATGTTTATGTGTGGACAGTTTAAGCTCATTGATGATGATTGTAGCTGCTATGTGTCGCCCTCTAGGTGGTACAGCAGAAACTGCAGCAGGTGCGTGTGCTGGAGGAGGACGTGTGGTCTGAGCACAGGTTTTGCAGCAGGCTGGTTTCCTTTATGGACGACGACGTGGGACTCGACTGGGACCTGAGGTGAGTGACTTTGTGAAAACTTACAAAAAAACTATTGTCATTTTCTGGTTTGCTGCATGAATTTGGTGTGAAAATTAGGTAATGACACGTAAATAATTGAACTTTTTTATTTATTTATTAAAGCTCCATTGTGTAACTTCTGTCACCAAATGACAGTCAACAGGGAATCACATGGCATGTTTCCATCATGGTACAGTACGGATTGGAATGGTAAAGCCCTCAATCAGGCTTGCGTTTGGACTGAGAACAGTACCTTTACTTGGTTGACGGGGTCTGTGCTGTGCACGACGGCTGTGTCAGCGAGATACGTAGCATAACGTTGTACCGGTGCGATGACAGCGACCGTCAAACACGACACAAAAACAGAGGACATTCAGCGGCTTGTTTGCTTTCTGCTTGATTTGTGGCTGTTTGTCTCAACACGACGTCAAACCTAGTATGAGAACAGACGGCGGACGTTGAAGAGACACCAGTCGTAAGGGAGTGACACTTTTCTGTCACCCAACCAGCTGACTGTAGTGAGTCTAGCTCCACCCATACTAAAAATGGAATTGGGGCTGGTTATGTTGATTTAAATTCATTCCGTGCCGTACCAAACTGTTCCACTCGGTGGAAACACGCCAAAAGACACTTTCTGCTGGAAGTAAAAGCAGACATGAACCGAGCTTCTGCAGTGAGTGACAAAGATGACGCAGTCAGGAAGACCTGTCTTCTCCTGCTGCAGTTTCACCACACACACACACACACAGAGGCTGAGTCTGTCTGCACGAGTCAGAACTATGATGATTAGGAGAAACGTTTTCTTTTGGTGCTTCTTGAGTGTTTTAAGCCGACAGGTGACATCAGACTTTCCTCACTCCTCAGGTGCAAAGTCTGCAGAGCTTCTGGTCCGTATACCAACCCTTTGCTGCCGCCTTGTTTCAGAAGCATAGCTGTTACTTCTCTGTCCTCCCTACGAAAGTCATGATGTAAAATACATCACCTCTGTGTAAACACTGCTATTCCAAGAAACACAGACCTAATGTGGACACTTTGTTTATGTAAAAGTTAAGCACTATAGCTTTAATTAAACACACTCATTAAATATTCACTTTGGTGGTGGAAAAACGAAACAAACCCAGACACTAATGACTTCAACAAATGAACCTGTTATTCTATCAATGAAACAAGTTTGAAGGAGTGGTCCAGAGCTACTTAGACTGATTAAAAACACTCCTACATCTTGATTTTGTTCTTCATAAGAAGCATCCACTGATGCAAAAAAAAAGTGTGTTATTAGAAAACCAGCCACTGTAAGTTATTGAAAAAACTCTTACTGTTAACATATCTTTAAATTGATGTTTTTATTCAAAACACCCAACTCTCTGTCCTGTCTGTCTGAAGTTATGTGGGTCATAAGTGGCTGCAGATGAAAGTCCTTGGTGAAGGGACTCTTGTGCACCCAGGATATTCCTACTGGACTTTGGGTTAATTCCTGTCTCTGCACGAGGCCACAAAGCTTCTGCAGGCAGAACCTAGACACAAAATACTACCTACAATGTTCAATGAGCATCCAAAGTGAGTCTCCTCCACTGTTCATATGTTTAAATATTAACATGTCAGTACCAGTGAGAGCCTCCTGAATCCTGTCTAAAGTGAAGTGAAACTGATTGTTCGACATTTTCAAAACCGTCAACTTCCTTTTGTCCTCAGAGACGCGTACATGCAGCATTATGAGCAGAGGGAACTGAGAGCATTTTCAGCTGAGCCTCTGGTGCTCTTCCCCACGGCTACGTCAGCAACAGGGAGACGTCCACCATCTGGAACGATGAGGCAGTGGAAACAGACTGGGACAGAGACGGGGCCAAACACCAACGTGGGCAGGAAACTGAGGGACCAGGGTTTCACCATGTGGCTCCTCAATCCGCTTGTGGCGGGCGTGTCTTCCCTCTCTGCCACTGGAGACAGAAATGAACTCTGAGGAAGACTCAACATATACTGTACCTTCACACATACATACACACACCGACAACCTCAGATTAGCTGTTGGTTCCCTTTATTTTTTACTTTGATAAAGGGTCGGGTTCCAGACAAAGTAAATCAGAAACTCAAAGAGTGCATTTTTGTCGGCATAGACAATATCATTTTCTTCAACAGTAATAACAAAACATAAATATAGAATACATAGTGAATGTCTTTTTGATTCAAGTGTTTGTTGTTTTCTGCCCATAAATATTTTTAAAACCATAATTCAAACTATAAATCACAATCAGCCAGGTGTAAAACCCAATCTTTAACAAATATTTGTATCTGATTTGAACATTTTAACTTGATAATCTTTTTTGCCCGTACTGGAAAAACTCATTTTCTATATTTTTAAACACACATTGCTGCCACAAGATTGACTGAAAAGTTTCACATTTTCGCATATTCACATATTTGTTTTTTTTTTTACAAAACATGGCTTTAAATTATATAACTTTATATATTATATATATATTTAGTACTGCCTGAATTGACCATATGTAGGTAATAATGCCAATACACTAAATACAATATATCCTAATATAAATGGCATTGAATGAGAAGGAGAAACACAAGTAACCTTTGTTGTAACTGTGGCAGAAACATGCAACCGTTGTTTGTTTGTGTTGTGAATAAGAGCTAAGTTAAGCCCCTAAGACGCAGCATGTAATGTTGTATCCCTGGGTATGCCCACTTATTCAAGTGATAAAGAGACTATAAAGTGTGGTGTAAAATGTATTTTCAATTGTTATTATACTTTAACTCAGAAAATCAGCCGAGCCACTCAACCCACTTAAATACCCATCTTTTTTTTAAACTTAGAAAAGAAATGAACACCACGATCAACTTAAGAATCTTTATTTTTTTTTCTTTAAAAAAAAAGCACTGGTATTTTCATGTCAAGCAAAAAGAAAATGGAACCATGTAATATTAGTATTGTTCCATGTCACAAAGTGAGTTATGAAAAGAATAATTAAACCACACAAATTATACTTTTTGTAATAAATTAATCAGCATAACAAAAGAAAAAGAAAAAACATGCTTGTACTTCGGTGCTGCAGAGGATATAGTGAAACTCCAATGCTCAAAATTTAAGACACCTGAGAATATAAATATCAAAACAGCTTGTTGCAGCAATTATTTAGTTCCACAGTTCCTCCTGTTCACTTTAACTAAAGCTCTGAGAGGAGGACTTTTAAAAATTACATTAATGTAAAAATTAGGCATCAATTTAAAAACATCAGTTTCTGTACAATGTGCATATCTGAATTAGTGTGGTGACGATTTCATTGTCTTTTCTTTTCCCTCTCAACAATGTAGCACAGCAAAATATAAAATCCAAAGTGGATAATGCTCATCTATCATCAAGCCACATTCAGTGATATGAACAAAGAGATTTGGACTGAGCTCTTTCAATTGATATCTGCAGTGAGGTGACAATCTCCAAGTATTTTTCTTTAAAAAAAACAAAAATGCTTTTCAGCCTCCGCCACAGCCAGCAGTGAACCTTTACCTCCACAGCTTTAGTGACAGAGAGACTGTTGGTGCAGGATTTATCCAGTAGATTCATTTACCACCGTCCATTAACAACAGAACGTCACTGAGGCGAGCAGAAAGAACGTCTACTGCTGCACAGGTAGTAGAGATGACAAAGGTACAAAACATTTAGCTGATATAAATTCTGAAACCCAAGGCTGAATGAATGGCTTTATATTAATTTCTGAACAAGTTGGATGGAAGCTGTACAGATACCAGAGAAACAAAAATAAAGAGTGAGGTATGTTTTGTGATATTTTAGCTTTGAGAGCCAGACAATGTCTGAGAAAAGAAGACACTTCCGTCCATCTGTGAGAAAAGATGTCAGGGTCCATTTCATAGAAAACAGGTATTTGTGTGTGTGTGTGGCTACTGCCAGCAGCAACCAAAAACTGTCAACAGGTCAAAACCTCTGAGGAAATGTGTACACAACTCAAAGAGTTACAGTCATGAGTACAGCTCCAGTGGAAAAAAAAAGAGGAGAAAACAGATCAACAGTGAAATTGTAGATATGACGATGGTTCAATGTATGAATGAGGAAGACAGCTGATGTTCTCTTTGATCTTAGTGCGCAGCAAAACAAACATCAACAGATCTGCGAGCAACGACGACGCGCCTGTGTGGACAAAACTACGAAAAAGAAAAACCATTTCAAAAATTCAAATTCAACAAATTCCACAAACAAGAAATGGCCTTGTCGACTACGCACACACTAAAATGAAGAAAACAGAAATGACTACTCAGTTCTTATTAAAACACACTTTCTAAAGCACTTGGAAAAGAAGGCAGTTTTACAAACTATTGATTATTATTATTAACACATCAGCAAAGTTCCACAGTGCTTGCTTATAGAAGCACAGTAGCAAGCCATTACACTATTCAGCCAAACACACCTGTAGGAAAAAAGTGCCATATTGCATAATGAGTATCTGTAATAAGCCCAGTGCAGGGCATCTATACCTATACAATGATCCAACTGTAAACGTGGTGCAAAGTAGTTATGACATAGTTTAAGGCTTTCAGATTTTCCTGAAGAATTTGTTGTTCACTGAGATAAAGGAATATGTCCAAGACTGGGACAAACAGTGTGGAAACATTAAAAAAAAAAGAAAGAAAGCAAACAATTCAACCTTTCTAGAATCAGACCTGGACACTGCATGTGTTCAACAAAATGTTAAATACCTTGCAGTTTGTTTGATTCACTTGTTTTTGTGATTGACCTTAAAATACATGAGATAGTTGAATTGTCTTGGCTACAGGGTGATATTTCGGTGCCATATTGCTCGAATAGACAAAACAATTTCTTATATTGACATCAAAGGTGGTAGCCATTTTAGTTCATCCAACACAAATGTAACATCATTGTAAATGGCTGCCTTCAAATGTTGTGCATGCTGGTTCAATAGCGCACCTGCACGGAACGAGCCATCGTTAGAGGTCCTTAGTTACACCTGTTGCTTTGACGAGTTAGAATGTCCTTCACAACTAAAGGTCCACTGGATTAGCGGTCTTCAGTGGAACCATGATTACATCACTTTCATACCAATTTTGACATCTACAGGTACAAGGAGAATTCTTTTTGAAACTCCAGTTTAACTGGAGCTGAAACCTAAACTGTATGAATACACATGTGGCGCACACCTGATCCTGAAACGTGTTCTGCCACACCTCAACAACTCCTGATGAGCCGGGGGAACACCTTTACTTTGAAGGCAGCAGGCTGAAAATAATAGTTTTTGTTACCATCACATACACAATTTTGCCAGTTATATATATATGTAAAAAAAAACAACAACATACACACCAGCACTCACAAGTGATCTCATTCTATCAAGCATATAATGTTACCCCTAATATAAGGACTACAACTCATCAAATGTATTAATTCTGCTGCTAGAAGCATTACCTTGTTTCTACATTAAAAGCTTAAAGCTTATATACATTTGCATCAGTATTAGAGATAATACTACCGTGAGCGTTCTGTGAATAACTGCGCTAGGCTTGAGGGTGGCGTGCAAACAGTGTGACCCACTTTCTGGAAAAAAAAAAAAAGAATGATCTATTTTTAATTCAATACACAAAAAAACAAATTATTGACGATACCTCAATGATGGTTATGCAATAAAAATGAAGGAATGTGTCATCACTAAAACTCAAAGCTACAAAAGAAAGCTGAACAGCTTCTAGTCACTGCCTCACTACCTAACATCACAATATTGAGCTACCATGGTAAAACAAAATGATGGTGCACAACAATCAGGAAATTAACCACAAACAAGTTTTGGCTTTTGGTGAGTATGTACAGAAAATGTGAAAAATCCCTGCAACTTGTGAAAGTGATTCAGCTGAGAAATCTGGTCATGTTAAGGATTGTTTTTTCAAACAAGTGAAATCTGCTTTATGATTCCAATTCTTATCGAATCCTGTTCTGAGGGAAACAAAACAATGAAGGAAAAAACGGATTAGGTGTAAACTGCCATAAATGGCAAGCTGATTTTATTGTTTTCAAGTTGACAAAAGAAAGGAAATATTCTGTTGTGCCAGGATTATGACTTTACCTTAGTTTTCCACTGTGAGCTTTTAAAGCCAGACTTTAGCCAGCAGTGGTAACTCAGTGAGCCCGACAGCTGTACGGCATAAATGATTCTACAGAATTATTTTTGCATCAATGTGATGAAGTACCTCGAGGTGTCTGGCATATCAATCATTCAGTGGATAAACTAAAGGGTCGTTTCCATTTAGCCTATAGTTATATAAAAATGTTTGATCGTTTTAAACTGACAGTGTCACAATACTGCATATAAGGAGACACTGCAAACTTACACCCTTCTGTGGTAAATATGTCATAGTGCATGAACATTTCTCCCATAAATGTATTAATTTCCATGAATGTATTTAAATGTTACTTAATCACTGCAGGCTTTTAAGAAGTGTGCGCTCCACCTTTCAAAGTTACAGCTCCAGGCTACCATGTAGTAAACATTACACACAACTTCATATACATGTAACCAGGCATGTGACTGGAAGTCTATAATTTACTATCAGGAAACGATAAGAGGAATCAAAAAGCAACTTTTTTTATACAAATCCTTAAATGTTGTAAGTTTGGAACGTTCTTGATAACTAACCCTAGTTATGTTGAGCAGGTGGATAGTGGTCACGTGACTCATCTTGGTAGATTGAGATTAAGCTGCTTGTCCCTCACATCCAGCTCTTGTGTGTTCTCTTGCGTGTGTGTGCACATTTCTGAGCACAACACAGTCATTCTAAATCCTTTCTCAGTGGATGTGATTGTAGCTGGTTAAACCTGAAACCACTGCAGGCGTCCTGTGCTCCTGCTGACCCTGGTACACAGGAATTCCCAACCCAAACCATCCTAATATTGCATAGTTGGGCTGGAAGCAGAGGATGGGCCTTTGTTGCGTTTCAACATGGAGAGCTGGAAGTCAGGATGACGGCGGGCGTGCTTGATCAGGTGGTCACTACGCATGAAGCGCTTATCGCACAGTGGGCACAGGAAGCGCTTTTCTCCTGTGTGGGTGCGGGTATGGCGGGCAAGCTCGTCTGAACGGGCAAACTTCTTCTCACAGTCCGGCCAAGTGCATGGGAAGGGTCTTTCGCCTGCAGCGTGGAGACAGGAAGAGTCAGGATAAACCATCATGTGACCAAAACAATTCACAGAGATTGCACTTACAGACATGCAACCAGTTTCACTCAAAACACGCTAGTTCTGTATTAGTGCAACCCAGTATCACACTAATAGAGTAAATTACTGTGTAAACATTATTAATTAATTGCTTGTAATTGATTCAATTTTTATTTGGTCTAATGTCTAAAAACCAAGGTGATACCTTCAGACAAAATCTTCCAAATGAGAAAATGTTGGGTATCTGAGCTTGAAAAAAAATGACAGAGCAAAATGTTTTCTAAATATACTTCTATCAACTGATGAAATAATTATCCTATCATTAAAACTCTAAGATGTGCTTTTAAAGGCAGGGTACTGAGACCCTTTTTAAAACACTTATATCAGTGCAATTTAAGAAAAACGGTGCCAGGTATTGTGCTACTTAAACTAAACTGCAAAAAATTATGTTCATTACAGATTAAAAGATGAGTTGTTACACAGCCCTTAAAATGTTACAAATAAGTGAAATAATTGTGTGAGTTGTTTTCAGACCTCAAAATTATAACATCTTAAAAATATAGTTTTTGGTCCAAAAACTAAACATTGCTTTTATTATTTATTTGTTATGGGCGAGCAAAGAAACGTGAACAATATTTGTAAAATTAATTATCTAAGAAAAACCAATTCCCAATGAAGACTCCACTAATAAAAACTATTAAAATGCATAAAATAAAACTACAGTAAACTGACGGCGTTGAACACAAAGATGGGGACAAATCTACAGCCTTCATCACTGCATCGTCGTGACAAAACATATCTAGGAAATTAAATCCTCCAGATTAGTTCTCCTAATCTAGAACTAATCTCTTTCGGGCAACACGACGACGAGCAGGAGGACGATGATGATGCTCGCTGCCATTTTCAAGATCACAAAACCAGGCCACGTTGTTTGTTGCGGGACACTTTGAGTGGGCGTTCCCACCACTCTTTATTTCCTGTCCTTAATCCGTTTGCGCGTGCTCAGTCACTCATCCTGAACACACCGCGTCCACTTCTTTCTTTTTTTTAAGAAGAAAGACGAAGCAATCCAAACGCATTTTAATGCTACAGTAACTGGCGGATCAGCGACGGTCACACGAAGCGTTTACACAGCACGAAGGAGAACGTAAAACACATCAGACTAAGTGGATTTTTAGCTCAGTTAAAGTGAGATGATGGGATGTCCACAGAAAAACTACAGTAGCCAAACACGCAGCACTTGCTGCTGCCATCATCAGGGCAGCCCGTGTCCTACAGTGAACCCTCTGCCCCCGACGCTAAGGTTTCGTCTTACGTTCATTTCATATGCAAATGCAGTCGAAAGGAAGACCTTCGTCACCGGTTTTAACGTCCAGCCCAGTTCTTTTGTTAGTTTACTTCTTTGTCAGAGTCTGAGGGGGAGTTTTTCGTCTTTGTTTGGCCACGTTATTCAACCAAACCGGGAGAAAAATTCACCACCACCACGCTGCTACGAGCTAATCCCACACAGTACAAAAGAGCTTTGAGCGTGTTATCACTGACACAAGTTTATATTCACGGGTTAGCAGCCATGTTATGTTCAACAACATGTTAAGTGCTGATGTACCCAAACTGTTGTTGTCTCCATACCTGTGTGTGTCCGGATGTGAGCCTTCAGGTGCGACGATTTTCCGTAAACTCTGTCGCATCCGTCAAAAGTGCACTGGTGTCGCTTCACCGGGGACCGTGGGGGCCCCACGCCTCCTACCCCCCTCAGCTGCTGTCCAGGGATCGGGGTGGCGGAGGGGGTCATGGTTGGGGTGGTTGGGTCCGACAACGTGGTGTAACCGCTCTCCCCACCACATGATGAGTTGCTGCTCTCCGAGTAGGCCGACATGGGGCGGAACTTACCGTGCAGGTCGGTGAGGATACCGGCCACTGCCATCATGTTCGCCCCCTCCAGCCTCAGAGTCTCCCGCACTTCCCTATCCTCACTCGTCCCGTCGGGCTCCCCAGGGAGCAGGCCCGCCGTGGCCGACTGGCTGGTGGGGGTGACCGGGGTGGGTCTGTGCAGCACAGGACCGCTGGATATCGACACCAGACACTCGGCAGCGAAATAATCAGACGAAGCAGTCAACGACATCGCTATCTTCCTTTCTTTTTCTTGACCTTTAGAAAAAATAAAAAAATACGGGGAGCTAACGGTTGTCTGAACCCGACCTCGTTTTCATCAAACTCGACGAACCAACCGTTTCCAGCCGCACCTTGTAACCGCCATGCAGCGTGTCAGTAGTAGAAAATAACAAAATTAGTCAAAGAAAAGGCACGAGTGTGTAGAATTGTGTGCTAAAACAGTGCCAACACCCCCGAGCCAACACGCACGTACCTCACCGACTGACGGTTCATTGTGTCTGAACCTCCGAGAAGCCGGTCAAACCTACGCCCCCTGGTCCGGACCAACAACGCGTTCAGGTACACTCGGTGAAAACTCAACGCGGCGCTTTCGTTGCGTAAATGTCTATTAAAACAACACCAACATTCGCATATCTCATTCCAATTACCACGGTGTTGTCTCCATAGAATACGTATTATTAGATAAACTGCAATATTAGACAGCAGTGGGAATTTATCTATTGTGGATTTGTTTCAGTATGTGGGTGTGTTATTTCAAAATTGCAACGATTATTGTTTTTTATTCTACCGCAAAAATCAATGTCTGGCATAAACAATGTAATAGATCGCGTTCCCACTGCTTTCTGACGACCCAAAGTTGGGATGAAAATGGGTCACGCTGTTAAAATGTACTTTTCCGATTATTTGAACGCAGCATCAGGCAGGAGCGCGCAGTAACTGACGTCGGAGGCTCGGGCGTGGACCACGGCGGCGGCGGCGGTGCAGCGTGGTGGAAAGTAGGTGGCAAGTACGAGCAGCTTGGGTAATGATGGGGGAAGGAGGTCGGGATGAAAGGCGTGCTGGATAATTCATATTGAGCCTAGACAGTGAGGTTTGAGAGGAGAACGTGGTTGAGTGCTGGAGGGCATTTCAGTTTACATGTGAAAGAGTTCAGTCCATAAAACACAGTGGAAGTTCCCAAAATGTGTACTTTCTTCATCATGTGTATCTAAAGTACACATAGATACAGACACTCGATGGCTCTGTGACTCCCTTCAACTGTAGTGCATTGTCGTCAGTAAAAGTCGACTTTGTAGTGCTCAGAAATATCTATCTATCTATCTATCTATCTATCTATCTATAAATTACATTTACTTGTGTTATTGTAACTGAGTGTTTTGTGTGTGCTTGTACTCTGTAAAAATCTGTATTTTGTGTATCCAGTGTGTGACATTTAGAAGGGGTTATTGGCAGAAATAGAACATACTACCACTATACTAGTGTATTTGTATAAGGGTGTAACTGATTTAAAATTCAAAAATAATTTGAATAATTTGATGTTAATGCACACTCAAGACAAATGCTTTGCTTTGAGGAGGCTGCTATTATGTGCCTTTATATTTCTACAGGTGCCCAAAATGGACAAACCAGCCAGGGCTGTAAGCATACAAATGAAGAACATCAAAGGTAAGAAGAAGGATTTTACTGTTTTTTCTGTTACTTGGGTCATTTCTTAGACTGATAATTATATTTTTACTCAAGTAAAATTTAATCAAAGTAATAAAACTATTATTATCATATTTTATATCATACTAAGTCTATCAGTTTTCCTATGGTTTAACTTCCCTGCAGTTAACTGACTTTTCTCTCCATATGTGGCTCATGTCTTATGTCGGTCCAACTCGGTGGGGGTGTAGAAAAACCCTCTTTTTTTCAGAGGCCCAGTGTTGTGTCAAGTGATTGGCCTTTTGGATGTTTGTAGCTCCAGCTTGGAAGGTATTTCCTGATTGGTTGCTGCGAGGGTTACGGGTCACTGTTGAAGCCCACGTACAAGTGTGGTCATTCAGTGGCTCAGAACAGTGCTTCGTTTTCATCTCACATACATGAGGCTGCATAGAGGCAGCCAGACCTGCAGTGAGTTTTAGGTTGCTATGGCTGTGTTCATATTATGGCTTCACTGTCTGCATGTTGCACTGACTTTTCTCCTCCTGCAAGGTGAGCTTTTATGGCTTTGTAATTTGTGCCATTTTCATTTTTCGTTGAAAACAACGTTGTGCTGACATGATTGTTTTATAGAAGTATTCTACATGTCTTTGTTGTATGTCTGAGATTTTCATTCCCCTGTTTCTGTGCAGTGTGTGATTGTTCTCAGGTGGAACCAAATCTTTGTGACTCAAGTTGTGCTGGTAAGGATTTTGTTTATTCCTCTGTGATGCACATCAAATTTGTTTTTTTCGTGTAGGTTGCTTCAGGTATTTCTTCAGTTACTTTAATAAATGAAACTTTATTTCGCATTATTTCATATCCACAGGATTTCCTACCCCTGATCTATCCTTTCAGAGAGGGGTGAGGTATACTTACAGATATAGCACAACAATTACCACCACCCTTTATGGCTCTAATGCTGGCAGGAATGGACTGGCTTTGGACTGTGTGGTTGATATCGATGTGGTCTCCAAGTGTCACCTTATGATGCAGGTCAGTTTTTTCAAAATTGTCAATAACATACCCAAAAGGTCTATAATAATGTGCTTGATGGGTGTGAGTTCATGTATGTCCAACAGATTAGGAATCCACAGATTAAGAGGCTTTCCCCTCAGAAGGAGCACTCTGTGCAGCGCTTAAAAAGTCTGAGGTAATACAAAGGTTTTTTTTAAACGTTTTTTATGAAATGAATGAATTAATGGATATCACTTTTATCTGCTCGGTTATTTTGCAGATGTGTATGTGATCTCTGTCTGCAGCGATCACAGTTAAAGTCTGGATCATTTTGGAATGCTACAAATGTTTATCCTTTGAATGTGATACTCTGTTCAGATGCTCCGCTTGTCTGTTGTTGGGTCTCGGGGGGCTCATCTGGTGTTTTTGTGTCCCAGGGAGTCACTGGAGAGGACGCGCCTCAAGTTCTCCCTCCAGGGGGGAAAGGTCACGGCTCTGTGTCTCCAGGAAGGGGAGCAGGTGTGGGCCCTAAACATTAAAAGAGCTATACTGAGCATGCTCCAGACCTCCCACATGTCTCCCAAACAGGAGTTAAGAAAGGAGGTAAGGACTGATGTGGGTCTATCCCCAATTTACGCAGAAGTATAACAACTACTTCCTCTTGTCTGACAAATACCTCTTACTCTTCCCACTAACAACAACCGTCATTATCACCATTATACTATTATATAGTATATAGTATATAGTATATAGTATATACAGTCATTTTTTGACTTATCTTTAATGCCTCTTTGTTAGACAGACGTGTACGGGATGTGCACCAGCAGGTATGAGAGGCGAGGCCCTGTCCTGCTGAAGACCAGGGATCTAAAACAGTGTCATGAGTCCAGGATGGCAAACCTCTGGCCTCATTCTGTAGCTTTGACTGAAGATACAGTAAGTGAAAATTCCTTTTCCATCCTTATTGTAAATATAGTACCATCATTAATCTGGTTTGATTTACAAGGATTGATTCTTGTCTTTTTGCCAGTCAGTGCAGTCCGAACTGCATTGTGTTCAGCGACATGGATCTACTGTGATGGAGGAGGTCAACTGTACGGAAGCCTCTTCCATGGCACTGTGGTCCAGTAATGCAGGGTTGGTGAGGACAAAGACGGTGTCAATGCTCCTTCTGCTCAGAGCCCAGCCAGGATCTCCTTCAGGAGCAGGTCAGGAACACATTAAAATCACGTCTCATGCCTGTGTTGGCCTAAATTCAGTGAATGATCCGCCACTCCTGATTGTTCTTGCAGATTCTTTGAGTCATAGTGTGCAAACACACCTGATGTTTGAGGAGGAGGGAAGAGCACAACCAGGAAAATCCAGGTTGTCAACCCCACAACAAGCCCGTCAGACTCTCAGGATGTTATGTAGCCTCACCTCAAACCCACAACAGGTAGGCCTCAAATGAAACTGATTCGTCAGCTTGTAACTTATTTTTAGGCAATATGCATTCTTAAAAATTACTTAAAATTAAAATACTGTTGCGCCCTCATCAGAATATGAATTTCTGAGTAGCGCCCACTGCACTGACGTATTTGTGTTTGGTTGTACTTCCCCTAGGATTTTGCTGCCTGTATAAGCCAAATATTTTAATGACTCACATGCACAGATGGTTAGTTAAACACAATGCGGTAACCATAATTATGCTCTATTTACCTGGGAGTTTTTTTGAAAAAGAGGCCCTCAGAGCCAGAGGCCAACTGTCTGTGATGTAATTATTGTGTGGGGATGTTCACAGGAGGCAGCTTGTGCGTGTGTTATAACTGTAAAGCAGGATCATATACTGTGTGTATTATATCTGATCATAAAAGGTGTCACAGGAGTTCCTGCACCTGGCTTTTCTACTGAAACATCTGACTCTCCCTCAACTCAAGACTCTCTGGGAAGAAGCATCTTTCAAGTGTCGCAACGACTGGTCAGTATTTACTGAATAGTTACTACACTGCAGTGGATGACCATGCATGAACAAATACTGCATCAAGACTAATGCAATGGATACATAACAACATTTGGGAACACGGCAGACATGGAGTTCAACTGACGGATTCCATTTAGCTGCAACCTCATATTTACTGGCTTAACTAAATTGAATGGAGGTAACGCTAAAGATAAAGTAAAACATTTTGAGAACAGTGATTCCACTCTTTGTGTTGTGTGTCTGTAGATCTGCAGATTCTGTAGCGACTGTAAGCTGGAAACTGCTCGTGTAACATAGCCTCCAGCAGCACTTACGGACTGAACAACGCGTTGTGGGTTTTGTTTTCCCCTCAGGAAGTCGCATCACTCAACAATATTTACACACCTGACCACATCATACCATTTCATGCCTAATTAATTTGATGCTAGTAGGCAATTCAAATTCCTTTTATTTATTTTATTAAACCACAAGCAACCTGTTGCCCTCAATATGAGCGACAGTTTGATATGACTTTTTGAAACACGCAGTAAAAGATAATGGCTTTTTAGGTAGGACACAACATTTAAAGAATATATAATTTAAAGACTTGGTTACACAGTGACCCTGAGATAACTTACATATGGGCTCTTGTTTTGTTGGGGGTGGACAAACAAGTTACAGTGTGTTGTAGAAGTGCTGGCGCAAGCAGATTTTATCATAGGACAGAGCTGGAAGCACTGTTCCCATTAGTGTCCTGTTTTCTTCTTAGTTAATTTAACTGGATCTCGGCTGCAGATTCATATTCATAACTATTTAACAGATTATATTTGTGTTTTTAAAATCATAATGTTAATAGGATAGACATTTATAGTCTTGTCATATAGGTCATTCACAGACAGGTCTGGATTAAAGAGCTCTGATCTGTGTTAAAAAGGTTCCCAGATTTCTGTACTGATGTCCAATTTACCACTTATTTTACATAGTAACGTTCATATGAGGCCGTCGCTGATATGGCATTGAACCAGTCCGAGTAGGTTGAGTTGCTTTTTTCTGCCCAGTGTCTCAGAATAACTCTCTTGGCATTAGTGAGCGCCACCTTCAGCCACTGGGCATTTTTCCTACTTATTCCCTTGTGTCCTTTGAGACTATTCAGGAGACACAATGCAGGGGTAAGATTGACTTCTGTAATCTTGTCCATGACTCTCTGCCGTATAGTGATGTTGATTGACTGTTTGGACAGGCAGCCATTGTTAGAGGCATTACCAGTGTGTGGCTCTGAAAACTGCATCGTGCTACTGACTGACCTAATGAGAAACAGAGAGCTGGAGGAGGAACAGGCTCACACCTTCCTCACCACCATCACCCTCATCCCTCATCCGTCCCCAAAGACCATCAACTCCATCAATGTGAGAACCTCTGGGTGTCATTAATAATGGTCCCAATTAACCCTCGTCAAAGCCATATCAGATCATGAGTGTTTGTCTTACTGTAAGATAAAGAGCTGTGTGTGCTAAGTGTACTCCTTTGCTCCTGTTTGTGTAGACCTTACTCGAGGTCCCAGAGTTGTGGACCAAAGCCTTGTTGGCTGGATCGTCTTTGGTCCATCAGCTGTGCCACAAGTCCCGAATCTCCTGCAGTGAACTCCCCCCTGTACAGACCCTCATGCAGACACTAGAGGAAACACTCAGGGAAGGCTGCGAGGGAAGAGAACACGCTCGAGTGAGAGACGCAAATACTTGATACTGCACTGGGCTCAACCAAAGCCAACAGATTAATCTCTCAGTTTGCATTTATTGTGTTGCCTGGCAGGTTTTGTATGCACTGAAGGCAGTGGGAAACACTGGTCTGTCTGCTCCAGCCTTAACTCCCCTGCTGAAGCGCTGTGCACTCACTCACTCAACAGCACTTGAGCTGAGACTTGCTGCCATTCAAGCCTTCAGACGTTTTCCCTGCTCAGCCGATGTGAGTTAATGCTGACTCTGTTCTTTTAGTCTGTGGTGAAATAACAAGTCATAAACTGTCAAATACAGTTTAAGATATAACATTTCTGCATTCAAATGTCTTGTAAAAACAAGGAGACTAATGTAATGTATTTTGTTGAGTGAGTGTTCTTACTCAAACAGATTTATTTCGCTTTACCGTCTCTGCTATAACTTCCAGGACAAACCCCCTATGAAATGTCAGCGTGAGGGTGATTGTATTTGACAAATAAATCAGTTATTAGCAATTGAATGAATATGTAAAAACAAGCTAAACGTTTCACTGACGCAGTAATTGATTCATGATGAGTTGAGGCGAGAGTGTGAGTCTGACATCAGTGACTGACAGAGGTTGTCTTTTCTTCAGCGCTCTGTGCTGTTGCAGCTGTACCGCTCCTCCCAGGAGGATCCTGAGGTCAGGATTGCTGCATACCTGCAGCTCATGCACTGCCCTGACCACAATGTTTTTGAAGTAGTGAAGACGACACTGAGAAAGGAGACCTCCAGCCAAGGTCTGATTATCTTGCACACATATGCATATAATCTCATATGACTGATTTGTCAAGGTCAACAAACATATGAATACATCCCCACAAATACTAGGGCCAGAAAGACCATACAATTTTGTCACCAATTGTAAGGACAGACTATTCATTGTCACACCTTTCCGATGTGCCACTCATTTTCTGTTGTAAGTCATTAGCATTTGCTCGTCTGTTTTCCAGTCGGCGCGTTTGTGTGGAGTCACCTGACAAATGTCCTGAGGAGCGAGGACCCCATGAAGCAGCCCCTAATCGAGTCCCTTCCTGATGACATCATCAGCAGAGACTTCGAAGCAGAGTTTTTAAAGTATTCCTCATATTCAGACAACACTGTTGCCTCAGGTGAAAATTGATTTCAATTATGCAGAATTAAGCATTCTTATTAGGATTATGAAAAAAACCAGTTGCACTAACATGCACAAAAAAATAATAAATAATACTTCTAATTGCATGATACAATATTCTTTCTTTTTGTTTGTTTCAGGCATAGGAATTACGAATATTGAAACATCGTTGATTTTTTCTTCCAAGTCGTTTATACCGAGATCTGCCACCGTCAACCTCACGGTGTATTTCCACGGTCGTGCCCACAACCTTTTGGAAGTGAGTTTCATGTTCTTTCAGTTTTTATTAACCGGTAGTGTCCACACATCACGGATCCACAGTCGTGGGAATAATGCACAACTTCTGTGTGTGTTTATAGGTCACATCTTTAGGCTGTTTTTTGCTTTCTTATGTGTTGCTGAGTCAAAGTTATGATTCATTTTATATAGTTTTATATCGCATATGATTTTTTAAAAAAGAAAAAAACTGGGAGTAGTGATAATTGTGCAGCAGTCACAAAATATACCCTTTTTTTCATAAAAATGAGCCAATGAATCTGTGACAAATTTCAAAATGAAAAACTCTATATTGCACATTCTTATAGCCTCTGTATTGTATATACATACAGTGTATGTTTAACACAGTAATGGGGGAGGGGAAAATACTGCCTAAAGGCTCCGTGTTCTGATGGTTAATATTGGAAATATGACAGAATGAAAATTGTGTTTCCCACTTTAGCTGGACTTTCACATTGAAAACGCAGAACCACTTCTGAAGAACATTTTCGGTCACCACTCACAAAACCCAGGCGGAGAAACCAACGCTTACAGGACAAGGAGAAAAACAGATGAGAGCCACAAAGAAGCAAAAGAAAAGTGTTTATCCAGCACCAGCAGTTATCTGAACCAGGCCAGGGCCATGGTGAGGTCACTGTGATAGTTGTAAGACTGTCAGCTTCTCGCTGCGCTTATCTCAGGCCAGTAGTTAGGTTTAACATGTAATCTTGGTCATGTGGTTTAAGACCAGACAAAGACCCATACTGTTGTTAGGTGAAGAGGTCTATGAAGTGCAACACATTTACAGTGCAGTTTAGAGTTTAAGCTCTAGTTCAGAATTCTTATCTTGGTACATTTGTAAAATACTGACATATAGTGGTTAAAGTAAACTGCCGAAAGATTAATCTAAATTGGTTAATTCATCTTTACAAATCTGAAAATATCTTTTTTTTTTATTTCCAAAGCCAAAGTCGTCTTTTCCAAAGTTTTGGTGAAGCTGCTTAAGTTTACAATAACGTGCGACAAAGAAAAGTGTCCTGTTCTCACACTTAAGAAGCCAAAGGCTTTAAAAGATCAATCGTTTTTCTTAATGATTAACTTTTTACTAATTACTGACTAATATAATATTTATAAATGACCAGCATCTCAAGCAAATATATCATATTCTATAACATATTCAGATATGTACATATATACTTAAATGCATACATCATTTACATTTATTATTATTGTTGTTATTATAATAATAATAATTATTATTATTATTACTACTATAATAATAATAATAATACATATATTGGAAAATTGAAGGTTTATTCTTTTCCATTGAGAGTAGATAATAATATAATCAGTTGATAATTATGCGTTTACCACCACTTGTCTGTTTCAGTTGTTTGGGAGAAGGAAAACTGTGGAAGACCGGCCTAAGTGCTGGGTCGGTGTGAAGGTGTTTGGGAATGAGCTCAGTGTGTTCACATGTGAAGATCTTTACAATCAAATCAACCAGCTGTCACTGAGTTTAGCTGGACTGGTTGTCAAACTGCTCAAGGTATGAAGGTGTTTGTTTGTTGTTGTAGTCTCTAAACCTTTTCATTTTCATACACACTCTCATTCACACTCCCCTCTCCCTTTGTCCTCCAGGGTCACGAGGTCGACTTGAACCACAGAGCGGTGCTGATGACAGAGGAGCTGCTTTTACCATCACTCTCTGGTTTGCCCCTCAAACTGGGCATCAATATGACCTCCCTCCTCTCACTGCGTCTGAAGGGCAACGTCAACTACAGGGACACGTCTCACTTCTCCCTGACGGGATATATCAAACCTAAGTATTCACTCATCGTCGTGTGTAAAAGGGACTAAAGTGTTCAGTGTTTTTGGTTACAAACTGTGTCTAACTGTTTTCTGCTTCTTCAGTGCCTACGTGGGGCTGTCAGTCAGGATGGGTGTGGACAGCGTCCTTGGTCAGGCTGCAGTGGACTGGGTCTCTGAGCTGAGGAGCTCCACCAGTCTGGATGGCAGTGTTCAGCTGCAGGAGGGGCGAGATGTCAGGGTCATGCTTAACACACCTGAGGACGTCATGAACATCATCTCTCTCAGGTTAGGCGTGCGTGAACGTGTTCAGTAAAACACAAATAACAACATCGTAACGAGTGTCTGTGTGTGTTCTGTGTTCACCAGCTCCACAGTGTTTCAGCTCAGCGGAGACCACAGAGATGAGATAAAGGGGCCAAAGAGTCGAATCCAGAAGACCACGTGCTCACCAAAGACCTGTGAGTCCTTGTACACTGTTTATGACATGACGTGAAAATGGTTTAATATTTTACAGCATACTATACTTTGGCTTACAGTTGTCGTCTTTACCAAACAGTGATCTGTTCTCCTGCAGGGTCTAAGATAGTCGGCTGGCAGCTGTGCTCCAATGCATCATATCCATTCCCTGCTGCGGGGAGTTTATTCCCTGTGGTTGGACCCATCCATCTCTCTGTCAAACTGCTGAAGCTGGACAGAGGACTTCATTACTACCTGTTGGAAGCTGCTTACTCACTGCTCCCTCAGGTGCAAAGGAATTGAAAAATTATTCAGTGAATTTCCAAAATAGATTTTTCTCTTTATTCTGAGAAGAATCAGTGTGTTTCATGTGCGAGGTCTCACATCAAGGGCCTCAAAGCATGACAATGACCTTTTTATCCAGTCTCATAGTGACAAACAAACAAAACATGTCACACTTTGTCTTACAGAGAGGCACCTGGTTTCCCAGAGAGGCCTCCATCCACCTCCTCCTGGCCAGTCCTCAGTCCTCCGTCTCCAGAGACATGTCTCTGGACCTTGCCTTTAACCCACAGAGCCTGCTGCTGAGGATCACACATCCTCTGAAAACCATCCACATGCAAGGTTTTTTTTCCAGCAGGAACACCTGAACACCCCACCCAAAAATAAATATATATATCCATATATATATATATATATATATATATGTATATATATATATAGATATATAAAAAAAAGTCTTTAATGCTGAAAATGTGTTGTTTTCTCAGGGCAACTTGAAAAAGAGAGCAGTAAAAAATCAGGAAAGCTGGAGCTGATCATTGATGGCGTCCATTACTAT
The DNA here is from genome assembly GCF_019176455.1 of Solea senegalensis. Taxonomy (NCBI): domain Eukaryota; kingdom Metazoa; phylum Chordata; class Actinopteri; order Pleuronectiformes; family Soleidae; genus Solea; species Solea senegalensis. The sequence goes on along the minus strand of NC_058021.1, from coordinate 8,443,240 downwards.
ATTATGGTATGTCCTGAACTTCTTGAACTTCATTGAGTAAGTATCAAATATGTTAACGTGTTAATTATATTGTTGCTACAGGGTTTGGTTGACACTCAGACCCTCATGTCCGAGCAGAGGACACGTTACCATCTTGAGGCCAAGATGGCCGGTGATGGACATCCCTTAATCCTCTCTGCTAATGTTACTCGTGGATTGGGTCGGAAGATGAGTCTGTCTGCTTCAGTGAAGAATGTGTTCAGGGAAACTGCATCATTGTCTGGTATATAACTATAACTATATTTGATTAAATTGCATCTAGAAATCTGGATAAAACCTATACTTAGAATTTAAAGTCATTTTGGGAGTACTTTTGTCATCGTCTCCCTCTTCTTCAATTCGCTTTATGTCAACTTTTGTCCAATGTTACGCACTGGACCTTTTTATATTACTTTAAAGTTTTAGCATGACCATTGCTGACACTGTATATGGGTGTAGACATAATATATGTGTTACCCGTCTGCAGTGTCTCTGGAGCGCAGGCGTGACGGCAGCAGCAGGCAGTACTCTGTGGAGATGGAGTTCTTGTTACCTGGTGTGGTCAGCAGCAGGATGCTGGGACTGATGGAGCAGAAGGGCTCACTGTGGAGCTCTGCGCTCAGGCTCAAGTATGGTCTTGGAGGTGAGTCATCAAAAAAAAAGGTACATTTACAAAGGTGCAATGCAGTTTAAGATACAGGAGTTAACACTGATGCTGGGTGTAAAGAAGCAGTGGACCCTAAAATACTGTTTTGTGAAGTCGTTTCATTTATCTTTTTCATTTTTTCTATTTCACTTGTACAGTGATGCATATGGAAAAAAGAATCTCTGAATACATTAAACGTTGAAAATGGTGGTCTACAGCAGCAGAAGATCACACCAGGAGCCCCTTTATTAGGTGTCCTTTGTAGCCAATAAAGTGGCTGCTTAGTTTACTGTATATTGGCCGTGTGAGAGACTAATGACACACAAGTAGAACAGGCAGACTCCTGACAGAGAGGCTCTTGGTCGCACCAGCATGCAAACCTGTGACCTTCTTCCATGTGGCCTATATGTTCTTCATCAATGCTTCACCATCACCAGACTGTCTTCCCTCCTACAGTAGATGCCCGACACCTGCGTCAGGAGTGCTACGCATCTCAGAGGCTGAAGAGTGAGAGAGACTCAAACTCCACCTACATCATGAGAGCAGATCATGAATTCTTTTGCTCCAGCACTGCTCCTATCAACCACAAAGTAACCACACAGCCTGACACAGTTATTTTCAAGCGGCTAATACGATGCTTACTGTAAAACTGATTAGATCCAGTTACTTTGTTTTGTTCATCTGTCCTGTAGATATCCAGAGAAAGAAACTAAAGAAACTGAGTAGCAGTAGTAGCAACAGGATGCTGCTCAGTGTCTTCAGTTTCATTCTGTGCTGTAACGGGTTCATGCTGTTTATTCTTCTTAGATTCAGCTAAGGCATGAGGAGAGCCCCAGACACATTAATTCAGCCTTGCACATGAGCTATGGCAAACACTGGGATGAGATTAACAACAAATGTACAGTCCTTCTGAGCCAGTCCTTCAAAAACCAGTCCACACAGAACCACACCAGCTACACTTTGGAGGTGAAAAGGCGCACATTTAAATATGTGATTCTCTTTTGTTTCCTGGCTCAAATGATTTATGTTATTCCTCTATGTAGTCAAATATAAAATGTGCTTATTTTATTCCAGTTCAGCCTCAAGGTGCCAGAGAAAAATTTAATCTACAGGACCCAGCTTCTGCACTCGCACATCAGACATGTTGGGTCTGAGAGCAGCTCTCACTTAAAAATCAACTACAACAATCTGACGCCGCTGGTTGCTGGGCTGCACTGGAAAAGCCCTCCCAAAGATGGTGTGCATAAAAAGTGGGAAGGTAAAAATATTTCTCTTTGGTATTTAAAGTGTTTTGTTTTTGTGTCTGTGGTGACACAGGGGGACACCAGTTCTTTAAAACATGAGTGAAGTGCAACAAATGTCGAAAAATTGCTTTAGGTTAAGGAATTAACCTCCAGTCTCCGAAACATTTGTGAGGTAGTGAGATGCCGAAATGAACGTTGAAAGAGAACAGTTGGAATATGAACTTGGAGTCGTCCTGGGGGGGTGGGGTCAATACAGAAGTTACAACCTTCACCTGCATTGAGACACCGGTCATCAGTGCGTCTTATTCTCATTCAGGCACATTTAACATGGACACGCCATGGCTGTACATCTACACCACCCACAAGCTTAGCCGCCCTCAGCGCCACACACTCCAGCTCACATCGGAGCTAACTGCCAGCAAGTGGCTGACGATCCGTAACCTCATCCTGGAGGCTTTCTACAGGGACAGAGGCAGAGGGAGGGAGGCTCGTCTACAGCTCTACACACCAGCTGTCACCTACCTTCAGGTATGTAGAGAAGAGGTGGTGTCCTTGAAGCATTCACACACATCTGTTGTTAGTATCTGACACAGTCAAACTCAAATTTCTTTGGGTTAAATAAATAAAACTAACAGGTACAAGATGTTTAATTCCTTTTTTAAATTTGTTTTATTGGTGTATGACAATGATAAATCAATCAATATATGCAACAGAAAACAAAATAGATAACAGATTAATAGATAAAGAGATAACAAAGCTAAAAACATCAACACATGCACTGACATACAACACGGCAATAACCTAATATACGCAATTCAACATGCTTTTCCAATCATAAAGGTCCATAACAATATCTTTGTCATTATTGTTCTCCTAATCATCTTCAACCAAACCCTCCAGATCGGGAGACGGTAGCTGCCAAAACTCTTCACAAATTGTACATGAGTCAATCTTTCTAGAGGTGGAAAATCTGATATGTAATTCAAAAACGTCGTAATATAAGAAGGTGATTAATTTTTTCCAAAAATTTATACATTTCTGAAAAAAAGTCTGCATTTTTGTTATCTAAATGAAAACTAGGTATATTGTTTTATCCATCCATCTGACGATTCTATTTGAAGTTTAAATTGTAAAGGGCTAACTGAAATTGCACTACTAACGTCTTTTAACGAATATATCTATTTAATGAATTGTTCTTCCTCCACCCTGCCCCAGGCAGAAGGATGGGGTGTGGTGGGGAAGCGAAGTGTGAAGGCCTCCTGCTCATTGAGCTCATTGTGGACTCCTCCCCTGGGAGGAGAAGTTTCTCTGGAGGCCTCTAAACTCAGCCAGTCCCTGCAGATGGCCTCTTCCTACGCCCAGCACAACATCAGCCTCGCTGCTGTGCTCAATACTGTAGACAAGGTGGGTGGAGACACACATGGGCTGCTGGGGCTTTTACGATGTATCCAGAAAGGTTATCACTTAAATTCTTTTTAATTATATGACACTGATTATTACTATTCTTGTGTTCAAAAAACCCACTTTTTTAAGTTTAAGTCAAAGAGACCAGTTCATTGTGGTTTTAAACAAAAACACTTGTAAACAGTTAAGATTTAAGTTGTAAACAATGCATACAAACTATGTTGATATATGCCCTCAGTGGCTATTTTACCAGGTACACAGGTCCTCTGCATACCTTGGTAGTTATTTTCTATCATTTCTATCATTCTCCTCTGACGTCATGAGGCCTTTCACCCAGAGAACTGCCACTCACTGGATATTTTTGGACCATTGGTTGTTACGTTTAGAGATGGTTGTTGTGCGTGAAAATCTGCAGTTTCTGGAACACTCAGGCCAGCCTGTCTAGCTCCAACAACCATGCTACATTCCAAGTCACTTAATCACCTTTCTTCTCCATCCTGAAGCTCGGTTTGAAATTCAGCAGGTCGTCTCTATCATGTCTGCATGCCTCAATGCATTGAGTCGCTGTCGATAATTATTGTTATTGTTTTATCACCCAGCCCTAATGACTGCATGATTGTTTTTTGTTCAAGAATTTGAAAAAGAGGCAAGCATTGGTGAAGATGACTTTCTCAAGTCCTAAGAGTCCGTCCACAGAGCTGGAGTTTGAGGGCACGGTGGAGGAGCTGAGGAAGGACAAGAGGATGCATCAGAAAACAGCAGTTCTTCATCTGAGGTCTGTGTGTTTCTGGATGATCACTATGTAAATAAAAGAATTGTATGAGGAAACTTTCAACAATTTCCTACAGACAGCCCTTCCAGACCTTTCCGCAGACGCTCCTCCTCAGAGAGACTTTCACTGTTGATCTCCTCAAAGGCCTCTACATCCTGGACTCTAAAGTCTCTCTCCCTGGCAACAGAGAGGTCATCCACACCCTTACTTTGGGCTACCAACCACCAAGTCCTTTTGTAAGATTGATTTATTAGCTCAATGCATTATACTTAAAGAGAAGCCAGGGCAGTGATTTATTAGTGTCTCTTTTGATCCTCAGGCTTGCTCTGCATTGGTCCATCCTTTCATTTCTGACACGATTCCATCCAACTCAGAATTCTGTGTGACCATAACCAGTAACAAGGTAAACTGTTGGACTTTTATATACACATGTACAGCACATACATTGACAAACAGTCTAAATGCCTTTGATGGGTGGGTAGGAACACTTTGTGAAGTGTAAACGTAATGATAGTCGGCCACTAAATCTCCCTGTGTTTCACAGTATCCTGCAGTTTTGGTGTTTGTGGAAAAGTCAGTCAAATCAGCAATATTTAGTTAGAGCTGAACAGAAGAGCAATCATAGTAATAGAGACAGAGTTTGGGTGCAACAATTTAAAGAAGGCAATCTTTGTGGTGGAATAAAAATGTTTTATTTTCCAGGAGAAGTTCATGACATTGCGGGTAAATGAGAAAATGCAGAATTCAGAGACTACAGACGAGGACATAGATTACCAGTGGTTTTCCGTTTCCTTTCTGTGTGATGAGCGTTATTTGTGTAGTTACTCTTACTCGTCTACATTAACGTCAGTAGAAACATTGGAAACATTCATACGTTGTACAATGTCGCTGTATGGTTCAATCTATTTCAGACGCAGAAGAATGTTCACGGGAGGTTGCGGGTCGGCAGGAAGGACAGACTGAGTTTCTTTGGACACATTTATTCAAACCATCAAGTTCTAAATATCAGAGGCAACTTTACACAACAGCTACAGGTAAAACAGCCTCTGTATGTATGTAAGAAGTGATTTACTGTAAGTCCACCTCCAACAGTCAACTGTGTACAGTAAAGAGGTCAAACGTTTGGCGAGTTTAACTGTCATTGCTGTTACAGCTGCAGCTCCCCTCCTTTGCTATAATGGAGGGAGATGTATGTTGGAACCCAGGAAACAACACTGACTTTGATTATCAGGCCAGAGGCAAACTGAGAATAGAGCGACAGGAGTGCAGAGTGAGTCAAGCAGAATCGACTTTTTTAATTACTGCTTGTTTAATCAGCAGTGATTTTGGCAAAAGTGCGATATCCATTCGCTTTCTTCCGTTTCAGATCTCTGTACAGTTAAACGGAACATCGGACAGAGTGGGACTATATTCATCTCTCAGTCACCCCTTCAAGTCAAAGATTCCCAAAACACTAGAGGTACTCACTTTTTTGTGTTTCATTAACTAAGGAGAAGTGTTGTTATTTTTATATAACAAATATTTGGTCTTAGTTTTGGGCTTCCAGGGTTTGAGGTGTCTGTTATAATATCCCTGTTTTCTATGTTAAGGTTAAGGCCACTGCAGACACAGTGGCTGGTGAAGGAAGAAGTGTGGTGCATGTGAAGGCTGACGGGAAGGACAGGGTCAAGCTGCATGCACAAATGTCTCATTCCCATCGCAGGGAGCACAGAGCCGTTGGGCTGAGGATGAATTTATCCCAAAACCTTCTGCCTACAGCCACTGAGCTGAGTATAAACATGGACACCAACATTTCCTCAGACAGGTGTGTGTGTCCACTTTAGCTGTGGGGTCACCGTGTGCTAAACAATAGTGACTGCCTCCTTGTGGATATATGATCTCATTTGTTTGTCCTCTGCCTGTCTCTTACTCACTCAGCGCGTCTTTGCGCGGCTCTTATACACAGGGGAAGGAGCGTCTGCTTGTCCAGATTAATGGATCTGTAGAAAACACCCACGGTCGGCAGCTGGCTGTGTCAGGGGACTTGGGGCACTCGATGGCCAACCTTCAGATTCTTCCTCCAGCCCTGGCGTTGCATGGGGCACTGGGACAGTCTGACACGCTCATAGAAGGTAGAAATTCATGTGAAAATATTGTACGTTTGAAAAGAATTTCCGTCATACATGAAAAAAGCTGGAATTTGCAGAGAGATGGAGGCTGCTTTATTGTCTCTGTGTCTGCGTGTCCACAGACGTCTTACAGCGTCAGTTCATGCGCAGCGACTTAACTGTGAATGTATGGATGGGCCCTTAGATCGTAAATGTTTGTATTTATATAGCGGGTTTCTAATATTGATGACCCCTCAAAGCTGCTTTACACTCCTTTGGTCCTCAACACTGCCCTGCATGTTTTAGATGTTGCCCTGCTCCAGCAGTTTATCAATTCTCTTAATATTACATGATGATTAATGATTAACAGTCAACGCCATTTTAGATAGATTACTATAGAACAGGCATGTCCAAAGTCCGGCTAGTGGGCCAATCACTACCCTCGGTCAGATTTTGTAGGCCCACAGCTTTGGTTTTATAATGTATTATTTATGGCCAGGGACAGAATCAAACAGAAAATTGGCTTCAATGTCATCCTGATAAGCTCATCTGGCAAGGAGTTGTCGGACTTTGGAACCAGAGTCTGGGGTTTGCAACCCATCTGTGACAGACAGATACATGCGTTTGTCTCCTATTATGTCATCATTATGTTATCTGACTCCAGATGTGACAGAAAGAGGTTTAGAAGGCTTAGATTTGGTTACATTACCATTTAAAAAGGATAATTGTGACAATGAAAATAAAAGGTCTGAAGGGACCATTCGCCCCTGGGAATCTTCACATTACCAAATTTGGTCCTCTTTAAAAATAAAAGTTTAGAAACCCCCTGCTTTAGAACATGTAAATGACTTAAACTTAAAGCTCAAAATTGAGTTCATGAGACATGGATATGACTTTAAGCTGCTGTCAGTAAAATATCTTGTAAAAATATGTTATGTTGCTCTTTAGTCACATGGGGTCTCAGTCTCAGGGCTCTGAGAGTAAATATAGAAGAAACTTTTGGAGTATCAAGAATCAAGAAGTGTGGAGTACAAGGTCGTCTCTACTTAATCATGCTGAGATTCTTATGTCGTGCTGTGCGTGTGTGCGTGTGTGTGTGTGTGTGTGTGTGTGTGTGTGTTGCAGGACACCTGAGAGTCAAAGTAATGGAGACCTTGTACAGTGTGGAGCTCAGACATGAGGAGGATCATGCAGAGGCTTTGTACAGTGACAACAAAGAAGTCATGGGAAAAATATCCAGCAGGGCCTATGATTGGCTCTGTGTTCACCTGGGGGAGGAACACCTGCTCGTGAATGTGAGCCACCGACTCGGAAATCATGGACGGGGTGAGGTCTACACCCAGCTTTCTCACTCTTTCCACCTGCTTAATCTCACAGGTAATCATAGCCGTTAACCTACGTTACATTTAATTCAGTGTCATTCCTCCCTGTCTCTCAGTTTGTTTGTCTTCTGGATACAGGTTTACCCGCTAACATTAGTGGTCAGGTCAGGTGGGCTCAGGATAGACGTCAGCTGTCACTTTTGGCAGATCTGCAAGCTGGACCTGAATATCTAAAGGCTCAACTTGATGGTGGCAAAACAGACCATCTTATTCCAGGATGGGAGTACTCCTGTGGGCTGCAGCATCAAGTCAAAGCTCTGCTCAAAAGAGGCCTTTCAAGCTCCATGCAAGCCAAGGCACATCACCAGGTAACTGGGACTATACTGAAAATCTACATTTATATGCCTGTAAATTTTTTATAATTTTAATGTTTCCTTTGCTAGCTTAAAACCGGGGGAATAGATACTGGTTTGATCTTTCACATGGATGATCAGAGAACGGCTGATATAGCTTTCAACGTTGGATCAAAAAACAGCACTGCTACAGTGGCCGTGTCTCTATGGCAACAGATGAAAGTTTTCCAAGGCGTCATACCCACCTCTTTACAGGTAAATCTGACATCATTTACTCTTCTGTATATATACTAAACATACTCTCAATGAGGCTTTTTACCTGGTTAAAAAAGTGTGTATATATATAAATCTAAGAAGGCAAAACCAGGCGCAGTCTCTAAAATGATCTTGCAAAGAATTTAGAAGGAGTCACATCCACTAAGGGAGTTTGCCTCTCGATCCTTCAGCACATTTTTTTCCCCAAGTTCTGTTCTCGCTCTCGGGATAGTGGTCTTCTCCTTTCTTGCACGATCTATTAAAAACAAGCGTTATAGTTGATAGTATGTGAGTTCAGTTTACACAGAGCAATGCTCAGCTATTTACATCTGTGTCAAGTCTTTATACTAAGTGAAGGTAACTGGCTGCTGGCTATAGACTCAGACACAAGAGTGATAAAGATCTGTCCTTAACTCTTTGTCAAAATGTCGTGTCAACCCACATTTCCACTATGTCTTTGCCATATTGTGACTAAGAATAAAACAACTTCTACTAAACATGTCATATTTTATTATAAGGGCTCAGATTAGCACTTTGGTGAACCATAATATTTTAATTCCTCAGAGTTTCTCCTTTGAAAAAACAAACTTTACCAATGGGGGTTCTGTTTTCACAGATGAACTGCACAGGGGACGCCACTGCAGAGCGACTATCAGCCCAGTGCTATGGCAATGTGGAAGGCCGCCCTGTGGAGGTACAAGGCTTTCGCTCCTATAGACCACACAACAGGCTCTGTTATGGCCTGTCAGTCACTCACTTGAGCCTCAGTGCTCAAGCTAAAGGCTGTTACAGTTCCAGTGGTCAGAAGGAGCTTAGAGCTAACCTCACTCATTCCTCTATGCTACTCCTGACATATTTGGGCATACCTAACAAATCTGCTGTCCGGTTCCTGCTCCGACCAGGGCCTCAGAGATGGGCCTTGGGTATCGGGGTGGTAGCTGGCCCTAGGAGAACCCACCTGAATGTTGGACTGAGGTTGGAGAGGCCCGGGCTGTATAGCTGTCATGGGCTACTTGAGTATGGGACCCGCAGCATTACCCACAGAGCTGAAGTGACAGGTCGGATGAGGGTGGAAAGTTGGTGTCACATTTGGGCAGATGTGACCGTAGCATGGGATTCAGTCAGCGCCAGTCTGCTGGTGTCTGTCCGGTGTACAGGTGTGGGCAGACTGGTGTGGGAGCAGGTCAGGACTATGGAGGGGGGTGCACCACATAAAACCTCTTTAACTGTGAGTGGACAAGCAGGGCAAGATGGACTAAAAGGATCACTGGGATTAGAAAATCATCAGGACTCCCTCCAGTGCCTGTTGTCTGTACTGCTGAAGGAACAAAAGGGTGAAGTCAGCTGGACGCTCCAGCACCACTGGACCTCGCTTGCCTCCATCATTCCAAACAGAGTGGACCTCCAGGGTTCATTTCTGCTCCATGACACCGCTCTCTCTGGAAGTGCTCGGTTCTCCGTCAACACCCGTTCTGCTGAGTTGGACGTGGCTGCTGCCTGGCAACGCTCCACCTCTTTTAGGGCCACATTTAAGCAAAACTTGGCCTCTACCGGTTTCCCAGGGGGGCTCACTGTTAGGTTGTCAACCATGGCTGGTCAAGCCCAGTTTGAGTTTGAAAGTGATGCATGCTCAGGGCTTCTCCTGGCCAATCAACACAGAGGAGGACGGGACAACAGGACCAGCTGGACTTTATTTGTCCAGCAGAGATGTGGCTTACTCAAGGTTAGAGAGGAAACAAGGAATTCACGTCAGGAAACTTGTTTCCCAGCAGAGGGAAAGCAAAAGAAACATCTTCACCTTGGAGATGACTCTTGTCTTTCCATTGTCCCAATAATAACACCAACACTATAAATTGCGCTATAAATACTACTGTTTATACGGATGTAACAAG